>NC_038050.1:35487603-35843651 GCF_002211085.1 Panicum hallii
CCCTACCTAATTTGGTCGGAAACCGAGCAGAAGGTGGTAATCGACAGCGGGGCGGGTCGGATTCTCACCGACGGTGATGGCGGCGCGGCGTTCCGCAGGCTAGGGTGCCGGAGGGTGGCGGGGAAGTAGTCAAAGAGTTTCTGCCGGCTAGTGTGGTGCTTCTGGTGACCTTGGTCGGGGTGGAGAGGCCTTGTACTGGCGGTTCGACGGGAGGCTGAGCGGCGGCGGAGCTAGGAGCTCACCGGCGCTACGGGGAAGGGTGCTAGGATGCGGGAAAACGAAATTGAGTGAAATGCGTGTGTGCAAACGCAAGTGCAAGTGTGCTAGGAGTTCCAGGATGTGCTCGGGGTCTCGAAGGAGATGTGGTCGTGCGGAAACAGGAGCTGGCACGCCGGCGGCGCGCGTGGCAACACGGCGAAGCTCGGGCAGCAGCAATGCGACGTGGGGAACGCGGGTGCGAGACAGCACAAGGTCGGGAGGGCGGCGGCAAGGCAGGGGAGTGACTCGTGGGATCGCTGGGAAGTAGGAGGTGGTACTGATCACCTTGCAGCGACGGCGAGTGGCGGTGGGGAGTAGCTCGGGCAGACGGCAGGCAGCGTGGCGAGGAGAGGAGAAGCCAGCGCGAGGCCGGGGAGCGGCGGGGCAGGTGCTGGGGCGGCACGTGGCCTGCCTCAGGGTGGCTCTGGAGCGGGGAGATGCACGGCATATGGCCGGGTCAGAGCGGCGGCGGCACGCGGCAGAGGAACAGAGGAGAGGGAGAGAGAGGTAGACGAAGGAGGACCCAGTTGCAAATTGCAGAAAGTACAGGGACCCTACTGTAATGCCCAAATAACTTTCGAACTAGAGCTCAAAAGTGTAGGGTTTTTCAAAATCTACAACTTCGCTTTAAGGCTCATTCACAAAAAAGCTAAGGATTTGAAGTTAATATAAAACTTAGCAAAGTTTCTAAACTTTATATAAATCCTATTTAAAAACTACACTAGATATACATCCTATGTGTAGTTTCACCTATATTTGCGATTTAAACACAAGTTTTTGACTTTTGCCAAAACAACCTTTATGTATTTGAATTCCACTTCCCACTTTCATCTATTTAACACTAAAGGACCTTTGTTAAACCATAATTATATAAAAGCAACCCTTTTTCTTAGCATTTAAATTTTTAAACACACTTTCACCACATTTTGCACACAACATCATGCTAAAATTTAAGGTGTGACCATACTAGTTACCTGAGTGTCACAGCCTTACCCCCTAAGAAGAATCTCATCCCGAGATTCCGGAACAAGATGGAATTGGATGATCAAGTTTGGAGGTTGGCTTGAAAGAAGTTTGGGAAATTATGCTGAAGATAAGATTCAGTTTCCCATGTTGCTTCTTCTTCTGTATGATGGTTCCACTGAATCTTGAACATCCTAATGGTTTCTCTTCTAGTGCTTCTTTCTTTGGTGTCTAATACTCTAATTGGATGTTCGGTATAGGTTAGATCAGGTTCGATTTCGATGGTTTGGGAATCGATGATCTCGGTAGGAATTTTGATGCATTTCCTAAGTTGAGATACATGAAAGATGTTATGGATGGCCACTAATTGAAGAGGAAGTTGAAGACGGTAAGCTACGGGTCCACAAATTTCGAGAATTTCAAAGGGTCCGATGTATCGAGGGGCAAGTTTCCCTTTTATGCCGAAGCTTTGAAGGAATGGCTGAATTTGGTAAAGGCCGACAATTTTAATGAGTTGGTCAACATGGCCATTACTCAAGAGGATTGTATCGCCCCCCACAGAGCAGAAAAGAAACGGAAAGCACCTACAGGGCCTGCAACTTCACAGCCGCCAAGGTATCGATTGGTCCGGAGTAACGCCCCTCGAGCTCCGCCTCGAGGCAATTTGCCTGGCAGATGGGTAGCTCGACCTCCCCAACAGGCCCAATTAAACCGACCACCGCTGCCCCTAAATCAACAACAACCATGGCAAGGTCCACGACCGAGCTTTCCACCAGCTACTCCAGCAAACAGCAATTATCGTTGTTTCAATTGTGGAAGCCCGTCTCACTTTATCAAGGACTGCCCTCAACCTAGGAAATCCTTCCAAGGGCAGGCGTCTAATCCAAACCACCAGGGAAAGGGCAAGAGGCAAGTGGTGCAGGTCCGTCAAGGGAGGGTGAATCTTACCACGCTCTCCGAACTTCCTGAGGGGACACCGATAATGACCGGTACATTTTCTATCAACTATCATCCTATTACTGTTCTTTTTGATACCGGTGCCACCCATAGTTTTATCCGTACAAAGTTTGGAACTAAAATAGGCTTGGATATCTATCCTGTTAATGGAGTATATATGATAACCACTCCGGGTGGTAATATCCCCTCAAACCAAGTTTGTAGAAGTGTACCGATTCAGATGGGTGACAATCTGATGAAGACAGATCTACTCTTACTAGACCTAAAGGGAATAGATGTTCTTTTAGGAGTAAATTGGATGACCCAACATCATGTGTCTTTAGATATTTCTTCAAGAACTGTGGAGATAGGTTCACCGGAAAATGAGCCTACCATTCTTTATCTTCCACCGCCAAAGTCCTTCAACTCTTGCACCTATGCTACATCTGGGGTCAAGCTAGAGGATATTCCAATCGTTTGTGAATACCCAGATGTTTTTCCGGATGACTTACCTGGAATGCCCCCAGATAGAGATATCGAGTTCATCATAGAACTCCAACCTGGTACAGCTCCTATCTCCAAGAAGTCTTATCGCATGCCTCCTAATGAGTTGGCTGAATTAAAAATCCAACTCCAGGACCTCTTGGATAAAGGTTTTATTCGTCCAAGTGCATCACCATGGGGTTGTCCAGCCCTGTTTGTGAAAAAGAAAGACAATAGCTTGAGGCTGTGTGTCGATTACCGTCCTCTCAATGCGGTGACTATCAAAAATAAGTATCCTCTACCCCGCATTGACATTCTATTTGATCAACTAGCCGGAGCTAGGGTATTCTCTAAGATTGATCTTCATTCCAGCTATCACCAAATTAAGATTCGAGCCAGTGATGTTCCAAAAACAGCCTTCTCTACTCGATATGGCCTATACGAGTATCTAGTCATGTCATTTGGTCTCACTAATGCTCCAGCCTATTTCATGTACCTCATGAATTCTGTCTTCATGCAAGAACTCGACAAGTTTGTTGTGGTCTTCATTGATGACATTTTGATCTATTCTAAAACTCCAGAAGATCATGCCAAGCATCTCCATGTCATCCTTCAACGATTGAGAGACCACCACCTGTACGCCAAATTCTCCAATTGTGAGTTTTGGCTAGATACAGTCAAATTCTTGGGCCATACCATTTCTGGTGACGGAATATTCGTCGATCCCAGTAAAGTACAGGAAGTGATGGATTGGAAACCCCCAGCCTCAGTCCATCAGATCCGTAGTTTTCTTGGTCTAGCAGGCTATTATCGTCGATTTATACCGGATTTCTCCAGAATAGCCAAACCTATGACCGAGCTATTAAAGAAAGGTGTCAAATTCTCTTGGGATCAAAAGTGTGATGATGCATTCCACGTTCTCAGGAATCATCTCACTACTGCTCCAGTCCTGGCTCAACCTGACGTGTCAAAACCCTTTGATATCTATTGCGATGCATCAGGGACTGGACTCGGTTGTGTTCTCATGCAAGACGACCGAGTGATTGCATATGCATCGCGGGCACTCATAGTTCATGAACAGAACTATCCTACCCATGACCTCGAATTAGCAGCTGTCATCCATGCCTTGACAATTTGGAGACATCATCTAATGGGTGCAAAGTGTCATATCTATACTGACCATAAAAGCCTCAAATATATCTTTACCCAAGCAGATTTGAATATGAGGCAAAGGCGCTGGCTAGAACTGATTAAAGATTATTACTTGGAAGTACATTATCATCCAGGCAAGGCTAATGTCGTTGCGGATGCCCTTAGTCGCAAGACACATTGTTCCTAACTATTTGCCGAAACTTTCAACGAGACCCTTTGTTGGGAAATGAAGAAGATTAATCTAGAAATCATTCCCCAAGGTGACTTAAACCATCTCTCGGTTGAAGCCACGCTTAGGGATAATATTATTCTAGCTCAGCAGCGGAGTGAGGGAGTTGGAATCATTAAGCAGAAGCTAATATAGGGAGAGAAAAAGTACAAATGTTTGCAGGTGGATTCCGAAGGAGTTTTGTGGTTCAACAAACGTCTTGTGATACCTAAGGACCATAAACTCCGGAAGCGGATAATGGACGAAGCCCACTTATCCAAATTTTCTATACATCCGGGCAGTACAAAGATGTATCAAGATCTGAAACAAAGCTTTTGGTGGACCCGTATGAGACGAGAAATTGCCAAATATGTCTCAGAGTGTGATATCTGCCAAAGAGTCAAAGCCAGTCATCTGAAGACTGCTGGTACCCTCCAACCTTTAACTATTCCCTCTTGGAAATGGGAAGATATCAGTATGGATTTTATTGTTGGACTACCTAATACTTCTCGGAGACATGACTCTATTTGGGTAATCGTTGATCGATTAACCAAAATAGCACATTTCCTTCCTGTACACACTACGTGTAATGCCAAGAAGTACGCCGAGATTTACTTGGATCAAATTGTTCGCCTTCATGGTATACCAAGAACAATCATTTCCGATCATGGGACACTGTTCGTTTCTCGGTTCCGGGAGCAACTCCAAAATTCTCTTGGAACTAAATTAATCCGAAGCTCTGCATATCATCCCCAAACAGATGGACAAACTGAACGAGTAAATCAGATTCTGGAAGACATGCTTAGAGCCTGTGTTCTTCAGTACGGCAAAAATTAGGACAAATGCTTGTCACTGTCAGAATTTTCTTATAATAACAGCTATCAGACAAGCATTAGAATGGCCCCATTTGAAGCATTATACGGTCGCCGTTGTAGAACTCCTTTGAATTGGTCACAAATCGGCGAGCGTAGAGTCTATGGACCCGACCTTGTCAGTGAGGCAGAAGAGAAAATAAGGATTATACAAGCAAATCTCAAAATGGCACAATTTCGACAGAAAAGCTATGCTGATGTACGAAGAAGACCCTTACAATTTCAAATTGGAGACTTTGTATATCTTCGAGTTTCTCCTACCCGAGGTGTTCAAAGATTCGGTGTAAAAGGGAAACTTGCTCCTCGGTACGTTGGACCCTTTGAAGTCCTTGAAGTCTGTGGACCCGTAGCTTATGTCTTCAACTTCCTCCTCAATTAGCGGCCGTTCATAACATCTTCCATGTATCCCAACTCAAGAAGTGTGTCAAAATCCCTACCGAAATCATCGAATCCCAAGCTATCGAAATCGAACCAGATCTGACCTACATCGAGCATCCGATCAGAATACTAGACATTAAAGAAAGAAGCACCAGATTCAATGGGACCATCATACGGAAGAAGAAGCAACATGGGAAACCGAATCCTATCTTCAGCATAACTTCCCCGACTTCTTCCAAGCCAACCTCCGAGCTTGATCATTCCATTCAATTCTATTCCGGAATCTCGGGACGAGATTCTTTTTAGGGGGGAAGGCTGTGACACTCAGGTAAATAGCATGGTCACACCCTAAAGTTTTGATATGTTTTTATGTGTAAAGTTTGGCAAAGGTGTGCTTCATATGTGCAATGTTAAAGAAAAAGTGATACTTATGTAATTAAATTTAACTAGAGGTCCTTTTATGCAAAATGGATGGAAATAGAGAGAAAAGTTTAAAAGTATGAGGGTTGTTTTGCAAAAGATGGTATCTGTGGTTAAATTGCAAAAATATGAAAAATTACCCTTGGGTATATATGTAAAGGTAATTTTATCCATAGGACTTACATAAAATGTGAAAATATTACTAAGTCTATAGTATCTTCAAAACTGTTGCTCAACTGCAGATGAACCTTAAAGGGAAGTTGTAGAGTTTGAAAAACTATGCACTTTTGCTTTTTGGACCATCTCCATTTAAGCACTGGTTTAAAAGTTGCAAGCTCTTTACAGTGAGGTCCCTGCTTTTCTCTGATATTGCAAAACGGTCCCCGGCTCAATTCTTACCCCCTTCTTCTTCCTGGCGCCCCTGCCCCCTCTGCTCTGCTTCTGGCGCCCTGCCGCCGGCGCAGTACCCCGTTCCTGGCCGCCGCCGGCCCACTCCAGCTTCGCCCTCGCCCACGCGTCACCTCCCTGCCTTCCCACCGCTCTAATTCCCCCTGCTGGAGCCTTGCCCGCTCACCACGTCGCCTGCGGGTCTGCAAGCGCCGCTGCCGCCGATGCCTCTGCCGCCGCGATCCCCGGTTCACTCCCCCCCGTAACAACCTCAAACCGAAGCCCTGCTCGCCGTGCTCCTTTTCCCCACCTCAATTGCCTATAAAAGAGCACCCCGGACCTCCTCGCGCGCGCACAGAACCTTGCCGCCTCCTCCATTAGCGCCGCCGAGCTTCGGGTCACCGTGGAGCTCTCCCCTCCGCCCTCTCCCTCCCCAAACCGACCGCACCATTAGCTTCCTCGTCCTCCACTGCAGCTCCCCAGCCCGGCCTTTCCCTCCCCCTCACGTCGGAGCTCCACCGCCGCCGCTCACCTCCGGCCGCCGGCTCGGGCTCCCGTGGGCAGCGCTCCTCCGGTCACCTCGAGCCCCTCCAAGACCACCGGTGTGTAGCTCAGGGTCTCCTCATGCTCTTCCTCCCCTTGCCCCTCACCGCCGTCGACCCCATGGCCGGAATTTTGGCCGGACCCGAGCCCCCACCGCCGGCCATGGCCATTGGACCCGATTGCAACGATTGAAGTTTTTCTGGGGGGTTATCTGTTAAACGTAGGGGCTGGTTTGTAAAAGAGTGGCTGTTATTTCATGTGTGTGCATATTCTGTCTTGTAAAATTCATAACAATTCACAGAAAATTTCAAAAATGGCAAAACTAGTTTTGTTAGAAACTAGATTTCAAACTCTATAACTTATGTTAATGAAGTTTAGTTTGAAACAAAATACTTTTACCTCTATTTTAAACCTAAGATTAAGGGGTAGTTTATGCTTAACCTTGATATTTCATGCTTTGTTGCTTATGAAATTTGGCATGTATGTTCTATAAGCTATGCGTAGCTTTGTGTAAAATTTCAAACTCAAATTTGTTTTAAACTTAACTTCTTTTAATTTAGACATGCAAATTTGAGATATTAACTAAACCTGCTGTATAACCCTTTCTAATTAAGATCTATTATCATTCTCTAATATGATATTGTTTAATGTTTAATGTATAATTAAATTTCCAAAACTTATGATCTTTTACTTAAAGTTTTGAACCTAAATTTTAGTTCTTTTCAAATTCAAATTTAAATATTTCAGTTCTTGTTTGCAACAAATTCAGCAATACCTTTATAATTCCTTTATAACTAGTGTTTCAAACCTAAACCTTTTTTATTTTATGAGCTTTTGTGTGATAACTTGGTGAGTTATAACATTTGAAGTATAAGATCTTAAATTTAAACCTTACCTTACTTAATTTATTGCATCTCATATAGAATCAACGACACTCGACGACGAGGACTACGAGTTGGTCTTAGGACAAGACCAAGGCTTTTCAGAAGACCCAGCGCAAATCGTCGAGGGACTAACTGAAGCCCCGAACCCAAGTTCCGAAGCCTCTGACACTCCTGCCCCCAACCCCACTCAAGAAGGCAAGCCCCGGACATATCCCCCTACTTTATTTACACTGCAATCTATGTCTATTTATCTATACTTATGCATTAAGTCTAGGAGTTGAGATGAAACCCTAGTTGCATGATCTCTTAGGAATCCAATGTATTGAACCCGAGTCCTTACCGCTTAGATGCTCCGCTAAATAGGACCGGTAAAAGTCGAGTGATTTCCTGTCACTCGCGCGATATAGGGGTTGCTTGTTTACAATTCCGCAATCATTATAAGGATGATGGATAGGGTCATGTGCTGTATCATGACCTGTGGTTTACCCTGTCTATTTTGGTAAAAGTTTTAAGGTCGAAATGTGTGGTAGTGGTGGCTAAGCTTTTGAAAGTACTAGCCACATGCCGTGAAATATGGTAAGCGGTAAGCCTAGTACCCGAATGGCCCGGCAAATGGACTTGTCTCCACCACTCGACTTTTATTTTATGTTTACACGCACCGACGTGTGGGAGTACGTTCTGCATGGCAGACAGGAATACGGGTTTTGTAGTCGCGCTATAGACGTATGTCCTGCACGAGTGATGTGCGTACGGTCCTACAGTCGCTTGTGGTGGCCCTGATCCATAACCCGGAATATGAGGGAAACGGTTGCTTGAAACGCCCTGTTGGTATTTCAAGCGTGTGTGTTAGGTTTACCTTGCAAGGTTAAATTCGATTCGAATCGTCCGCCTCTCACGAGGATTGAGATTGCTTATTCCTTCTGCCACATCGAGTAAAAAGTATAATCGTTGATGGAATAATCTTGATGAATGATAATCTATATCATGCTTGTTTAGTATAGGTGCTTACCTAGAATAGCTAATCAAGCTAGAATCTGAAGCTAAAACTTGAAAGTAGTTTATACTCTCTGTTGCTTTTCAGCTGAAAATAAACTCAGAGCCCCATATAGTACCTTCATGAGTCTAGTTACGGGTTAAAATATACCCGAACTCGGGTAAGTCTTGCTGAGTATTAGAATACTCAGCCTTGCTAGCATCTGTTTCAGGTATGACCTTCGAAAATCCCGCGGACAACCTTGTGTGGCCAACGTCCATTCCTTATGGCTGGTCCGTGGAGTGGGACCCGTCCCCGGCCGGTAGTGACCCTCCGGAGTGACACCAGGCCCAGGGCTAAGCGTGGTGTCCGCCTTCGCGACGTGTGTAGTCGCGTAAACTTTTCTTTCCGCTGTGAGTTTGGACAAGCCGTTACGCTTGCCAGTTTGAACACTGTTTGTATAAGTTACTTATATTTGAACTCGGCTTGTAATAATGTATGTATGGCTGTAAAATTAAAAGTTGACGAGCTATTCTGTGATGTGAACTCGCCTTCGGGCGAGGTAAACCTGCTTCGATCCTGTTGAACCGTGGTTGTATCGGGCGGAGACCCGACAGACCAAGGGATTGTTCCGTTTGAAGTGCGTTAAGCTGATGGCTATTGTACGGCGATCATTAGCGCACTTGAGCCGGAATAACTCAGGCAGTTCTGCCACAAGACTACCACAAGAATCCTACTGAAACCACACTAAAAATAGACAACACTCTATACGTCCTTAAAAGAACCACACATTCAAAGCATTCATTTTGATTATGGATGGATTATGCATGCACGTACTATTTGACCTCACAACCAAAACAATTGCCGAATATCTTCAGACTTACGTGGTTAATTTCGGTGGCATAACATTTATGTCTCTCCCTAATAACTAATCGATAAGTCCTATCCGTCTTAACCTCTTAATCGTGGTTAGTGTACCTGCAGAAAACCATAGGTATATAACATGAACCTTTCATGGCAGCACGACATGAAAGCGTTCCCAAACAGTACTATTCACTATAGAAACAGTATCCGTACAATTTCCGCCCTACGGACGACGTTAGCATACGTTACATCTACAACGTATTCACGAGGGTACCATTTAAAACGGGGGTATGAACAGCGATCGTCATACCCTGCGCCGAACCATATACTCCCAATATATTCAACCTAAACTGATATATTGGCAGCACCTTAAGTAGGCCACTGCTTGAGAAACAGCGTTCGGTTCGCATCACCGACGGGAAGGCCAATCTCCCTCAGTTGGCTGATGATCCTTACCTTCTTACCTTCTTGTCTCGACGTTGAGGAACACAATAATACAAATAAATATCTAGGGTTGGTTGTGCTCGAAAGTAAGTTTTGATAGAAAGTAGTGCTACAAGTTAGAGCTGGACTATATATATATATATACTAGTAGCCACCTGATAATTCCCATATAAATCCCTGGGGCTTTACGATCTAAGCACCGATCCTTAACGAATCCAACGCGATTTGTAAACTCTTTTATTAAGCCAAATTTTATCCTGAAAACATTATTAAAAGCTGTTGCGGTGTAAAAGTAAACCTACAGCTCTGATACTAGCTGTGGCAGAACCGCCTAAATTATTCTGGCTCAAGTGCGCTAGTTATCGCTATACAGGCGATCCTAACTCAACGCACTTCAAACGGAACAATCCATTGGTCTGTCGGGTCACCGCTCGATACAACCACAGCTCAACAGGATCGAAGCAGGTTTACCTCGCACGAAGGCGAGTTTACAATCGCACAACAGCTCACCAACTTTTAATTTACAAAATATTAAACATTATTACAAACCATTTCAAACTTAAGTATACTTATACAAACATTGTTTAAAAACCACAAGCTATGCCAGCTTATGTAGAGTTACAGCGGAAGAAATAAACACGCGACTACACACGTTGTGAAGGTTGACACCAAGTTCAGCCCGAAACATGTTGTCATTCCGGAGGGTCACTGCCAGCCGGGGATGGATCCCACTCCACAGACCAGCCAAACGGAACAGAGATTGGCCATGTTGGACCATCCGTGGGGTTCTCAAAGGTTATACCTGAAAAATAGACTAGCAAGACTGAGTATACTAATACTCAGCAAGACTTACCCGTGTCATGGTATACTTAGCCATGTAACTAAACTTATGATGGCTTGTAATGGTTCTGGGTTTAATTTCAGCGGAAAAGCAACCAAGAGTATGATCTAACTTTCATATTTTAGCTTTCAGCTTCTAGTTTCATTAACCATTCTAAGTAAGCACCTATACTAGACAAGCAAGGTAGAGATTAGCATTCATCAAGATTATTCCAATAATAGTTACTGTTCTTACTCTATGTGGCAGAAGGAATAAGCAGTCTCAATCTCCGCGAAAAACGGATGATTCTGAATCGAATGTCCAAAACTTTGCAAGGCAAACCTAACTCACACGCTTGGAACATCAAATAATCGTTCCGAGCAACTGTTTGCCTTTCATTCTGACTCGTGGAACAGGGCCACCACAAGCAACTGTAGGACCATACGCACATCCAATGTGCAGGACATACGTCTGTAGCGCGACTATATGACCTTACTCCTGTCCACTGCGTGGAATGTACTCCCGCACGTCGGTGCATGTGAAAAATCAAATTACGAGTGATGGGAGGTATGTCCACTCCTCGGGCCGATTGGTTACTAGGCTTACCGCTTTCCATATTTCACGGCATGTGGCTAGTACTTTCAAACGCTTAGCCACCACCACACACTCGACCTTATCAACTTTTATCAACACAGACAGGGTAATCTTCCAAGTCATGATACTGCACATGACCCCATCCATCATCCTTATAGTGATTGCGGAATAGTAAACATTCAATTCCTATATTGCGCGAGTGACAGGAAATCACCCGACTTATGCCGGTCCTATTAGCAGAGCATCTATGCGACACAGACTGAGGCACAATACATAGGTTCTTAGTATTCATGCATCTAGGGTTCCATTTCAACTCCTAGACTTAATGCAAGATATAATATATAAGCATAAAATTGTATAAATGTAGTAATTTGAAATACTAGGTTATGCATCGGGGCTTACCTTCTTGAGCGGGGCTGGAGTTAGGGATGTCAAAAACTTCTGAACTTTGGTTTGGGGCTTCAGTTATAACCTCGGCGACGTTCGCAGGTTCTTCAGAAAATCCTTGCTCGGTTTCCGGGACTAGCTCGCAGTCTCCGTCGTCGAGTGTCGCTGACTCTACATGATATGCAATAATTTAAATTAGGTGGTTCTTGAGTTAAGTATTTTATTTCACAATATAGTTGCAATCCAACCAATTGATAAATACAACTTCATAAAATAGGAGATTTGAATTCAATTTCACTAAGTATACTTTAATTCAATATCAAATTACTTGATTTAATAGAATTAAGTCAACAAGTTTGATTTTTATTTTGAAATCCACAAAGTCTCTAGCCTTGAATTTTTGTGGGTAAGCTATCTTCTAGTGAATGAACTTACTGTGTATTATTCATAATTTTCTGAAAATAGAAACTAAAGTGTTTGAATTAAGTTCAAATTTCAAGTTTAAATGCAAACCTTAAGCAAAACAGTGTTGTAAATTCCTAAACTATTTACTGTGGACTACTCTATTGCAGAACATTACATGGTAAAAAGATCTAAGAATAAAAACCTTAGTAACATGATGGAATAAATTTGAACTATTTCTAGCTTGATTTGCATAAGTTTAAATTAATTCAAACTAGGGTTCAGTACTATAGGTGAATTTTTCATACAAGATCACTTATACCCTAAACAAGCTACTCACCAAAATTCACAGGAAATAAAGTTAACATGCAAAAGTTACACACAAGATACCCTTTTGTTATACTTTAAAATAACTCTAAAAATATTTTGTTTCATACTACACTTTAGTAACAAAAGTTGTAGAGCTAAACTTCTGGAACACAACAAAACTGGTTTGGTAATTTTTTGAATTTTTCTATAAATTCTTGTGGATTTTACAAGTTGGCTGATTTGAATTAGAGGGGGTACTGATTTCCTACAGAAAGGCCCCTGGAAAGATACAAATCTTTGCAATTGAGTCCTTGGCCGGGCTACACAGGAAAGCCGATCGGGGCTGATCAAATTCCGGCGAGGGGGCTCACTGGCGGCGAGGGGCAAGTGGGGGAAAAAGGTTCAGGAGCTCACGGCGGTCACGGGGGTGGCCGGTGTTGGGGAAGAGAAGGGCCGAGGCGGCGGGTCGACGGCGAACAGAGACGGGCGGCGGAGGTCCGAGGGACGGCGACGTCATTCCGGTGGCCGGAGGGCAGGAGAGCGGCGGGAAAGTTGCTAGGAAGCTCCTACGTAATGATGTGGTGCTAGTGGTGTGCTTGGCCGGGGTTAAGGGGCAGCAGATCGTCGGGACGACGGTGAGGCCGAGCGGTGGCGGAAGCTCGAGCTCACCGGCGCTGTGGTCCGGGCGATCTAGCACGGGAGAATGAAATTGGGTAGGCTTGTGAGCTTCAGTGGGTTGCGATGGTGCTGCTAGAGCACTGGATCGGGGTTGAGAAGCAGCGGCGGCGGCTGTCGACGGCGAGACGAGGCAGCGGCAAGGCTCCGGCGAGGTGGGGGAGCTCGGGAAAGTGAAAGGCAGTGGAAATGCACGTGTGTGAGCGTAAGAGTGGGTCCGTGGGGAGCTCCAGGACGTGCTCAAGGTCTAGAAGAAGGCATAGCCACGCGGGAGCAGCTGCTGGCAACCAACGGGAGGCGTGGCTGCTCAGGGCGATGGCGGCGCGACGTGGAGAGGCAGGGAGGGGTCCAGCGCGGGGTGGAGAGCGGCGGCGCAGGTGCTGGGGCGGCACGTGGCGCAGAGGGAAGCGGCGCGGGGGCAGCAAGTGCTCGGCACATGGCCGGCGAGGGTGGCGGGGTCGGGCAGAGGGAAAAACAGAGAGAGAGGGACTGGAGGTAGAAGATAGGACTAATCTACGAATTATCAAAAGTGTAGGGACTCTATTGTAAAGTCTAGTTAACTTTCAAACCATAGCTCAAATGGAAATGTGCCCAAAAGCAAAAGTGTAGAGTTCAACAAGGTCTACAACTTTGCTTTAGGGTTCAGTTTCAAAAGAGTTAAGGATTTGAATTTAACTTAAAACTTGGCAAAGTTTTAAACTTTAAAGAAATCGTATTTAAAATCTACACTACACTTGCATCCTTTGGGTAGTTTCACCTCTATTTGCGGTTTAAAAGTAAGTTCTTGACTTTTTGCAAAGCAACCTTCATATGTTTTGATTTTACCTCCCATTCTCACCCATTTTGCACCAACAGACCTAAATTTTCCAAAATTATAAAAAGATCCTTTTGCCTTTGCATTAAAGTTTTAGCACACATACATAAAATCAAACATACACACTTTATACTAGAATCTAGTGTGTTTTAACCCTAGATACCTGAATGTCACAACCTTCCCCCCTAAAAAGAAGTCTGGAAAGTTTCATTGGAGATATGATTCGGTTTCCCAAGTTGCTTCTTCTTCAGTATGATGATCCCATTGAATTTTGAACATCTTAATAGTTTCTCTTCTAGTGCTTCTCTCTTTGGTGTCTAGCACTCTGATTGGATGTTCGATATAAGTTAGATCAGATTCGATTTCGATGGCTTGGGAATCAATGATCTCGGTAGGAACTTTGACACACTTCCTAAGTTGAGATATATGGAATATATCATGAATGGCTGCTAATTGAGGAGGAAGTTGAAGACGATAAGCTACGGGTCCACAAATTTCGATGACTTCAAAGGGTCCAATATATCGAGGGGCAAGTTTTTCTTGTATGCTGAACCGTTGAATACCCCGAGTGGGAGATACTCGAAGATACACAAAGTCTCCAATCTGGAACTGTAATGGTCTCCCTCGTATGTCAGCGTAGCTTTTCTGTCGAGATTGGGCGGCTTTGAGATTATTCTAAATAGTCTTCACCTTTTCCTCTACTTCAGTGACAAGGTCAGGTCCAAAGATTTTACGCTCGCCAGTTTGTGATCAACTCAAAGGAGTTCGGCATCGGCGACCGTATAATGCTTTGAACGAAACCATCTTGAGACTTGTCTGATAACTGTTGTTGTAAGAAAATTCTGCCAATGACAAACATTTGTCCCAATTCTTGTCATACTGAAGTACGCAGGCTCTAAGTATATCTTCTAGAATCTGATTTATCCTTTCAGTTTGTCCGTCTGTCTGAGGATGATATGCGGAGCTTCAAATTAACTTAGTTCTAAGAGCATGTTGAAGTTGCTCCCAGAACCGAGCGATGAATTGTGCTCCACGATCAGAAATGATCATCTTAGATACTCCATGAAGACGAATGATTTGATCTAAATAGATCTCGGCATACTTTTTGGCATTATACGTAGTATGCACGGGAAGGAAATAGGCAATCTTGGTTAATCGATCAATGATTACCCAAATATAGTCATGCCTTAGAGAGGTGTTGGGTAAGCCAATGATAAAATCCATGCTGATATCCTCCCACTTCCAAGAGGGAATGGGTAGAGGTTGAAGAATACCAGCAGTCCTTAGATGACTGGCCTTAACTCTTTGGCAAATGTCACACTCCAAGACATATTTTGCAATTTCTCGCTTCATACGAGTCCACCAAAAGTTCTATTTCAGATCCTGGTACATCTTGGTACTGCTAGGGTGCATAGAGAATTTGGACAAATGGGCCTCGTCCAATATCTGCTTACGAAGTTTATGGTCCTTGGGTACAACGATATGCTCGTTGAACTATAGAACCCCATCGTGATCTACTTGAAAGCACTTGTACTTTCCTTCTCCTTTTGCTAACTTCTGCTTGATGATTCTGATTCCTTTGTTATGCTTTTGTGCCAGGATGATGTTATCCCTAAGGGTAGCTTCAACTGAGAGATGGTTCAAGCTACCTTGAGAAATGATCTCTAGATTGAGCTTCCTCATCTCCCAATAGAGAGTCTCATTGAAAACCTCTACTGACAAACAAGAGCAATGCGCCTTGCGGCTAAGTGCATCCGCAATGACGTTGGCTTGCCTGGATGATAGTGTACTTCTAGATCATAATCCTTGATAAGCTCTAGCCAGCGTCTTTGCCTCATATTTAAATTTGCTTGCATAAAGATGTACTTGAGGCTTTTATGATCAGTATAGATATGGCACTTTGTACCCATTAGATGATGTCTCCAAATTTTAAGTGCATGGACGATAGCTGCGAGTTCAAGAACATGGGTAGGATAGTTCTGTTCATGAGTCTTGAGCGCTCGCGATGCATAAGCAAGCACTCAGTTATCTTGCATAAGCACACAACCAAGTCCAATTCCCGAAACATCATAATAGATGTCGAATGGTTTGGAAACATCCGGTTGAGCCAGGACTGGGGCAGTAGTGAGATGTGCTCTGAGGGTGTGGAATGCATCTTCGCATTTCTGATCCCAGGAGAATTTAACTCCTTTCTTTAGCAGTTCGATCATAGGCTTGGCTATTCTTGAGAAATCTGGAATGAAACATCGATAATAGTCAGCTAGACCTAGGAAACTACGGATTTGAGTGACTGACGTTGGAGGTTTCCAGTCTAGCACGTCTTAGACTTTACTAGGATCAACGGATATACCGTCACTGGAGATGGTATGTCCCAGAAATTGTACGGTATCCAGCCAAAACTCACATTTGGAGAATTTGACGTACAAGTGGTGGTCTCTCAATCTTTGAAGAACAATATGGAGGTGGTTTGCATGATCTTTCGAATTCTTGGAATAGATTAGAATATCATCAATAAAGACCACTATGAATTTGTCGAGTTCTTGCATGAAGACAGAGTTCATAAGATACATGAAGTATGCTGGGGCATTGGTAAGACCAAACGACATGACCAGATATTCGTATAGTCCATATCTGGTGGAAAAGGCTGTTTTTGGAATATCACTCGGCCTAATTTTGATCTGATGATAGCTGGAACGAAGGTCAATCTTAGAGAATACTTTAGCTCCGGCTAACTGATCAAACAGAATGTCAATGCGGGGCAGAGGATACTTGTTTTTAATGGTCACCGCATTGAAGGGACGATAATCTACACATAGCCTTAAGCTATTGTCTTTCTTTTTCACGAATAGGGCTGGACAACCCCATGGTGAAGCACTCGGACGAATGTAACCCTTATCAAGAAGATCCTGGAGTTGGATTTTTAGCTCTGCTAGCTCATTGGGTGGCATACGATAGGGCCTTTTAGAGATAGGGGCTGTGCCAGGTTGTAGTTCTATGACAAATTCAATATCTCGATCCGGGGGCATTTTAGGCAAATCATCTGAAAAAACATCTCGGTATTCGCAAACAATAGGGATGTCCTTTAACTTGATCCCTTCTACAACATAGGCACAAGTGTTATTGCACTCCCGTTGTGGAAGATAGAGAATAATAGGTTCATGCTCGGGTGAATCTATTTCCACGGCTCGGGAAGAGATATCTAATGACACTCGGTGCCTAGTCATCCAATCCATACCTAGTAGGACATCCATTCCTTCTAGGTTCAACAACAGTAAATCTGTTTTGATCAAATTGCTACCCAACTGAATTGGCACCTTTCTATAGATTTGATTTGATGAAATTTTACCGCCAGGAGTTGCTATCATATAGGCTCCTTTAGTAGGATAGATATCCAGGCCTACTTTTGTTTCACACTTTGAACTGATAAAACTATGGGTTGCACCAAAATCAAAAAGTATAATCACGGGTTGATGGAGAAAGTACCCGTCATTATTGGCGCACCCTCGGGGAGTTCAGAGAGAGTTGTGAAGTTCACCCTCCCCTGGCGGACTTGTACCACCTACTTCTTGCCCTTGCCCTTGTTGTTTGGGTTGGATGTTTGCCCTTAGAAAGATCTTCTGGGTTGAGGGCAATCCTTAATGAAATGGGACAGGCTGCCGCAGTTGAAACAACGATAGTTGTTGTTTCCTTGATTGGATGGTGGAAAGCTCGGCCTCGGGCCTTGCTGCTGTTGCTGCTAGAGTTGTGGTGTCGGTGGCCGATTGAATCGAGCCTGCTGTGGTGCCTGGCTATCCATCTGCCTGGTAGATTATTTTGGGGCGGGGCTCGGGTAGCAGTGTTCTGGACCAACCGATACCTTGGCGGTTGCGCAGCTGAGGGTCCCGTGGGTGTCTTCCGTTTCTTTTCAGCCCGGTGGGCGGAGATGCAATCCTCTTGAGTGATGGCCATATTGACCAATTCATTGAAAGTGTCAGCCTTTACCAGATTTAGCCGTTCCTTAAGCTTTGTGATTAGGCCTCGACGGAAGCGATCCCGCTTTCGGGCGTCAGTGTCCGCATGATAACCCGCGTACTGGCATAGGTGATTGAAGACCTGTGCATACTGCATGACAGTGCAGGTTCCCTGGGTCAAAGTCAAAAATTCATTGAGCTTTCGCTCAATGAGTCCCTCTGGAATGTGGTGGGCTCTGAAAGCGGTCCAGAATTTGTCCCATGTGACACTATGACCAGCTGGCTGCATGGCGTAGTAATGGTCCCACCATATGCGGGCGGTGCCGCGAAGTTTTTAGGCTGCGAAGAGTGCCTAATTCGCATCTGAACATGGTGCAGATAACAATGCGAACTTAGACTCTATAGTGCGGAGCCATGCATCAGCATCAAGGGGCTCGTCTGCTTTATGGAACAGTGGGGGCTGAGTACTAAGAAAATCTTGGTAACTAGACGATGGGGGTTCATCACAACCTCGGGATTGGTGAGGAAATTGGCCCATCTGAGCCTGTACTAGCTGGTTAAGAAGTTCTGTCTGTCATGCCATGACTTCCGCTAGATTTGGCGGGGCTAGTGGCAGTTGTTGGGAACTGCTAGCTTGGTCTGTGCGGAAACCTTCTGGGGTTCCACAAGTAGCTCCAACCATCTGAAACAAAGGAGATGTCCATTATTAACACCATGTCCTTACTCCCATTTTCAGAAGATATACTGCTGCTAACAGATATGTAATTCACATGTTCTGTTCAACCAACTCATTCCAGGTGCAAAGATATTGAATAAGATAACAGAACACGAGGCTTAGATTACAAAGCAAACACTGGTTGTCCTTAACATATTACATCCGGGTGATTTGATTACTACGGGTCAAGCCATATGTACACATGCCACATATAGTACAACAAGTGGCTCTGGGTCCGGTAGACTACCCACTACCTATGTCACAACAGTCTATACTAGTTACATCTGAAAAGATCGAAGATTTGGAGGGACTAGAAATCGTTGAGGTCGCCTACGGAGGACTGGCTGTCGGAAGAGGAATGATCTGACTGAGGATTAGGCTCTGGGTTTCCGTGCTCGGAGTCGAGATCAAAAACTCCCTCGATTTCCTCTGGGTCTTCTTCTTCGACTTCAGGTGCTTCAGGTATAGCAGGAGGTACTGGCTGTTGCTGAAGTTCATCGATGTGAGCATGGGCGTCATCAACCTCAAGGATAAGGTCGTGGATTTGCTCCTGGAGGAACTCGATAATCATGTTACGTTGAGTGATTATTGCATCACTCTCTTTAATCTGATCCTCCCAGTGAATAATGGTCTCCTCTCGCTCTGCGATGATTTCCTCCTTCTCTGTGACCAAGGCTTGAAGTTCCTCTATCAGAGTGACTTGTCGATTAGCATTTCGATAGTGACCTTGAGCAATACCAATCAATTGACCCATACCGCGGCATAGCAGAATCTGATACTGATGTTGAACATTCATGAACCTGATGGTACCACGGAGTGTTTCTTCGGCTGAATCTTCCAACATATGGTCATAATGGGCTATCCTGAAATTCCACTCAGGATCACTGGAATCTATTGCAGGGAACAGACCGATGGGATGCCCGGCATCTTCCATGGGATGCTGGTTGCAGAAGTTGTGAAGGGCCTCAAGAGCTGCGGTCTCAATGGTGTCGATGAGACGGTAGCCAACCACATCGACCTTGATGGGCTGCCACTGAGAACGAAAAGGATGTTGAGGAATAGTCATCTTGACTCTGCACCGGGGAACACCTTCTTTCCTATACTCCACTCCATCGTACTGGGGAGGCTCGGTGTAGAAGAATAACCTAAGTGATTCCCACAAGAGACGGGGAAAACCCTCCCAATGCAAGGCATTGGTATGGAGATGCCCTGCGTGATCCCAAAAGATATTTGAAGGAGCCGCCATCTAAATCAAGAATTCAGATGGTGAGATTTTTGAAGGATACCGAAACTTAACTAAGGCTACCACAAGAATCCGATTGAAACCCCACTAGAGATAGACAATACTCTATATATCCTTAAAAGAACAACACATTCAGTGCACTCACTTTGCTTGATGATGGATTATGCATGCACGTACTATTCGACCTCACAATCAAAACAATTGCCGAATATCTTCAGACTTACGTGGTTAATTTCGGTGGCATAACACATACGGCTCTCTCTAATAACTAGTCGGTAAGTCCTATCCGTCTTAACCTCTTAATTGTGGTTAGTGTACCTGCAGAAAACCACATGTATCTAACATGAACCTTTCATGGCAGCACGACATGAAAGCGTCCCCAAACAATACTGTTCACTATAGAAACAGTTTCCGGCTCAAGTGCACTAGTCATCGCTATACAGCCGATACTAACTCAATGCACTCCAAACGGAACAACCCATTGGTCTGTCGGGTCTCTGCCCGATGCAACCACGGTTCAACAGGATCGAAGAAGGTTTACCTTGCACGAAGGTGAGTTTACAATCGTACAACAGCTCACCAACTTTTAATTTACAGAATATTAAACATTATTACAAACTGTTTCAAACTTAAGTATACTTATACAAACATTGTTTGAAAACCTCAAGCTATGCAAGCTTGAGTAGAGTCATAGCGGAAGAAATTAACACGCGACTACACACGTCGTGAAGGTTGACACCAGGTTCAGCCCGAAACATGGTGTCATTCCGGAGGGTCACAGCCAGCCGGGGACGGATCCCACTCCATGGACCAGCCAAATGGAACAGAGATTGGCCATGCTGGACTGTCCGTGGGGTTCTCAAAGGTCATACTTGAAAAATAGACTAGCAAGACTGAGCATACTAATACTCAGCAAGATTTAACCGGAATCGGGTATACTTAGCTCATAACTAGACCATGGAGGATTTGAGAGGCTCTGGTTTTCTTTTGCTGAAAAGCAACAAAGAGTATGATCTAACTTCCATGTTTTAGCTTTCAAATTCTAGTTTCATTAACCATTCTAGGTAAGCACCTATACTAGACAAGCAAGGTAGAGATTAGCATCCATCAAGATTGTTCCAACAATAGTTATTGTTCTTACTCTATGTGGCAGAAGAAATAATCAGTCTCAATCTCCACGAGAAATGGACGATTCTGAATCAAATTTCCAAAACCTTGCAAGGGTAAACCTAACTCACACGCTTGGAACATTCAATGATCATTCCGAAGTAGCCGTTTGCCTTTCATTCCGACTCGTGGAACAGGGCCACCACAAGCGACTGTAGGACCATACGCACATCCAATGTGCAGGACATATGTCTGTAGCGCGACTACATGACCGTACTCCTGTCCGCTGTGCGGAACGTACTCCCGCACGTTGGTGCATGTGAAAAACCAAATTACGAGTGGTGGGAGGTATGTCCACTCCTCTGGCCGATTGGTTACTAGGCTTACCGCTTTCCATATTTCACGGCATGTGGCTAGTACTTTCAAACACTTAACCACCACTACCACACACTGTGACCTTATCAACTTTTATCAACACAGATGGGGTAACCTTTCAAGTCATGATACTGCACATGACCCCGTCCATCATCCTTATAGTGATTGTGGAATAGTAAACATTCAATTCCTATATCGCGCGAGTGACAGGAAATCACACGACTTCTACCGGTCCTATTAGCAGAGCATCTATGCGACACGGACTCAGGCACAATATATAGGTTCCTAGTATTCATGCATCTAGGGTTCCATTTCAACTCCTAGACTTAATGCAAGATATAATATATAAGCATAAAATTGTATAAATGTAGTAATTTGAAATACTAGGTTATGCATCGGGGCTTGCCTTCTTGAGCGGGACTGGGGTTAGGGATGTCAAAAACTTCCGAACTTTGGTTCAGAGCTTCAGTTATAACCTCGGCGACGTTCGCTGGATCTTCAGAAAATCCTTGCTCGGTTTCCGGAACTAGCTCGTAGTCTCCGTCGTCGAGTGTCGCTGACTCTACATGATATGCAATAATTTAAATTAGGTGGTTCTTGAGTTAAGTATTTTATTTCACAATACAGTTACAATCCAACCAATTGATAAATACAACTTCATAAAACAGGAGATTTGAATTCAATTTCACTAAGTATACTTTAATTCAATATCAAATTACTTGATTTAATAGAATTAAGTCAACAAGTTTGATTTTTATTTTGAAATCCACAAAGGCTCTAGCCTTGAATTTTTGTGGGTAAGCTATCTTCTAGTGGATGAGCTTACTGTGAATTTTTCATAATTTTCTAAAAATAGAAACTAAAGTGTTTGAATTAAGTTCAAATTTCAAGTTTAAATGCAAAACTTAAGCAAAACAGTGTTGTAAATTCCTAAAATATTTACAATGGACTACTCTATTGTAGAACATTACATGGTAAAAAGATCTAAGCATAAAAACCTTAGTAACATGCTGGAATAAATCTAAACTACTTCTAGCTTGATTTGCATAAGTTTAAATTAATTCAAACTAGGGTTTAGTACTATAGGTGAATTTGTCATATAAGATCACTTATACCCTAAACAAGCTACTCACCAAAATTCACAGGAAATAAAGTTAACATGCAAAAGTTACACACAAGATACCCTTTTGTTAAATTTTAAAATAACTCTAAAAATATTTTGTTTCATACTACACTTTAGTAACAAAAGTTGTAGAGCTAAACTTCTGGAACACGACAAAACTGGTTTGGTAATTTTTTGAATTTTTCTATAAATTCTTATGGATGATGCCGGCCTAAATTCTTATGGAATTAGATCTTATGCAAATTAAGCTTGAAATGGTTTAAATTCATTCAAGCATGCTACTAAGGTTTTCATGCTTAGACCTTTTTGCTATATGATGTTCTGTAATTAAGTAGTTCATAGTAAATCTTTCAAGAATTTATAGCATTGTTTTGCCTAAGATTTAAATTTAAACTTGAAATTTAAACTTAATTCAAATGCTCTGGTTTCTATTTTCAGAAAATTATAAAAAATTCATAGTAAGCTCATCCACTAGAAGTGAGCATGCCAACAAAAATTCAAGGCCATAGCCTTTGTGGATTTCAAAATAAAAATCAAACTTGTTAACCTAATTCAATTAATTCCCTTTATTATGATAATCGCATCAAACTACAAATAGTAGGTTTAAATTCAAATTTCTTGTTCTATGAACTTGTGTTTATATCAATTAGTTGAATTGCAACTTTATCGTAAAGTAAAATTTATAACTCAAGAACCACCTAATTTAAATCACGGCATATCATTTAGATTCGACTACACTCGCTGACGGAACCTACGAGTTGATCCCGGAACCCAAGCAGGGCATTTCGGAAGATCAAGTGAACATCGCCGAAAAATTAACTGAAGCCCTGAACCCAAGTTTGGGAGATATTTACATCACTGACCCCAGCCCCACCAACAAAGGCAAGCTCCGGACATAAACCGCTATTTTACTACACTGCAATTTATATATATATATATATATCAACCTGTGCAATTAAGTTTTCACGAATTGTATTGAAACTCTAGTTGCATACTCCTAGAAACCTATGTATTGAATTCTAAAACCAGAGTCCGACTAGCTGCTAAGCTAATAGGACCGGTAGAAGTCGAGTGATTTCCTGTCACTCGCGAGCTTTATAGGAGTTGCAATGTTTACATTCCTGCAACCACTATAAGGATGATGGATGGGGTTGTGATTATGATTCATGACCTTGGTAAGAACCCCGTCTGTGTTGATGAAAAATTGATAAGGTCGCAATGTGTGGTAGCGGTGGTTAAGCGTTTGAAAGTACAAGCCACATGCCACGAAATATGGTAAGCGGTAAGCCTAGTAACCGATCGGCCCGAGGAGTGGACATACCCCCCACCACTTGTAATTTTGTTTTTCACACGCACCGACGTGCGGGAGTACGTTCCGCATAGCAGATAGGAGTACGATCATGTAGTCACACTACAGATGTACGTCCTGCACATTGGATGTGCGTACGGTCCTACAGTCGCTTGTGGTGGCACTGATCCACGAGTTGGAATGAAAGGCAAACGGTTGCTTCGGAACAATCATTAGATATTCCAAGCGTGTGAGTTAGGTTTGCCCTTGCAAGGTTGTGAAATTCGATTCAGAATCGTCCATTTCTCGCGGAGATTGAGACTGCTTGATCCCTTTGCCGCATAGAGTAACAAGAGCAACCTTATGGTTATCAAAGATGATGTTTGTTTAAAGGATTATACCATGCTTGAATAGTTATAGTTGCTTACCTAGAATGGATAATCAACTAGAACCTGAAAGCTAAAATTGGAAATTAAGGATCTACTCTTTGTTGCTTTTCAGCTGAAATTAAACCCAGAACTATTATAAGCCTTCATAAGTCTAGCTACATGGCTAAGTATACCATCAAATGGGTAAGCCTTGCTGAGTATTAGCATACTCAGCCTTGCAATGTGACTTTTGTTCCAGGTAATTGATGTGAACCCGTTAGAGTTTGTTCCTGATCTTTTGATGAGACGCGTGGAATAACTCGATTGATGGAGGAGACGACGTTCACGGCCCGACTATAGCCTTCCAAGGATGCTGCGCCTTAGCAACCGATACACCACCTCCTTTGGTTGCCGCGCTCTTGTGGAGCGTGACACCCGGCCACTAGGGTACTCGTCCTGCAAGCAATCGAAGAATTAGCAAGAACAAGTAGAACAAGTACTGAAATTATGAGATGTAATTGAAGGTCTCAAACCGAATCTCAATTATGATGGGGTTCCGAAAATAAGTGGACGGGCGGCTGGGTCAGCACGCGCATCTACAAGGAAGTAGCAAAAGCTAAACTTCCATCTAACAAAACTCGAGTGTTCTTGACGGCGGCTAAAGGTTATAAAGAAGTGGGAGAATGACCACAATGGTGCTGGGGTCGTGTTCCAACCCTAGGACGCATCCGTCTTAGACTCAACTTGATACACGGCCCGTTGGGCCAAATTAGGGTGACGCAGCACCGTGGCTGAAAAGGACTCTGTAGTAAATCTAGGATGGCGGTTGACTCCGAACAGATATGGAGGTGATTCTGGATCTGTTGGAAAGTAGATTTGATAAGCTTTCCAGAAAGTACTTGACCGACCAAAACAGAGTCCGGATGAAGTCGTGGCGGCCGTCACAAGTCGCGTCTGTCCTGCAGTCCGAATCCAGCCTGCGCGATGCCTCTTCCCTTTGGATCCAATCCATTGTTCCTGACTAAAACAAGAGTGCACATATCTCCATTCTCTAAATATGATGAACCTGAGCTTAAGAGTAAACTTACTTGATGGGTAAGCCGACGAGCACGAGCGCGAGTAATAGGATCAAGAGGTGTTGTTGAAGTAGATACTGGTGTAGGTGTGGGGTATCGTTAGTGGCGATGTCCTCATCATCCTCCCCTTCTTGCATTTGAGTCGTCCTCATCATCCTCTCCCAAATATGGCTTCAAATTTGCAATGTTAAATGTGGGACTAACCCCAAAATCCATAGGCAGGTCTAGCTTATATGCATTATCATTAATTCGTTCTAGCACTTTAAACGGTCCATCAGCCCGAGGCATCAATATAGATTTTCTCAAAGTAGAAAACCTATCCTTTCTCAAGTGCAACCAAACCAATTCACCAGGTTCAAAAATCAATTGCTTTCTACCTAGCTTGTTAGCTCGAAACACAAACCCATCATTGACGATGAATTTGTTCCATACTTTTCCATCCTTACAATGCAGCAAAACATCCTTAAAATTAGCATCATTCACATATTGTGTTTTAATTATGTCCAAACCAAAAATCTTGCAATCAAATTGTGTCAACAAAGTATATCGCCTAGACAAAGCATCAGTAATGACGTTCTCTTTCCCTTTCTTGTGTTTGATGACATAAGGAAAAGATTCAATAAATTCAACCCACTTAGCATGTCTACAGTTCAGTTTTCCTTGACTACGAATATGTTTCAAAGATTTATGATCAGAATGGATAACAAACTCTTTGGACCACAAATAATGCTACCATATTTCTAATATGCGCACAAGAGCATACAATTCCTTGTCATAAGTAGAATAATTCAGAACAGGTCCGCTCAATTTCTCACTAAAATATGCAACAGGTTTACCATCTTGTAACAAAACACCACCCAAACCAATTTCACTAGCATCACATTCAAGCTCAAAGGTCTTATTAAAATCAGGAAGTTGGAGGAGAGGTGCATGTGTCAACTTATCTTTCAACATGGTGAACGCATTCTCTTGTGTGGTGCCCCAAGAAAAGGGCACCCCCTTCTTTGTAAGCGCATTCAACAGTGCCGCAATGATGCTAAAATCCTTCACGAAGTGACGATAGAACCCAGCAAGTCCTAGAAAACTCCGTACCTGTGTGATGGTCTTTGGTACAGGCCATCCCTGAATAGCTTCCACCTTGGCTTGATCAACTTCAATTCCCTGTGGAGTGACAACATAGCCAAGAAAAGATACTCGATCTGTGCAAAAGATGCACTTCTCAAGGTTACCAAATAAACGTGCATCACGTAAAGCAGTAAAAACAGCACGTAAAATGATCAAGATGTGCCTCCATGGATTTTCTGTAAATCAATATATTATCAAAGTAGACCACAACAAATTTGCCAATGAAAGCACGCAGAACCTCGTTCATTAATCGCATGAAGGTACTAGGTGCATTAGTTAACCCAAAAGGCATGACTAACCACTCATATAACCCGAACTTAGTTTTGAAAGCAGTTTTCCATTCATCTTCCAATTTCATGCGAATCTGGTGGTACCCACTACACAAATCAACTTTGGTAAACACAACAGCACCACTCAATTCATCAAGCATATCATCCAAACATGGAATAGGATGTCGATATCGAATTGTGATATTGTTAATAGCTCTACAATCGACACACATACACCACGTTCCATCTTTCTTGGGGACTAAAATAACCGGAACAGCACAAGGACTAAGGGACTCACGTACATAACCTTTGTCGAGTAGTTCTTGCACTTGTCGCTGAATCTCTTTCGTTTCTTCCGGATTGGTCCTGTATGGTGCACGGTTGGGCAGCGATGCTCCTAGAATCAGATCAATTTGGTACTCAATCCCTCGTATTGGTGGCAGCCCCGCTGGTATTTCACTTGGAAACACATCAGAATACTCCTGCAAAATATTAGCGACAGCAGGGGGCAAAGAGTGCTGCATATCATGAATGGAAATCAAAGCATCTTTGCACACCAAAGCATAGGCAACAGAAGTGGTAGCAATCAAGTCATTAATATCAGATTTAGTAGCAAGCAAGTCCCTTTCAAGCGTATCTCATCTTGCTTATTAGCAACCGACTTGATAATTTTATTGGTCTCACTTTTAGCTTTGGCAGCTCTAGCAGTATCATCACGCACAATAGCTTCAGGAGATATAGGAAGCAACACAATTTTCTTATCATGGTGCAAGAGCGAAAACTGATTTGATCTACCATAATGCACACAATCCGTATCAAATTGTCAAGGCCTACCGAGCAGAATATGGCAAGCTTGCATAGGCACAACATCGCACTCAACAACATCATGATATGATCCGATTGCAAAATTAATGCGCACCAGCCTCGTTACCTTAGCCTTACCACTGTTGTTTAGCCATTGAATGTGATATGGGTGTGGGTGTGGTTTGGTGCTGAGTGCAAGCTTCTCCACCAATTTGCTGTTAGCCAAATTGTTGCAGCTACCTCCATCAATAATCATACGACAAGAACGCTCTTTAATGACACACTTAGTTTGGAACAGCGTGTGTCGCTGATTTTGCTCCACCTTCTCCATTTGTGCACTAAGCACACGCTGCACAATGAGACTCTCGTAGTGTTCGGCTGCCCCTGCATCAATATGTTCGTCTGGTGGTCCCTCATTACCTGCATGGTCAGCAGCAAACAAAGCAAGTGTATCGTCATCAAAATCACTAGCAGAGGAATACGCACCATCATCTTTGACCACCAAAACACGCTTGGTAGGGCAATCACGCTGCACGTGCCCAAAGCCCTTTGCACCGATGACACTGGACATCCCTTGTTCTACCCGTGGATGCAACCGAGGAAGCACTAGCGGCTGGCTTCTGGAAAGTCTTGGTTGCTGAAGTGGTGGGAGGAGCACGTGGCTTGTCGTTGGATGGAGAAGATACTGCTGTACGACTCGGTGAAGGAGCTAGTACAGGTGCACGTCCGCCCATAGAAGTAGTCGTGCGTGGCAGCCATGATGTAGATTTACCTGCAGAAACATTAGACCTAGCACTAGCACGTCGTCCCTGTACCTCCTTTTCAGCTTTACAAGCAAGATGGAACAAACGGGTTACGTTAGTATAATCTTTATACGCAAGAATGTCCTGAATTTCTCTATTTAACCCGCCCAAAAATCTAGCCGTAGCAGGTTCCTCCCCCTCCACTAAATTACAACGTAGCATACCCATTTGCAATTCCTGATGATATTCTTCTACACTTCTAGTGCCCTGCCTCAATTGTTGTAACTTATGTAACAGATCACGTGCATAGTAAGAAGGAACGAATCTAGCCCGCATGACCCGTTTCAAAGCATCCCAAGTTTGTGGCATGTCATCAGCATTTTTCTTGCCATGTTCTATCCACCAAACAGAAGCAAAATCAGTGAACTCACTAGTAGCAGCCCTAACACGTGCATTCTCAGGAAAATCATGGCATGCAAACTTTTGATCAACAGCAATTTCCCATGTAATGTATGCATTAGGGTCATATGTACCATCAAAAGGAGGTATCTTAAATTTAATCTTGCTGAAAGCATCATCATTGTTGCGTACCTCACGACGGCGAAAACCACCCATACCTCTACGATTAGTGCATAGCCGGCGGTGATGGCGAGCGTCTTGTTCATCCTGTTCAGTATCAGCAATATATTCATCCGCCCAATCATCACGTTGTTCATTGGTCTTCGCATGGAGCTCATCAAAACGCCGCAAAAGAGCAGCGAGACTCTTGTCAATATTGCCGACCACTGTCTCTAGGCCCGTAAGCTTGGTGTTGGTGGCAATCTGTGTAGCCTCCAATTGTCCAATCTTGTCATTCGTCACCTGCATATTATTATCAAGTCCCTCTGTGTGCCGCTGCACTTGCCTTTCAAAATGTTGTATGATGCCCCTGGTACGTGGAGACTGATGTAAGCTATGATCCTCCTCCTCGGAGCCTGCCATGGTGAGAAACATAAGGACAACAAGAAAAACAAGTGAAGTAGAAAATCCCAACAACTAATAGGGTGTAGCTACTGCAAGGCACTCACTCTCAACCTGTTGCACAAGTTCTTACCTTCTTACCTTGCTGCTAGGAGGGGACGGCAACCAACAAGTCCGCAACCATGGAATGAAGTGTATTAGCGCTGCAGCAACAAGACCTATGGAGCTGTAGTCGGATATGTGGAGCTGTAGGTGGGCTGGAACGAGGAAGTACTAGCACCACGTTAGTCACAAAAGCAAGCTAAATAATTGTTCAACGGTGGTACTGTGCTAGTCCTAGTCTAGACCGTGCTAGAGACGCGAGCCTGGACACAAAGGAAGTCACAAAGCACCACTCCGAACAGAAGGGAAAACAAACGCAATGAATTAGCCCCTTACTTCTTTTTTTTCTTTTCTTTTTTTTAACACTGATCCATTTTTTTCTTTTTTTTCAGGGGAACCACAAAAACATATTCTATAAATAAAGGAATACAAGTGAGCAAATCACCACACACGCTTTTTCCACTCTCTCTCTCTCTCTCTCTCTCTCTGGAGTAGGCCGAACACTTAAATATATGTGGGAAGTGTTATTGCCTCTAGTGCACAGTTTGGACTTAGATTCAGCCAGCACCGAATTCAACTTAGACTTAATAACAAAGAGGCACTGATTCCAACTCGGACTTGATAACAAAGAGACACTCAGATTCGGCAACCGCAAGATGAAGAAGCTACCCGAATTCAAGTTGGTCTCGACCAACACGCGCTTAACCGATTCCAAGTCGAACTTGACAGCCAGTGTATTCTGAGTCGGCCAAAACAGTGATGAAAAGGCAGTGTACGTGACCAAACGTGACAAGAACTCGAAACTCTAAAGGACTACAACTAAGACCAGCAACTCGACACAACCGATGCAACTGAAAACTCAACAAGCCCTAACTAAGCAGTACTAGTAAAGGCTCAAAAGGGTCTATAGGATTGCGGTGGGAAAAAAATTCTACTATTTTTGGCTTTTTCTGGACTGTAGAAAAATAAAAATAGCGAAGGATTGGAAGTCTCTCACCGAACAACATTGCTCTGATTACCAACTGATGTGAACCCGTTAGGGTTTGTTCCTGATCTTTCGATGAGAGGCGTGGAATAACTCGATTGATGGAGGAGACGACATTCACGGCCCGACTACAGCCCTCCAAGGATGTTGCGCCTTAGCAACCGATATACCACCTCCTTTGGTTGCCGCGATCTTGTGGAGCGCGACACCCGGCCACTAGGGTACTCATTCTGAAAGCAATCGAAGAATTAGCAAGAATAAGTAGAACAAGTACTGAAATTACAAGATGTAATTGAAGGTCTCAAACCAAATCTCAATTATGATGGGGTTCCAAAAACAAGTGGACGGGCGGCTGGATCAGCACGCGCGTCTACAAGGAAGTAGCAAAAGCTAAACTTGCATCTAACAAAACCTGAGTGTTCTTGACGGCAGCTAAAGGTTATAAAAAAGTGAGAGAACGACCACAAGGGTGCTGGGGTCATGTTCCAACCCTAGAACGCATCCGTCTTGGACTCAACTTGATACACGGCCCGTTGGGTCAAATTAGGGTGACGCAGCACCGTGGCTGAAAAGGACTCTGTAGTAAATCTAGGATTGCGGTTGACTCCGAACAGATATGGAGGTGATTCCAGATCCGTTGGAAATTAGATTTGATAAGCTTTCCAAAAAGTACTCAACCAACCAAAACGGAGTCCGGATGAAGTCGTGGCAGCCGTCACAAGTCGTGTCTGTCCTGCAGTCCGAATCCAGCCTGCGCGATGCCTCTTCCCTTTGGATCCAATCCATTGTTCCTGAGTAAAACAAGAGTGCACGTGTCTCCAATCTCTAAATATGATGAACCTAAGCTTAAGAGTGAACTTACTTGATGGGTAAGCCGACGAGCATGAGCGCGAGTAATAGGACCAAGAGGTGTTGTTGAAGTAGATACTGGTGTAGGTGTGGATATATCGTTAGTGGCGATGTCCTCATCAGTAATCCCCCTGAGGACTCTACTCTGCCTGTGCCATGGCACTATGCTCTTCCCGATGCTTGGTCCGTAGAGTGGGATCCGTCCCCGGCCAACACAGGCCCTTCCGAGTGATGTCGAGCCTGGGCTTAGCTCAACACCCATTGTACGATGTCTGGTAGTGTCGCATTTTGTTCCTCCGCTGCAGATACTTTAACCTAAACAGTGTTACACCCATTCGTACTAGCTAGGTTTTGCTACAATGTTTGAATACTAATGTAATATTATGCTTGTGATGTAAAAATGGTTGGCATTTGTATCTCTGGACTCGCCTTCATGCGAGGTACATTGTTTTGATCCTGAGTTAGGTGGTTTTATCGGAACTTTACCCGACAGACCATGGGGTTACTGTAACACCCTAAGGTAATTTCCTTAAATTTTAATGAATTTATTTTGGCTCAAATGGAATTTCCAGGTTTTTCTTTAATTAGTGCGGCATTTAAAGTAATTAAAAACACAAGAAAATAAAATTTATTATAAGAGCAACATGTTTGTGCATTCATGCTGGTGCATTGTTTTATTTGTGTTGGGTTTGAATTCAAATTTATTTGAATTCAAATAGTTGGTTTGAATGTTGGAGTGTAGAAAAGAAAAATGAAAGAAGAAAAGGAAAAAGAAGGAGCAGCCCATTTCCTTCTCTCAGCCCGGCCCATCTCTTTTCCCTCTCCTTCTCCCGCATGGGCCACGGCGGCCCAGCTCCCCTCCCACCCCCCTCGGGCCCCTCTCTCTCTCCCTTTCCCTCGCGTGGGCCGTGCCCCGGCCCACTTCCTCCCAGCCCGAGCCGCTCTCCCCTCCCTCCTCCCTCTCTCACTGACCGCTGGCCCCGGCTTGTCAGCGTCTTCTTTTTCCCCTCCCCTTCTTCCTCCCCGGCAACGGCCTCCGATATCCCCGGCGAGCTTCTTCCCCTAGGCCCGCACGCCGAGGCAGCGCCGCCGCCCTACAAAAGTGAAGCGTCCCCCCATCAGGGAAGACTTAAAAGTGTTACTTTATCAGTCCCAGGAGGCTGATAACACTTTTATTACACCAGATGGTTCATCACCGTACAACTCTTCGCGGTAATGGGCAGTGAAGCGCCACTATCGCGAGGATTACAACAAGAACCCATACTACTACACTAACTACGTAAAGGGAATCATCAGAGTCTTGTGCCATGCGGAGCTCCAACGGTGACCTCACCCACAGGCAAGACTGGGTGCAGGACGGAACCCTACTCGTCGTCTTCGGGGATGTAGTCGGGATCTTCCACTGTAAAAGTAAGAATGGGGTGAGTACGAACGTACTCAGCAAGTCCAACCACACCCACGGAGGGGGTATAACAGAAATTAATGCACAGGACTATCCAAGGATAAGGTTATGGTTCATTTGCGGAAAACACGGTTATATGCAGGGGTTCGTTTTTAAAACATTTCCAAAACAAGTTTTCTAGTACCAAGGAGCACACGGTGTTGATCCTCATGGATCCAAGTTCTAAACTGCTACCGGACTCCCCGTCCGCCGTGGCACAACTGCCGGACACTTTCCAAACAACTCACACCAGCTCAACCATTCCCAGAGAAAAACACTAGTTATGTGACCACACCGTAACTTGCCCAATACCGTGGGCACGGCTATTCGAATAGATATTAACTCTGCAGAGGTGTGCAACTTTACCCACAGGTGGGGTACCACAACACGATCACCTTAGTGACGGTGCAGATCCCAACAAAGCCATTACCCACCTTAGCTAGACCTGACTAGCCATCACGGGATCCATCAAGGGGTTATTCGACCTATCTCCGAGGTTTAACCGGGGCATAAGTCACACAGAGCTTATCCCTTCTCCTTGATCACCCGTTGCTCTCAGCTCTCCTGATGGCTAACAGACTAACTAGTGGGATTTATGCTAAGCCGTTGCCCATACAACGGTCAAGTGGTTTGCACGACAGGAAGCTAGGTGAGATGACACATCAACTCGGTCCTTAAGGGTGGCAAGATGGATATCTCCCTTCCTCGCTCAACCACACAGGTACGAGCACACCAACGGCAATTCACACAGAAATGCCATCCATCCCGTCTAACTCGTCTTTCAAAACCACATTTTATCCCTTCCCACACACACACATTTTCTTTATAAAACCAGGTGGTCAAGGTATGGCTATCACAAACAAGGGTGGCTATCCTACCGTGTTTTCAGCAAGCAAAACCATGCAATTTTATAAAACAGGCCACTGGGTTGTGTTTATAAAAACTAGGACAGAAACATGCATCAAAGGGTGGAGTTGAACTTGCTATCGTCAAACCCTTGCGGGAGGTCCTGATCGAAGCACTGTCCCTCGGGTTCGGGGTCGCAGAACTGGTCCTCGGTTGCTTGGTCGCAGTCGGGAACTCCTTCGTTCACTCCGTGTCCTACGACAAAAACAAACAGACATACAATCAAGCGAAAGAACTAAAAGCTTTTATCGTTGGGCTTGAATCGGAATAATTTAGTTACGGAAGTAGGGGTAATATTTTTGGGTGGTTTCTTAATGGCATGGCTAAAACTATACTAGAAAGGGCGTGGTAAAGTTTCGGGTCAATCGGAGGTCGTTTCGCGCATAAAATGACGCGCTAAAGAGGGTTTTAGGGCTTAAACGGGGTCCAGGGGCCTATTCATAAGCATCTAAAGAGGGCAGGGGCTTATTCGCGAACCCTATAAATATTCAGGGTACGCTAAAGAGTGTCGAGTATAATCGGGTTTATGTAATGGAGGGGTTTGGTTAGAAATGCTAGAAAGGATAGGGTTTCTTTTGCAAAAAGATAGTCAAAAGGGGGGTCCTTATTTTAGGGGAAAAAGGAAAAAGGCCGGGGGCCTTGTGGCAATTTTGCCACCTTCTTCCTCCTCTCCCCGTACAGAACAGAGGAGGGGTTGGGGGGGCGCCGGCGGTGGCCGCGCCGGCCGGTCGAGGCCCGGTGGCGGCTCGGGAGTGGGGGGGAATAGAGAGGGGGGCGCGGGGGTCCCGTCCCCGGCCTCACCTTGGGCCGAGGCGGAGCGAGGGGGCCGGGCGACGGCGGGCAGCGGGTGGCGACCGGGCGGCGTGCGGCGGCGGCGCTGGGGCCAGGGAAGAGGGGCGGGCGGTGGCGGTGAAGGTCGTGGGGGAAGAGGGGCGAGGCGGGGCCTATTTATAGGCGGGGAACGGTGGTGGAGAGGCCGGAGGTAGGTGGAGGCCGGCGAGCGGCGCGGTGCACCATTAATGGCGCTCGGCCGTTTGCAATCGTCGCGACGCGGCGTGCGGCGCGGGTGCAGGACGGCGGCGGTGTGCGGCAGCAGCGGGCGGCGCGGCCAACGACGGGCGGTGCGGCACGCGTGGGGACAGGGCGCACGCGGGCGACGCGCGGCACGGCGGGCGGCGCGGCATGAGGCGTACGCGCGCGCGCGTGCCCGGGTGGCGCGACACGGCACGGCCAGGGGGCGTGGTGCGGCACGGCGCGGCCGGACAGGAGCTCGCGCGGGGGGGGGGGGCGAGGCTCGTCACGGCAGGGGCTAGCGCGCGGGGGGGGTGCTCGGGAGCAGGGGAGAGGAGGAGGGAGGAGGGAAAGAAAGAAGGAAGGAGAAGAAAGGAAAAGAGGAAAAGAAAAGAAAAAAAAGAATGGGAGAGAAAGAGAAAAGAGAGGGAAAGAGAAGGCGCGTGTCGGCGCCGATCGCGGCGGCGACCGTGGCCGGTCGGCCACGCGCGCGCGGAATTCGCGCGCTGCACGAGGAGTGCCGGCGCTAGTTGCGGAAAGCGGTCGCGCGCGGTCGTCGTGACGCGGTGGCGAGAGTCGAGGCGGTGCGTGCGGGGAAAGCCGGGTGCTGTGCGGCACAGGGCGGGGGATGTGACAGCGCGCGTGGGGCGGAGAGGGTCAGGGTTTTTCGACGGTTAAGTTTTTAATCGGAACACCCTAACGCGTAGTTTAGATTTGAAATTTTCGAGGCGTTACAAACCTACCCCACTTAAATGAATCTCGTCCTCGAGATTCGGCTGGCTCTTAAACAGATGGGGAAATTCCTTCTTTAGGGCCTCTTCGCGTTCCCATGTCGCTTCTTCTACTCCATGTCTGCTCCACTGAACCCTGCATATCCGCACTTCGGAGTTTCTTGTCCTTCTGATGACAGTGTCTAGAATTTTGACCGGTACTTCCTGATATTGCAGATCCGGCTGCATGTCTATTGTTTCCACCGGCACGTGTTCATCCTCGGGTACTCTCAGACACCTCCTTAATTGCGAGACATGAAATACTGGGTGTATATCTGACATTTCTTCTGGTAACTTCAGTCGATAGGCCACCGTTCCGACTTTCTTTAGAACCTGATACGGTCCAACGTATCGAGGGGCCAATTTTCCTTGTACCTGAAACCTTCGTGTCCCTCGAATGGGTGAGACTTTGAGATAGACAAATTCTCCCGGATTGAAACTTATTTCCCGCCTCTTCTTGTCCGCATAACTCTTTTGTCGGGATTGAGCCGCTTTCAATTTCTCGCGGATCTCCGCTACTTTTTCTTCTGCTTCTTTTATGAGTGCGGGTCCTACTAGTGCACGTTCTCCAACTTCCGACCACATCAAGGGGGTTTTGCACTTTCTTCCATAGAGGGCTTCGAATGGCGACATGCCCAAGCTGGCTTGGTAACTATTATTGTATGAGAATTCTGCATAGGGCAGACTCTGTTCCCAATCATTTCCATAGGTCAGGACACATGCTCTCAGCATATCTTCCATGATCTGATTCACCCTTTCGGTTTGACCATCCGTCTGTGGGTGGTATGCTGAGCTAAAATCTAACTTAGTGCCCATGGCTTTATGCAGGCTTTTCCAAAACCTAGATGTAAATTGGGTCCCTCTATCCGAGACAATTTTGCTAGGCACTCCATGTAACTTCACTATGTTTTCCATGTAAAGTTTTGCCAGCTTTTCTCCACCATAAGTGGTCCTTACGGGTATGAAATGTGCCGATTTAGTGAGTCGATCCACAATTACCCATATGGAATCGTGTCCCTTCTGTGTTCGGGGTAGTCCCACTACAAAGTCCATCCCTATCTCATCCCATTTCCACACCGGAATAGGCAAGGGTTGCAATAATCCTGCCGGCTTTTGATGCTCGGCCTTTATCCTTTGACAAGTGTCACAGTGAACCACGAATCTTGCAATATCCGCCTTCATTCCACTCCACCAATATTTTTGCTTTATGTCCATATACATTTTGGTGGATCCTGGATGGATGGAGTAGGCTGAGTTATGGGCTTCGTCCATGATTATTAGCCGGAAGTCTCCATTCTGGGGTACGCAAATCCTATTCTCGTACCATAACGTCCCCTTATCGTCCACCCTGAATCCCGGTGCTTTGTTTTCTCCAGTTTGTTTGCAGATTTTCATTAACTCCTGATCCGAGCTTTGGGCCCTTCTAATCTCATCCTCTAGCGTCAGTTGGACGCTTAGTACTTGGCTGGAACCTCGAGGAACCAGGTGCACATTTAATCGTGCCATTTCCTCGCGTAGATGGTCGTCCTCGGGTCCATAGCTTTTCCGACTTAAGGCATCGGCTACTACGTTTGCTTTCCCGGGGTGATAAAGAATTTCCAAGTTGTAGTCCTTGACCAACTCCAACCATCTTCTTTGCCTTAAGTTTAAATCCGGCTGAGTGAAGATATACTTCAGGCTCTTGTGGTCGGTGTAAACCTCACACTTATTCCCAATCAGGTAGTGTCTCCAAATCTTAAGGGCATGCACTACGGCTGCTAATTCCAAATCATGGGTCGGATAATTCTGCTCATGAGTCCTGAGTTGGCGGGAAGCATATGCGACGACTCTCCCGTCTTGCATCAGTACACATCCTAATCCTTGTCGGGATGCGTCACAATAAATGACAAAGTCCCGATGAATGTCCGGTAGGGTCAGCACTGGGGCGGTTGTCAACCTTTGTTTTAATTCTTGAAAACTTCTTTCACAATGGAGGGGCTTATTCGCGAACCCTATAAATATTCAGGGTACGCTAAAGAGTGTCGAGTATAATCGGGTTTACGTAATGGAGGGGTTTGGTTAAAAATGCTAGAAAGGATAGGGTTTCTTTTGCAAAAAGATAGTCAAAAGGGGGGTCCTTATTTTAGGGGAAAAAGGAAAAAGGCCGGGGGCCTTGTGGCAATTTTGCCACCTTCTTCCACCTCTCCCCGTACAGAACAGAGGAGGGGTTGGGGGGGGCGCCGGCGGTGGCCGCGCCGGCCGGTCGAGGCCCGGTGGCGGCTCGGGAGTGGGGGGAAAGAGAGAGGGGGGTGCGGGGGTCCCGTCCCCGGCCTCACCTTGGGCCGAGGCGGAGCGAGGGGGCCGGGCGACGGCGGGCAGCGGGTGGCGACCGGGCGGCGTGCGGCGGCGGCGCTGGGGCCAGGGAAGAGGGGCGGGCGGTGGCGGTGAAGGTCGTGGGGGAAGAGGGGCGAGGCGGGGCCTATTTATAGGCGGGGAACGGTGGTGGAGAGGCCGGAGGTAGGTGGAGGCCGGCGAGCGGCGCGGTGCACCATTAATGGCGCTCGGCCGTTTGCAATCGTCGCGACGCGGCGTGCGGCGCGGGTGCAGGACGGCGGCGGTGAGCGGCAGCAGCGGGCGGCGCGGCCAACGACGGGCGGTGCGGCACGCGCGGGGACAGGGCGCACGCGGGCGACGCGCGGCACGGCGGGCGGCGCGGCATGCGGCGTACGCGCGCGCGCGTGCCCGGGTGGCGCGACACGGCACGGCCAGGGGGCGTGGTGCGGCACGGCGCGGCCGGACAGGAGCTCGCGCGGGGGGGGCGAGGCTCGTCACGGCAGGGGCTAGCGCGCGGGGGGGTGCTCGGGAGCAGGGGAGAGGAGGAGGGAGGAGGGAAAGAAAGAAGGAAGGAGAAGAAAGGAAAAAGAGGAAAAGAAAAGAAAAAAAAGAATGGGAGAGAAAGAGAAAAGAGAGGGAAAGAGAAGGCGCGTGTCGGCGCCGATCGCGGCGGCGACCGTGGCCGGTCGGCCACGCGCGCGCGGATTTCGCGCGCTGCACGAGGAGTGCCGGCGCTAGTTGCGGAAAGCGGTCGCGCGCGGTCGTCGTGACGTGGTGGCTGGAGTCGAGGCGGTGCGTGCGGGGAAAGCCGGGTGCTGTGCGGCACAGGGCGGGGGATGTGACAGCGCGCGTGGGGCGGAGAGGGTCAGGGTTTTTCGACGGTTAAGTTTTTAATCGGAACACCCTAACGCGTAGTTTAGATTTGAAATTTTTGAGGCGTTACAAAAAGCAACCCCCTGGGCCCCCGAACCCTAACCCTACTCCTGCATCGCCCGAGGACCTCCAGCGCCGCCGCCCCCTTCCCCTCCGCCGCACCACCTCCTCTGCGCCACCGTGGGCGCGCCGTTCCATCGCGCCACGGTCCGCGAGGGTTTGCGCATCAGCACCGCCTCACCACCCCGGAGCTCCAGAGCCCTTCACCCGCGACCTCGGCCCGTTCCTCGGTCCGAATTTTCCCCAGAGCACTGCCGCGGGTAAGTCCACCGCCGCCGAAATTACTCGCCGCCCGTGAGCCCCACGCCCCCCTGACCCCTCTGCCACCTCCACAGGAGTCCCCGTAGCCGATCCACACCAGCCAAGGTTCCCGGCCACCCCTGCAGCACCTTCCTCCGCGAGAGCCCGACCCCTCCGCCGCCGGTCGTCGTCGTCTTCCTCCCTCCGTCGCAGCCCCGGCCTCCACAGCTCCTCGGTGAGTCGCACTCCCTCTCCCTGGACCTTTTGCATCGGAGGTTGTAGCTCTTAGCCACCCGTAGCGCCCAGAACACGCGCGCCGTCGTTGCGCCGCAGCGCCGAGCCGCCCTCGCCGTGGGGATCACTTACCCGAGCCCTAACTCGCCTTCTGGAGCGCCTAGACGGGTCCCCCACGTCGTGCTCGACCTCTAGTACTTGATCTCGTCGAAAACCGAGCCCGGAGCACCAAGTTGGGCCGTCTCCGGCGAAGCGCCACCGCGGGATGCTGGTCTCCGGCGACCTGCACCGCCGCTGGCGCGTCCGCGTAGTCCTGGCCGCCCGATCCGTGTTGGACGCGTAGGATTAGAAGCCGCGTACCCCCCTGCTCCGCACCGCTGGATCCAGATCCAACGACCCCAAACGGAGCGTACCGGTTCGCGGATCAGATTAGATCCAAACCGTCGGTTTCAAATCCAGCGGGAGGCATTAGATCCGTGCTAAGGGAGGGTCCGGAGCGTCGGATCGAGATCCGACGGCCGATACACGTAGATACCTCTTCGTGTAATAGATCTAATCCGAGCCGTTAGATGGCGATCCAAGGGCCCAGAACAGAAGTTAACGGTTCAACCCGTTGTTTTTGCTAAAGAGCCCCTGTCCTTTTGGGGAATCAACCCGCGGTCCACCCTTAGTTCAAAAGTATTTGCAGTCAAGTCCTATTTTACTCGTTTAGACCCCTGCGCTTTCGGGTTTTAGTGCCCGCAGTCCGGCCCTAGGGTTTTTAGCCAGCTAGACCCTGTGTCTAGGGTTTATTTACGTTTAGGTCCTCAGTTTGCGCACAGAACCCCCTGGAAGTTCTGTTTTTCTCGTAAATAGGTCTCTGGATCTTGTTTTAGCCCTAGAATTCGCGTCTTAGCTCCGTTTTAGGTGTTCTTTATATCCACGCGATCGTTGTAACGCGTAGAATAGTTCTAGGCTAGTTTTGTGTGCTGTTCTATTGTATTGGTGTACTGTTTCTTATATTTTGCTATTGTTTGCATGTGTGTGCATGTGTGGCCCATGTACTGCTGTTACGATCGTGAGTAGACGTCGAGCCACCGGAGTAGTACCAGGAGCAGCCATCTTCCGAGCAGTTCGAGCAGCAGTCGGGAGAGTACGAGGAAGGCAAGTATAACATGAACATCCTATCACTTTTAATTACAATTTCATACTGTATTTTAATATTGTATACCTATAAGGACTTTCCTAGCCACTTTATATCCTTTATATATATATATCCTTTGGGTTGCATTTTGGTTAGTTGTGCTAAGTTGCTGCGCTATAACATATCTTGGTCCTTTTTAATTAATTTGTTAATGATCTTATGCAACTTAATTCTGGAGCCGACCCTCTGTGCTGTGTGCTTGAGTGGTTTGTGCGTCCTTAAAAATATGTTTTTGTAGAAACTTGGTTTAGGGGGCCAGCACGGTGCTTAGTGCTTGGTTGGCTACTCTCCATAAGGACCGGTTCATAGAGCGACAACCTGGGACAACCGCGCAACCACAAGACTGGAATGGGACGGTCTTGACTTATTAATTAGGTCATTTTGGTTCGGGAGTAACTTACCTGCGTGGGCAAGAGGGGTGGTAAGCTTCAATGGTCCCTGCTCCTCCGGCTTGGTCTGTGCTGTGTGTCTTGTACCCCCGGAGGTGGGCCCCATCGTTGCTGATCCAGAATCCTTAGCGATTACATCTTACCAATATGATCCTTTGTAACGGTCTCGTAGTGTGCTTGCTAGCCATCTCACCTAAGGAAGTGTGATGAACAACTAGCGTAGCTCACGACTTTTGGGTAAAGTTGTGCAACCTCTCGAGAGTGTAAAACTGATATATCAGCTGTGCTCACAGTCATGAGCGGCCCAGATCCTCCTTTTGATTAGTGGGGTTATCAACCTTTGATTAGGGAGATTCCCCGGGTGGTTGTGGTTTGGGTGGTTCTCAGTAGTTCTTAATTAATACTGATTAATTTCTTATGCAATTGGGTTATGGTAATTCATCCACTTATAGTAAATAGTTTTAATAAAATTTACCAAGACTAAAAGCTAATGCAGTTGAGTCAGCTAGCCTGGAGCCTCATAGTTTGTGTTATACTTGTTGAGTACTAGTTTGTACTCACACTTGCCTCTCCACTCTTCTGTTCTATTTCGGATATCTTCGACTGCTGCTCAGTGCCCGGCAACGTTGAGGACTACGTCAGCGGCTTCGACGACTTCTAGGCGTTTGTCTCCCAGTCGACGTCCCTGTGGCGCCCAGCTCTTCATGTATTCATCTTACGCTTCCGCATTCCTTGAACTGATTCTTGATTCAGTTGTAATAAAGATATTCATTTTATAATTTATACGCTTTTATTCGTGACATGTGTTGTGATATCTTGATAATCTGTTGTATATATGCGTGACTTGATCCTGGTGCATATATGATTACTCGATTTATGTTCTTATAAATCGGGTGTGACAGATTGGTATCAGAGCCGTGTTGACTGTAGGACGAAGCCTAGATAGAAATGGTCGAGTTTAGGGATTTTCTTCCGCTTGCTCTGCTTCCGCAAAACTCAAACATTAATTTTTGCTTCTATTTCTTGAGTCTTAAGTCCTTGATATGCTATCTCTCTCCGGTCCTTTCTGAGAAATAGCTTGAGTTTTCCGTAGGCATTGGCCTAAATTCGTTTGACCCTATAAGTTTAGGCTATCCTGATAAAAGTGCGCTAGAACGAGTATGTTAGTCGAGTAGTGTGATAAACTCGACTAAGTTGTGAATATTGACAGTTTGTTATTGTGCAAATGTTTGATTTGGATTTTTGGTTGATTGCATAGTCTAGTAGTTAAACTTGTTCATGCAAATCGACCCTAACACAACTTGAACTAAATAGTAAAATTGAATTAGAACGTTAGGGGTAAAACCTATATTCCTTTCTCCCTGTCATATCCTTCCGAAGTTTCATTTCCGCAGCTGCACAATATTTCTTTCTCATAAAATTTCGTTTGTTGCAATCAGATGGTGAACACCAGGCGCACCGGTTCCGGATCTGACCAGCAGGAGCAGAATAACCAGAGCACTGGTCAGCCGTTGCCGATGCCGCCACCACTGACCCCGGAGCAGTTTTTCCAGCTCCAGATGCAGATGATGGCGACCCTGAACAATACTGTTCAGGCTCTTCAGCATATCCACGCCCAGCCACCGCCTCCACCGCCACCTCAGCCTCGTGATCGACGTGCGGATTTCCTGAGAGGTCACCCTCCGACCTTCTCTCACGCCACGGATCCACTCTAGGCGGACGACTGGCTTCGTTCGGTGGAGCGCCAGTTGGTTGTTGCGCAGTGCGACGACCGTGAGCGAGTTCTGTACGCAGCAGGGCAGCTGCGAGGCTCCGCTCTTGACTGGTGGGAGTCCTACCCGGCTCAGGATCGCGACTCTCTCACCTGGGTCCAATTCCGTGAGCGCTTCAGGAGCCACCATATTCCGGAGGGCATAATGAAGATGAAGCAGAAGGAGTTCCGTGCCCTTAAGCAGGTAAATTTGAATGGAATTCTCTGCAATTTCTTTTGAGCTTGATCTATCCTTGACCTCTTTCGTGAGCCTGACCTATTGAGCGATTTCTACCCTTGTTATCTGTGTTCGTTATTTTAGGGATCTATGACGGTGACGGAGTACCGTGACCGTTTCCTTCAGCTTGCCCGCTACGCCCCTGCTGACGTCGCTCGTGATAGCGATAAGCAGGAGTATTTCAAGGAGGAACTGGATGATCACATCCAGTATGCTATACTGAACCACCGCTTCGACAACTTCAACCAGCTGGTTGATGCTGCCCTCAACACCGAGCGTAAGCGCCGGGAGATTGAGGATAAGAAGAGGAAGATGGCTCCATCCTCTTCGGGCAGCAACACTCGTCCCCGCTATCACCATCCGCAGCAGCAGCAGCAGAGGCCGCCCCAGCAGTACCAGCAGCGGCAGCAGCTTCCTCCTCGTCCTCCGCAGCAGGCGGGACAGGGTCAGAGGCTTCCAGCGCCTCCGGCTTCACCAGCTCCGAGGCAGGGGGTGCCTACTCCTCCTGCCGGGCAGCAGGCCGCTGCATTTCCACGAGTGTGCTTCCACTGCGGTGAGCCGGGGCACTACGCCAACGTCTGCCCCCGGAAGGCGCAGGCAGGACAGCAGGGGCGTGCAGCACCGCCCAAGGCCCCAGCTCAGGGCAGAGTGAACCACGTGACGGCCGAGTCAGCGGCCGATGCTCCTAACGTGGTCATTGGTACGTTCATGGTCAACACCCACCCTGCTATAGTGCTTTTTGATACTGGTGCTACGCATTCTTTCATCACCCAGTCTTTTGTTGAGCATCATGGTATTCCTACTAGCACATTAAAGAGGTGCATGTTAGTATCTTCACCGGGAGGGCAGTTGAGGTCTCATATCTTCTGTCCCAGAGTCAGTGTGGCCATAAGGGGGGTAGATTTCAGTGCGAATCTGATGGTGCTAGACACCAAGGGCATTGATGTGATCCTCGGGATGGAGACTCTTGCTAAGTGGGGAGTCCGGATAGATTGTGCTCAGAGGACTGTTCTTCTGTCAGCACCGGATGGTCAGGAGGTCACTGTTGGAGCTACAGAGCCTTCTGGATTTCTTCATCAGATGGAGGCTAGGCCCACGGATGGTATTCGCTTGGTGTCTGAATTCCCGGATGTCTTTCCGGATGATCTGCCAGGTATGCCGCCTGATCGCGACATTGAGTTTTCTATTGATCTCTTGCCTGGCACAGCTCCTATTGCTAAGCGGCCCTATCGTATGGCTCCCGTCGAACATGAGGAAGTTAAGAAAACTGTCGACGAGTTGCTAGCCAAGGGCTATATCCGTCGCAGTTTCTCTCCTTGGGCTTTTCCGGTATTGCTCGTAGAGAAGAAGGATGGCGCGAAGAGAATATGCGTCGATTATCGGGATCTGAATGCAGGCACCATCAAGAACAAGCATCCATTGCCTCGTATTGAGGACCTCTTTGATCAGCTTCAGGGTGCTTGTGTATTCTCGAAGATCAATCTGCGTTCGGGTTATCATCAGCTGAAGATTCGTTCCGAGGATATCCCGAAGACGGCATTCACTTGTAAGTATGGGCTATACGAGTATACGGTCATGTCCTTTGGCTTGACCAATGCTCCGGCTTTCTTCATGCATCTGATGAACAAGGTTTTCATGGATTATTTGGACACCTTTGTGGTGATATTCATTGATGATATCCTGATATATTCCAAGTCAGAAGCAGAGCATGAAAAGCATCTGAGGCTTGTGTTGCAAAGGCTCAGAGAGCACAAGCTGTATGCCAAACTCAGCAAGTGCGAATTCTGGATTGACGAGGTTCCATTCTTCGGTCATGTTATCTCCAAGGGAGGTATTGCTGTGGACCCCGAAAAGGTGAAGGATGTGCTTGACTGGGTTGTACCGCAGACAGTGAAGGAGGTCCGCTCTTTTCTGGGCTTAGCAGGGTATTATCGGAGGTTCATCAAGAATTTTTCCAAGATTGCGAAGCCTTTGACTTCCTTGCTGGAGAAGGGTGTGGATTTCTCTTGGACGGATGAGCGTCAGAAAGCCTTCGATGAGTTGAAGAAGAGGCTGACTACGGCGCCAGTCCTTACTCTGCCAGACCAGAGCAAGAGGTTCACAGTGTATTGTGATGCTTCGAGGGATGGTCTCGGTTGCGTCCTGATGCAGGAAGGCAGAGTGATAGCTTATGCTTCGCGGCAGTTGCGTCGGCACGAGCTGAATTATCCCACCCATGATCTGGAGTTAGCCGCAGTTGTGCATGCTCTGAAAATATGGAGGCATTACTTGTTTGGGCAGAGGTGTGATATTTACACCGATCACAAGAGCCTCAAGTATATTTTCACTCAGAGTGAGCTGAACATGCGGCAGCGAAGATGGCTAGAGTTGGTCAAGGATTATGACCTAGAGATTCACTATCATCCGGGCAAGGCTAATGTTGTAGCAGATGCTCTGAGTAGAAAGAGCTATGTTAACCTGGCCATGGCTTTTCAGATGCCTCAGGAGTTATGCGAGGAGTTTGAGCAGTTGAGCCTGGGTTTCTTGCAACACACCTCGAGTGCAGCATTCGAGGCAGAACCCACTCTAGAGGCAGAGATCAGGCAGCATCAGAAGGAAGATAAGAAGCTGCAGGAGATTCGTGAGTTGCTCAAGGTTGGCAAAGCACCTCATTTCAGAGAGGATGATCAGGGTACCTTGTGGTACAAGGGTCGTATATGTGTGCCGGATGTGAATGACCTCAGAAAGTTGATTCTGAGTGAGGCTCATGATACAGCGTATTCTATCCATCCTGGCAGCACGAAGATGTATTACGACCTGAAGGAACGATTCTGGTGGTATGGAATGAAGCGTTCTGTTGCGGAGTACGTGGCTATCTGTGACACTTGTCAGCGTGTCAAGGCAGAGCATCAGAGGCTAGCAGGGTTATTGCAGCCGTTGAAGATTCCGGAGTGGAAATGGGAGGAGATCACTATGGACTTCATTGTTGGCTTGCCTCGTACTCAGAAAGGGTACAACTCCATATGGGTAGTAGTGGATTGGTTGACGAAGGTTGCCCACTTCATTCCGGTGAACACTACTTACTCCGGTGCTAGACTCGCAGAGTTGTACATCTCCAGGATTGTCTGTCTGCATGGTGTTCCTAAGAAGATTATATCTGATCGAGGATCTCAGTTCACTTCACGGTTCTGGGAGCAGTTGCATGATTCGTTGGATACGAAGCTACGCTTCAGTACCGCGTATCATCCTCAGACAGATGGGCAGACAGAGAGAACCAATCAAGTGTTGGAGGATATGCTTCGAGCCTGTGCCATTCAGTATGGTACCAGCTGGGATAAATGCCTGCCATATGCAGAGTTTTCATATAACAACAGTTATCAAGCCAGTCTGAAGAAATCCCCTTTCGAGGCTCTGTATGGTCGGAAGTGCAGGACTCCGCTGTATTGGGATCAGATTGGCGAGAGGCAGGTGTTTGGCCCGGATATTGTCGAGGAGGCAGAACAGCTGGTACAGCAGGTACGTGAGAATCAGAGGGTCGCTCAGACTCGTCAGAAGAGCTATGCGGATGTTCGTCGTCGAGATCTGACCTTTGCAGTGGGTGATCATGTGTATCTGAAGGTCTCGCCGATGAGAGGAATCCGCAGGTTTAATGTGAGAGGGAAGCTAGCCCCTCGATACATTGGTCCGTTCAAGGTGTTGGAACAGAAAGGTGAGGTGGCATATCGTTTGGAGTTGCCTCTCAGTCTCTCGGGAGTGCACGATGTGTTCCACGTGTCTCAGCTGAAGAAGTGCTTGAGGGTGCCAGAGGAGAAAGCACCGATAGAAGGGTTGGATGTGCAGGAGGATCTGACCTATATCGAGCATTCGGTGAAAATTCTGGGGACATCTGAGAGAGTTACCAGGAACAAGAAGATCAAGATGTGCCATGTTCAGTGGAGTCATCACACGGAGGATGAGGCTACCTGGGAGCGAGAAGATGAGCTAAGGAAGACATACCCCGATCTCTTTGCTAACTAGCCTATTCGAATCTCGGGACGAGATTCCTGTAAGGGGGGTAGGTTTGTAACACCCTAAGGTAATTTCCTTAAATTTTAATGAATTTATTTTGGCTCAAATGGAATTTCCAGGTTTTTCTTTAATTAGTGCGGCATTTAAAGTAATTAAAAACACAAGAAAATAAAATTTATTATAAGAGCAACATGTTTGTGCATTCATGCTGGTGCATTGTTTTATTTGTGTTGGGTTTGAATTCAAATTTATTTGAATTCAAATAGTTGGTTTGAATGTTGGAGTGTAGAAAAGAAAAATGAAAGAAGAAAAGGAAAAAGAAGGAGCAGCCCATTTCCTTCTCTCAGCCCGGCCCATCTCTTTTCCCTCTCCTTCTCCCGCATGGGCCACGGCGGCCCAGCTCCCCTCCCTCCCCCCTCGGGCCCCTCTCTCTCTCCCTTTCCCTCGCGTGGGCCGCGCCCCGGCCCACTTCCTCCCAGCCCGAGCCGCTCTCCCCTCCCTCCTCCCTCTCTCACTGACCGCTGGCCCCGGCTTGTCAGCGTCTTCTTTTTCCCCTCCCCTTCTTCCTCCCCGGCAACGGCCTCCAATATCCCCGGCGAGCTTCTTCCCCTGGGCCCACATGCCGAGGCAGCGCCGCCGCCCTACAAAAGCAACCCCCTGGGCCCCCGAACCCTAACCCTACTCCTGCGTCGCCCGAGGACCTCCAGCGCCGCCGCCCCCTTCCCCTCCGCCGCACCACCTCCTCTGCGCCACCGTGGGCGCGCCGTTCCATCGCGCCACGGTCCGCGAGGGTTTGCGCATCAGCACCGCCTCACCACCCCGGAGCTCCAGAGCCCTTCACCCGCGACCTCGGCCCGTTCCTCGGTCCGAATTTTCCCCGAAGCACCGCCGCGGGTAAGTCCACCGCCGCCGAAATTACTCGCCGCCGGTGAGCCCCACGCCCCCCTGACCCCTCTGCCACCTCCACAGGAGTCCCCGGAGCCGATCCACACCAGCCAAGGTTCCCGGCCACCCCTGCAGCACCTTCCTCCGCGAGAGCCCGACCCCTCCGCCGCCGGTCGTCGTCGTCTTCCTCCCTCCGTCGCAGCCCCAGCCTCCACAGCTCCTCGGTGAGTCGCACTCCCTCTCCCTGGACCTTTTGCACCGGAGGTTGTAGCTCTTAGCCACCCGTAGCGCCCAGAACGCGCGCGCCGTCGTTGCGCCGCCGCGCCGAGCCGCCCTCGCCGTGGGGATCACTTACCCGAGCCCTAACTCGCCTTCTGGAGCGCCTAGACGGGTCCCCCACGTCGTGCTCGACCTCTAGTACTTGATCTCGTCCAAAACCGAGCCCGGAGCACCAAGTTGGGCCGTCTCCAGTGAAGCGCCACCGCGGGATGCTGGTCTCCGGCGACCTGCACCGCCGCTGGCGCGTCCGCGTAGTCCTGGCCGCCCGATCCGTGTTGGACGCGTAGGATTAGAAGCCGCGTACCCCCCTACTCCGCACTGCTGGATCCAGATCCAACGACCCCAAACGGAGCGTACCGGTTCGCGGATCAGATTAGATCCAAACCATCGGTTTCAAATCCAGCGGGAGGCATTAGATCCGTGCTAAGGGAGGGTCCGGAGTGTCGGATCGAGATCCGAAGGCCGATACGCGTAGATACCCCTTCGTGTAATAGATCTAATCCGAGCCGTTAGATGGTGATCCAAGGGCCCAGAACAGAAGTTAACGGTTCAGCCCGTCATTTTTGCTAAAGAGCCCCTGTCCTTTAGGGGAATCAACCCGCGGTCCACCCTTAGTTCAAAAGTATTTGCAGTCAAGTCCTATTTTACTCGTTTAGACCCCTGCGCTTTCGGGTTTTAGTGCCCGCAGTCCGGCCCTAGGGTTTTTAGCCAGCTAGACCCTGTGTCTAGGGTTTATTTACATTTAGGTCCTCAGTTTGCACACAGAACCCCCTGGAAGTTCTGTTTTTCTCGTAAATAGGTCCCTGGATCTTGTTTTAGCCCTAGAATTCGCGTCTTAGCTCCGTTTTAGGTGTTCTTTATATCCACGCGATCGTTGTAATGCGTAGAATAGTTCTAGGCTAGTTTTGTGTGCTGTTCTATTGTATTGGTGTACTGTTTCTTATATTTTGCTATTGTTTGCATGTGTGTGCATGTGTGGCCCATGTACTGCTGTTACGATCGTGAGTAGACGTCGAGCCACCGGAGCAGTACCAGGAGCAGCCATCTTCCGAGCAGTTCGAGCAGCAGCCGGGAGAGTACGAGGAAGGCAAGTATAACATGAACATCCTATCACTTTTAATTACAATTTCATACTGCATTTTAATATTGTATAACTATAAGGACTTTCCTAGCCACTTTATATCCTTTATATATATATATATATATATCCTTTGGGTTGCATTTTGGTTAGTTGTGCTAGGTTGCTGCGCTATAACATATCTTGGTCCTTTTTAATTAATTTGTTAATGATCTTATGCAACTTAATTCTGGAGCCGACCCTCTGTGCTGTATGCTTGAGTGGTTTGTGCGTCCTTAAAAATATATTTTTGTAGAAACTTGGTTTAGGGGGCCAGCACGGTGCTTAGTGCTTGGTTGGCTACTCTCCATAAGGACCGGTTCATAGAGCGACAACCTGGGACAACCGCGCAACCACAAGACTGGAATGGGACGGTCTTGACTTATTAATTAGGTCATTTTGGTTCGGGAGTAACTTACCTGCGTGGGCAAGAGGGGTGGTAAGCTTCAATGGTCCCTGCTCCTCCGGCTTGGTCTGTGCTGTGTGTCTTGTACCCCCGGAGGTGGGTCCCATCGTTGCTGATCCAGAATCCTTAGCGGTTACACCTTACCAATGTGATCCTTTGTAACGGTCTCGTAGTGTGCTTGCTAGCCATCTCACCTAAGGAAGTGTGATGAACAACTAGCGTAGCTCACGACTTGTGGGTAAAGTTGTGCAACCTCTCGAGAGTGTAAAACTGATATATCAGCTGTTCTCACAGTCATGAGCGGCCCAGATCCTCCTTTTGATTAGTGGGGTTATCAACCTTTGATTAGGGAGATTCCCCGGGTGGTTGTGGTTTGGGTGGTTCTCAGTAGTTCTTAATTAATACTGATTAATTTCTTATGCAATTGGGTTATGGTAATTCATCCACTTATAGTAAATAGTTTTAATAAAATTTACCAAGACTAAAAGCTAATGCAGTTGAGTCAGCTAGCCTGGAGCCTCATAGTTTGTGTTATACTTGTTGAGTACTAGATTGTACTCACACTTGCCTCTCCACTCTTCTGTTCTATTTCGGATATCTTCGACTGCTGCTCAGTGCCCGGCAACGTTGAGGACTACGTCAGCGGCTTCGACGACTTCTAGGCATTTGTCTCCCAGTCGACGTCCCTGTGGCGCCCAGCTCTTCATGTATTCATCTTACGCTTCCGCATTCCCTGAACTGATTCTTGATTCAGTTGTAATAAAGATATTCATTTTATAATTTATACGCTTTTATTCGTGACATGTGTTGTGATATCTTGATAATCTGTTGTATATATGCGTGACTTGATCCTGGCGCATATATGATTGCTCGATTTATGTTCTTATAAATCGGGTGTGACAGTTACACCATTTGAAGTGCGGTTAAATCCTTACTGCCTTCCGAGAAAGGATCAGCGCACTTGAGCCGGTGTAATTCAGGTTGGTTCTACCACAGTGGCTCTTTGAGACGCATACAGGCTCGAGGGCTACTAACGGGGTTAAGTACCACGTGTACCCCAAAGCACAGCCCTCAGGGGACTAAGCTTGGATTAGCCAGTTGCTGTTAGGTGGCCTAGCCCACTGGGGCAAAGGCGCGACCAGCGCCGGCCCAATAATAGAGAAGACTGCCATGGCCCAACGGCAGCCGAATCGAAGGCACGTGGTGCTCTCCTGACCCACGACGTCGCTGCGGGGGTCGGAGGCCTAAGCCGATCCTAGGAGAGAGCCCGACCTCGAGATCTCCTAGGAAAGGCGCGAGGTAGCATTAACTACACAAGATCCGACAAGACGTGCATGTGCACCCCTCGCCCGACATCCAGGGTAGGAGCGCCTCCTATGGACTGAAGACCGGCGGGAGATCCCCCGGTCAGCCGGGCCATCATGACTCCGTGACCGGCACATACGCCGGCCGCACTCCCCCCGTCAACCCGACGGTATAGTTCATACTAGCTCACCCTCCGCCGTCAGGCGTAGGGCGATGTCACACCCTAAAATATTTAATTTTAGGATGTGAATGCCTTTTACAATGTATTTATCCATCTTTAGCATTTTTCGAGAATTTTCCAGATTTTTCTGGCGATTATTCTCTTTTTCCGTAGAGCTAAATCCATTTATTGGAAAGTTCTAAAAATCTACCTTTCGAATTCCAAGTATTTTATTTGGATTCCTCGTATCCCAAATTGCATCTCGAGTTTTTGTCGGAATTTTTGGGATTCTTCTGGATATATTTTTCATGGTTTAAAAGATTTATCTAGACTTTTCTAGATTTATTTTAGGCCTGAAGGTATGTTCTGGAAAATAAATTCGTTTTCTTTTCATCTTGAGCTGGATTCAACTCATTCTGGGTCTATTCTGCCTTCAACCCTACAAACGTGCCGCGTGCGAGTTTCAGCTCGGTCACCACTACTATCTCGTCGTGTGTCGCGTTTCATTGAGAAAATAGATCAGAAGCTTTTCTTTGAGGAACCCTAGGCCAACCACCTCGTTTCTCTCTCTTTCTATCTCGGAGTTTGATTGTTCGTTGACGCTAGCGAACTGCCAGTTCTGATAACCAGAATCGCCGCTGCAAGGTCCTGAACTGATCCGCCAATGACCCCGCCTGATCTCTCTCTCTTTTATATTTCACGTTCTCAAATAGCCCGTTCGTGTCCAACCAGCACAGTCAGCTCATTTTCATGTTTTGGCCCATAACCGAACTCGCTCGCCACTCAAGTCTCGACACGAGGTCATTTCCTCCTTTCTTTACCTCTTCCTTCCTCTCTTTGCTCGCTAACTTGTGGGGCCCGTAGGTCAGCCCAATCTTGTTTCTCCAGTGAGCAATCTGGACTCAAGGACAAGTCCCAGCCCGATGCGCCACCACGTCCATGTCCTTGTTCGAGTCTGAGCCTAGCACGAGATCTCCAGGACTATTTAAACGCGTCCTGCACCTCCTGTTCCCCTAGCCTCTGCATCGCGTCCCTGCAGCACCGCACGTCGCCAGCCCGAGCCTCCTCCCCCCCCCATCGTGCGCAGCCCTGCACCGCTGCTCTCCGCTGTTCTGTGCAGCGCCATCAACCAGGAACACGGCAGGCGCCCGAGCCCCTGCACGCCCGAGACCCTGCATCCCGTGCACCCGGACCGGCCCCTGTGCGCCGCCGCCAGCTGCACTGTCCCTGTGCAGCCCGCACTGCATCCTAAGCCTGCACCCCTGCCCTGCACACGAGAGCGTCGCCGTCTTGCCCTGCCCTTGCAGCCGCGCCTTCCTCCTGCTACCGTCGCCCTCCCACACACTCCACCCCCCCCCCACGTGCCCCTATGCTCGTGCGCCGCCACCAGCTTCCCCTGCAACACCGCCGCCACCTAGGACAGGACGACCAGAGCCACCGCTGCCGTGCTCCACCAGGAGCGCTGTCGCGCCCTTCCCCTGCCCGTGCGCACCACCAGAGCACCGCCGCCAGCCCGTCCTTCTGCTGCCGTGCGTCGCCCCCCTGCAACCGTGCCACACCCTCCCCTTGCAGACCGCCCCTGATGCCCAGCACCACCATCATGCATCAGGGGTGCCGCCACCCAGGAACAGACCCGCCGCCGCCTCTTCTCTGGCAAAATTCGACCACCACGATGCATCCCCGCGGTAAGTAAGGTATGGAATCGAATCCCCTCGTCGTCCTCTTTCTTTTGCCCTACTCCCCGCGCTCTCCCATGCCCGGAATCATCGGGAATTCGACAAACAGTGGCCGCCGGCCACCATGAGGGCTGTCTCAAGCTTTTTGCAATTTAGCCCCCTGAAAATCTTGTAATTCCTGCAATTTTTCATGTGTCTTGCAAAATTTGCAAAAACCCCAAGGATCTATTACATCTTTTCAATCGAGTCCCACTGTGGAATTTTTCAGATCTAACCCTAAACTTTTCCTAATTTGCAAGCACTATTTTCTGTGTCTTACAATTCTTTGTTGCTAGCCCCTGAAGTCTATAGTTAATTACGTATAGGTCCCTCCAACTTTATTTCATGCGTAGTTTCCATGTTTTAGATCCGTTTCGATCCGTTCTTTTTGCGTTAGTCTTCTAAAACCCTAAGCTATCATTTAGTAGTGCTGTTGTACCATAATTCCTATTTTTAAAATTAAATATAGATTTAATTTGATTAATATCCTCTCATCGCGTTTTTCAATTAAAATCCAATTAAGTCTTTACTCCGGTTTTCTTAATTAATAATTAATACCAGCTCAAATGTGTTTGTAATTTAATTTTTTTAGTTCAACACGAACCATAAAGCTCGATATTTAGATGCTCTCACAATTTCTTTTCTAATTAATTGTTTAATTAGGATAATTTGTACATAGACAATTATATATAAAATTTGACTAAGTTGTACCTCTTCTTTATACATGCAAATATAATATGAGCTAATAATAATAATCTAGATATTTCTTTCAAAATATCTTTTATATTAGTTTTCTAAATTAAAATAAATGAAAGCCTATAGTTCTTTTATTTCTTTTATAATATAAATCTTCCGATAGCTGTTTCTTTTCAACCCTAGCTCCATTTTCCGCGTTTCTTTCGTTCTTGTGACCGTAGCAATAAGCCCTATCCTTTTGTATGCTCTTTTAAAGCTTTCCTATTATTTGTTGTATCTATTCTTAGTCATTCTTGTTTGTTTGTTTGCTCGTATGCTTGGGTCCGATGCTTGTGTGACGTTAGAAGGAGCGCGATCGAAGAGTTTTGAAGATTAAGAGTTTCAAGAACAAGAGATGAAGACTCTAAGCAGCTATTCTCTAAAAGGAAGGCAAGTGTTTCCTTGATCATTCTTTTATCCCAATAATCATAATACATATAACTTTTTCTATATGCATGCATGTGTCCTAATTTTGATGGATCCTAATTAAGGATATGCCTAGCCTTTATGATCATTTCTTGTTAACCTAGATTTTACCTTTATGTTGGGTAACTATTGCTTAGTTGCTATAACTCGTTCCGGTTTGGGAATAATATATAACCATGATGACAATAATGATGATGCTACACCTGTTTTATCCATGTTCATGCTCTTTATGTTGTTAATCACAAGATCATATGTTTAATCGGAATATGGAGAACCACCTAGGAAAACAGCGCAACCACAATACTATATGGCCCTGGTCTTGGCTAATTAATTAGAAACTCTAGCTTGTGTTGATCTTACCAAAAGGGCAAGAGGGGAGTGCGTTGATGGGGTACAGCCCAGTCCTCTTGAGGCGTATATATGTTCCTGGTTAAGGCGTCTACCTCATTAGGGAGGGTTATGACCACTGCGGCCTGAAACCTTAGCGAATTGTCATAAGTTAGGGAATCTTTGTAAAGGCCTCATAGTGAATCCCTTGCCACTCACCTCGGAAGTGTTTAAGAGGCTAGCTACCTCGGGCAAATTGGGAGACACGAATTGTGGATAAAGTGTACAATCTCTGTAGAGTGAAAACTGATATATCAGCCGTGCTCACGGTTAAGAGCCGCTTGGACCCTCACATGATTAATGAACTTGAAGATGAATTAAACCGTGGACCAAGTTTATGGTTGTGGTTATGTTCTGCTATATTCTTCTATTTCTTTTAATGTGGATTTTGGGTATGAACATATATCTTAGTAATCAGGTGCTAATAAAACTTGACAAACTAAAATTGCTTATCGCAGTAAGCCAGTCAGTCTTTCCTTGATTTTGGCCTTCATGTCATATAATTCCCAACACTTACTGAGTACCAACCATAAGTGTACTCACGCTTGTTATAATTGCTGCTCAGAGGAGAAAGTGATGTGAAGTCTTTTGAAGATGATGCTGAGTTCTAGGCCTACGCACCCCCGGTCGGTTGCTTGTGAAGTTTGGAGTCTTCCTTTTCAGGATAACCTGTATAACTCTGATAATCTTTATAGTCCTTTAATTCTCTTTTCGTGATACTGTTGCTGATTATTCACTGATGAAGTTACTATATGTATGGAAATTGATCCTTGTATACATATAGTTTTGTCCTTAAAAACCGGGTGTGACAGGCGAGGCAGGCACACAAGATAGCAGGCCCCACCATGAGACCCGACGGTAACGGAAGCGGGGGCGCCCGACCTCCCAACCATCACGGGGGAGGTTGGCCTTGCTGACCAAACGAGATGCCCGCCCCCGGCGCATCAGGAGAGGCGTGCCGCAAGTACGACGGCACTATCCCCTACCACAGGGATGGTGAACAGGATCAAGGATGTGTCAGGCGGCATCGTGGACTGGGCGGACGGGACTTGGCTTCAGGAAGCGGCAGGTCACGTTCGATCGAGCCCCCGGGCAGAACACGTGTAGGATAGCCGACCTCTCCTCCGACACACCAATCCCCGGGAGCGAGGCACCCCTTCTCTCGCATTGTAGCCAAACCCACCGGACATATAAGGCAGAGCTAGGCCTTCTCTCTAGCTATCCAAAAAAACACACACAACGCTTGCAAACACCCCATTGTAAGCACCCAGCATTCGAACATGAGGAACATGAAGAACACCACCCCACTAGACGTAGAGCATTTGCCCAAACCAATCTAAATCCTTGCCTTCGATTGTTAGCCATCACCCAATATATTGTAATTAGATTAGATTGGTTCTAATCTTCTAACTAGATGTTTTGGACCCTCCATGTTGTGTAGATCTAGTTTTATATGAATTTCAATAGTATTCAACTAGCAGTTTGATATTTGAAAAAAAAATCCTGCTCGACACCCGATCCACATCGCATTGGTGGCGGCACGCTCAAGGCGTGGCACCCACGACAGAGGCACCCGCAATGCTTGCCTGGCCACTAGGCCGGCCAGCCACCCGCCTGCAGCGTAGCATGACCGCTGCTCGGCCACCCACCTAAAGTGTTCTTGGCCCCACTCGACGACCGCTCGTATCGCCGCCCTTGTTCCTCCCGCCGCATCGCTCTCAACACCCCCCGCACATCACCTGAAGCGCCTCCTGCCATGCCGCCCGAAGTGCTTCCTACCACGGCTCCCGCAGTGCCACCCACGCCCGCTTGAAGCGGCTGGCCCCTCGACGAGTGGGCGCCCGCCAACGAAGCGGTGCCACTTGAAGCGGGGCACGTGCTCGAGGAGGCGGCTGGGAGGAGGCAGCGGCCAGGGGGAGGAAGTAGGTGGGGACGAGACTATTAGGGTTTGAGATCGGGCTGAGTAGGCCGGCTCAAAAAGGCCCAGCATCCTGAGATTTTTGTAAAAAAAAACCTGAGTAAAAAAATCAGAAAAATATGTAAAACTTGCGGTTTGGATCTTGTTTTTAGTTTGTTTTGAGAATTTCTAGCACAAAACACATCGAACTAATCGATTTTATGATTGTTGAAGTAAATTTTTATCTTTTAACAGTATAACGCCTCTGTAAATTATTTTTTACTATTTTATGATATAATTCTTATAATTAATCATAAAACACTATAAATGATATCTTTACTCATAACAACATGATTTTACGGATACGAGCTCTCGTTTGGAACCCCTTTGAGCTTGAAATATTTTTCTAGCATATTTAATGGTTGGTGATTCTGAAAATTATAAAATATGAACCATTAATTCCTGAAAAATGCTAGAAAATCATACTAAGTTTATTTAAGCTTTCCGTCCACTTTACTTTTGTTATACTACTTGTTTACCAGCAGTAATACTTGCACACCATTTTCATCATGTAGAAATTAATGTTTGATCCTGTGAAGAAAGAGGTCGTCGAGTTGGCCCGAATGGTTGCAACTTTCTCTCTTGTCCTTAGATGCTGAGATTGTCTTGGATGGGAAAAATCTCGTGCATGCGATTAAACCCACCAATGAGAAAGCTGCAATAAGTGCTGAAAGAGTGCAAGCTCTACACTTTCTTAGATATCAAATAAGCTCATCACTGAAGAATGAGTATATGACTGAACGTGACCCCAAAGTCTTATGGAAAGCATCGCATGAACACTTTGAAAATATGGAGACTGTACTTCTCCCTTGTGTCTAACGGGATTGGTAGAATCTTTGTTATCAAGACTACAAGACAGTGGAGGAATACAATGCCAAACTTTATGGGATTGCCACACACATGAAGTTGTGTGGCATTGCACTAAAAGAATCACATCTCATAGATCAATGAAGACCGTGCCAACATTCCATCCCAAAGCATCATTCTTGAGCTGCTAGTACAAGAAAGAAAATTACAAGTATATTGGCCTTAGTAATGCTTTACAGCAAGATCAAGGTGAAGATGAAGAGTTGATGCAGAATTACCTAACTCATCCGACTAGCAGCTTGAGTAAGCCTGATGCAAATATTGTTTCTTCATCTCATGGAAGCATGAAGATAAAGGGAAGGCACCGCAGAAGGCACCTAGTAAAGGAAAGAACCAGAAGTCTAAACTTCAAGAAGAAGGGATAGTGAAAATCAAAGAGGATTCCACCAGGGGGAGAATATGGTTACAGGACCAGAAAATGCTACAGGTGTGGAATGAAAGGCCATTGGTCTAGAATTTGTAGCACTCTTAAGCATATAGTGAAGCTTTACCAAGAACTCAATGGTCAGCTAAAGTAATGGAAGAATGAGCATGGAGCTCACTTTATTTCAAGCTAGAGAATCTTCCAAGTCAAAAAAAATGGAGACTCATCCTTCTAAACCTGAAGAAAAGAAGAATGAAGCTCCTATCACTATAGAAGAGAAGACTAAAGGTCCTGCCACAGAAGAAGAAGCTGAAGACATGTTGGTAGACATCAAACCAACTGACACTATGGCTGATATTCTGAAGAATTTAAAGAAAGCAATCCAAGAAGATGATGATCTTCTAGGAGAAGAACTTGAAGATATGCATGGGGACTCCGTCTAAGTCTTCCAAATTGTACCTAACTATCTAGTAGTATAGTGGTACGGTGGTAGTATTATAATAAGTATTAGTATTTTAATCCTTGCAGGAATTCTATGGTTTGGAGTCAGCTCATAGAACTTATATAATAAGTGTGTTGAAGATGTTGCTTAAACAAATCTTAGTACGTATTATATTCTTTTTGTTGAAAGTTCTAGTTTAAAGCATTCCCATTTAGTGCATCATCTGAATAAATTATATTGCCTTATTATAGAAGGTGCACAACTGATACAATCCTTAGGGATACAAGATATTTTCAGACTCTTAGAAAGAATGGTGAAAACATTACTATTATCACTGGAAGTGGTATGCATATAGTCGGCATAGGAAGATCCACTATAATTCTCCCTAATGGATCGGAAGTAGTAATTCAAGAAGCATTATTTTATCTAGATCAATCGGAACATTGCTTTGATTTAAGGATTTACATACTAATGATGTAGAAACAAATGATGACAATGGTGAAGAATGCCTAATCATGACTAAGAAAATAGGAGACAACAAGAAGATTTCCGAAACTTGTCGGTATTTCGTACACCGGCTAGTAAAATGCGCCGCGCTTCTCCGTAGTTCGATGGCTAACACTCGAAGATAAGGATTTATATTGGTTTAGGCAACTACCCTACATCCAGCGCGGGTGGTATGTTCATGTTCCTTACATTCGAATGTTGGATGCTTACAACGGGGTGCTTGCAAGCGTGCGAGTGTAGGTGTGTGCGTATATGAGAGTCGAGAGAGAGGGAGAAGGAGGCCCAGCTTCACTTCTTAAAATTCAGTGGGCTAGGCTACAACGATAGAAAGGGGTGTCTCATCCCTAGAGTTGACATCCTGGAGGCAAGGTTGGGGAAGCTAGCTACACGTGTCCTACCCTAAGCCTTCTCGCTAGGGTCTTCGGGGTTGTTGCGTTCCATCTCGTCATGACGATGGGTGCCTATCGACGGATCAGCCGCAGTACTCGGTGTGGCCTCAATCATGTCCGCCATCCCAAGAGCATGGCGTGCGTGTAGCTGTCATGCGGGCAGCCACGGTCAACAGGTTCCCCCTATATCCTCATGGGTCAGGTCGGGAGCCGTTGGCTGGTCGGGAGCTCGGCTCAGCCTCCCTGGTCAGTGTGGACCCACCTAGCGTAGCGCGCTCCGTCTTAGGCCTGAGGGCGGAGTGCGGCCTGGTACGACTCGTCCCGTCAACTTGATGGGGCCGGGGCTGACAGTGCGGGCACAGTCAGAGAGGGTCATGATGACCTGACCGACCGTGGAGTCATGCGTCGGCCCCTTGGTCCGTAGTCTGCGCCCCTGTCCCCAGCTGTCAGGCTGGGCGCATGGGCTAGCATGCGGGTTGCATCACTTTGAGGTGTATTTAGTGCTCCCCGTCCCGCCCTTCTATGGTGGACTAGGCGTGTGCCACGTGTCTCTTCCTCCCGACCTGAGTTGGGAGGTCGGGATCGGGGCTCCAGCGTGGGCCCGAGTGGTCAGTCTGGCTCGGGTCGCCCTGCTCGCCGGGCCTCTAATCTTGCTAGGCCGCGAGGCCTGCTTGGGCCGTGCGTCAAAGGTCTTCCTCGTGGGTACCCCTAGTACGTACCCCCATCAGTAGCCCCCAAGCACCTGAAGGAGTCAAGGACTCCTTTTGGGGTTGTCGACATGGATTAGCTAGGTTTTGTCGGTTTCGCCGGCTCCGGGAGCCGCTGCTCTACGTGTGGTTCATCCGCCTTATCCACTATGTAGCCTTCAGCCTCTCGAGGAGTAAGAGACTCGTTCAGAGGGTTAGGGTTTAGGGACTCGTGCTTGGTCTCTCGGCTACCGGTCTTTTGGTGCCTAGATCGGCGTGCCTACCGTGAGTTCGCGTTGCTACTGCTGCGGCCAAAGGTCACAACACCAGTTGTTCAGCATCTCTGTGGATCCATTGTCCTGCCCTGGGATCCTATGGTCACCTCTTGCCCTGCACTCGAGAGCCAGCTGTGGCAGGGCCGCATCTTATCGATGTGGATCTGGCGGGAGCCCAGCCGCAGGGGTTCCTAGAGCACCCTTTGTGAAGCGTCCCCCCATCAGGGAAGACTTAAAAGTGTGAATTTATCAGTCCCAGGAGGCTGATAATACTTTTATTACAACAGGTGGTACATCACCGTACAACTCTTCGCGGTAATGGGCAGTGAAACACCACTATCGCGAGGATTACAACTAAAACCCACACCACTACACTAGTTACGAAAAGAGGATCATCAGAGTCTTGCGCCATGCGGAATCCAACGGTGGCCTCAACCACAGGCAAAACTGGGTGCAGGACGAAACCCTACTCGTTGTCTTCGGGGACGTAGTCTGGGTCTTCCACTGTAAAAGTAAGAATGGGGTGAGTACAAACGTACTCAGCAAGTCCAATCACACCCACGGAGGGGGGTATAACAGAAATTAATGCAAAGGACAATCCAAGGGTACGGTTAGGGTTTGTTTACGGAAATCTCGGTTATATGCAAAGGTTCGTTCATAAATACTTTCAGAACTAGTTCTCAAACACCACGTAGTGTTGATCCACACAGGATCCAAGTTTTAAACTGCTACCGGACTCCCCGTCCGCCGTAGCACACAGCACAACTGCCGGACACTTTCCAAACAACTCACACCAGCCCAATCATTCCCAAGAGAAACACTAGTTATGTGACCACACCATAACTTGCCCAATACCGTGGGCACGGCTATTCGAATAGATTTTCAACTCTGCAGAGGTGTGCAACTTTACCCACAGGTGGGGTACCACAGCACGAACACCTTAGTGCCGGTGCAAATCCCATCGAAGCCCTTACCCACCTTAGCTAGACCTGACTAGCCACCACGGGATTTATCAAGGGGTCATTCGACCTACCACCGAGGTTTAACCGGGGCATAAGTCACACAGAGCTTATCCCGTCTCCTTGATCACCCGTTGCTCCCAGCTCTCCTGATGGCTATCAGACTAACTAGTGGGGTTAGGCCAAGCCGTTGCCCATACAACGGTCAAGTGGTTTGCACGACAGGAAGCTAGGTGAGACGACACATCAACTCGGTCCTTAGGGGTGACAAGATGGATATCTCCCCTCCACGCTCAACCACACAGGTACGAGCACACCAACGGCAATTCACACAGAAATGCCATCCATCCCGTCCGACTCGTTTCTCAAATCCACATTTTACCCTTTCCCACACACACGCATTTTCTTCATAAAATCAGGTGGTCAAGGTATGGTTGTCACAACAAGGGTGGCTATCCTACCATGGTTACGGCACGCAAAACCATGCAATTTTATAAAACAGGCCATCGGGTTGTGTTTATAAAAACTAGGACAAAAACATGCATCAAAGGGCGGAATTGAACTTGCCATCGTCAAGTCCTTGCGGGAGGTCCTGATCGAAGCACTGTCCCTCGGGTTCGGGGTCGCAGTACTGGTCCTCGGTTGTTTGGTTGCAGTCGGGAACTTCTTCGTTCACTCCGTGTCCTACGACGCAAACAAACAGACATACAATCAAGCACAAGAACTGAAAGCTTTTATCGTTGAGCTCGAATCGGAAATAATTTAGTTACGGAGGTAGGGTTAATATTTTCGGGTGGTTTCTGTATAGCGTGCTTAGAACTATGCTAGAAAGGGCGTGGTAAAATTTCAGGTCGATCGGAGGTCGTTTCGTACATAAAATGACGAGGTAAAGGGAGATCTAGGGGTCAAACAGGGAATCCAGGGCTTATTTGCAAGTTTCTCTAAAAAGGGAAGGGCTTATTTGTAAATTACAGAAGTGCTAGGGTGTAGTAGAAAGTGTGGGGGGCCTATTTGGAAATAAGTTTGCATTGTGGGGGGGGAACTTAGTTTGAAAGAAAATAGTAAACAGGGGCTTTCTTGCAAAAAGGCCAATAGAGTGGGGGGCTATTTAACAGTTAGGGAAGAAGGGAGGGGGCTAAGGGCAAAATAGCCCTTTCTTCTTCCTCTAGCCGTGGAAAACAGGGGAGGGGGAGAGGAGCTCGGCGCCGGCCCAATCCGGCGGCCCGGGGCTCGATTGCGGCTAGGGTTTGGGGGAAAAGGGAGAGGAGGAGGGGGGGATTCGATCCCCGCCCTCACCTTGGGCCGGGGTGGCGCGAGGGGGCGTGCCCACGGCGGGCGGTGGGCGGCGGCCGAACTGCGGGCGGCGGCGGCGCTGGGAGCGTGGGGAGGCGGCGGCAGTGGCGGTGGAGGCCGTGGGGGAAAGAGAGGCGGGGTGGGGGCCTATTTATAGGCGGGGTGCCGCGGTGGGGAGGCCGGGGTAGGTGGGGGCCGGCGAGCGGCGCGGAGCGCCATTAATGGCGCTCGGCCTTGTCGTCGTGCGGTGCGCGGGCAGCGAGGCCGGGGCGAAGGGACGGCGCGGCGGGCTGTGCGGCACAGGAAGGGCGCGGGCGGCGAGGCGGGACGCGGCAGCGGCGGGCGGCGCGGCGGCCGTGCGGGCGGCGCGTGCGCGAGCGCGTCGCGGCTCGGCCCTGCGCGTGCGCGTGAAGCGCGTGCGCGCGAGGGTCGGCGGCGCGCGCGCGTACGGCGGCGTGCGCGCGAGGGCGGGGTGGCGTGCGCGCAAGGGCAGGGGCGCCAGAGGCCGGAGCGGTGTGCGGGGTGGCGCTCGGGAGCAGAGGAGCAGGGAGGAAGAAACAGGAAGGAGAAAGGAAAAAGGGAGGGAAGAAAAAGGAAAAAAAAAGGGAAAAGGAAAATGGGAAAAAGGAAAAAGGGAAAAGAGAGGAAAGGGAAAAAGGGGAAAGAAATAATGAAAAAAAAGGAAGAAGTGACGCGCGCCGGCGGGATTCGTGGCGGCGACCGCGCGGCGAATTTCACGGCGGTGACCGCGGCTGGTCGGTCACGCGCGCGCGGCGTCCGCGCGCTGCACGAGGGGGAAAAGATGGCGTGACTGCGATCGGATTCGGGTGCCGGGAAATTTAGGGTTTCGGTGGAACGGTTCTCGAAAACGAAAATCTTAGCGCGTGATTTCTGGGTAAAATTTTCAGGATGTTACAAACCTACCCCACTTAAAATGAATCTCGTCCCCGAGATTCGGCTAGCTCCTAAACAAATGGGGAAACTCCTTCTTTAGAGCATCTTCGCGTTCCCATGTCGCTTCTTCTACTCCATGTCTACTCCACTGAACCCTGCATATCCGTACTTCGGAGTTTCTTGTCCTCCTAGTGACGGTGTCCAGAATTTTGACCGGTATTTCCTGGTATCGCAGATCCGGCTGTAGATCTATTGTTTCCACAGGCACATGTTCTCCCTCGGGTACTCTTAAACATCTCCTTAATTGCGAGACATGAAATACTGGGTGTATATCTGACATTTCTTCCGGTAACTCCAGTTGGTATGCCACTGCTCCGACCTTCTTCAGAACTCGGTACGGTCCAATGTATCGAGGGGCCAATTTTCCTTGCACTTGAAACCTTCGCGTTCCTCGAATGGGTGAGACCTTGAGATAAACAAAATCTCCCGGATTGAAACTTATTTCCCGCCTCTTCTTGTCTGCGTAGCTCTTCTGTCGGGATTGAGCCGCTTTCAGCTTTTCGCGGACCTCCGCTACTTTTTCTTCTGCTTCCTTTATAAGCGCAGGTCCAACTAGGGCACGTTCCCCAACTTCCGACCACATCAGAGGAGTTTTGCACTTTCTTCCGTAGAGAGTTTCGAATGGCGACATGCCCAGGCTGGCTTGGTAGCTATTGTTGTACGAGAACTCTGCATAAGGCAGACTCTGCTCCCAGTCCTTTCCGTAGGTTAGGACACATGCTCTCAGCATATCCTCCATAATCTGATTTACCCTTTCGGTTTGACCATCCGTCTGTGGGTGATATGCAGAGCTAAAATCCAACTTGGTGCCCATGGCTTGATGCAAGCTTTTCCAGAACCTAGAGGTGAATTGGGTCCCTCTATCCGAGACAATTCGGCTAGGCACTCCGTGCAACTTTACTATGTTTTCAATATAAAGCTTTGCCAGCTTTTCTCCACCATAATTAGTTCGTACGGGTATGAAATGTGCCGATTTAGTGAGTCGGTCCACTATTACCCATATGGAATCGTGTCCCTTCTGTGTTCGGGGTAGACCCACTACAAAGTCCATTCCTACCTCATCCCATTTCCAGACCGGAATGGGCAAGGGTTGCAATAACCCGGCTGGTTTTTGATGTTCGGCCTTGATCCTCTGACAAGTATCACAGTGGGCCACAAATCGTGCGATGTCCGCCTTCATTCCATTCCACCAATATTTTCGCCTTATGTCCATATACATTTTGGTGGATCCTGGGTGGATGGAGTAGGCCGAGTTATGGGCTTCGTCCATGATCAATTGCCGGAAATCTCCATTCTGGGGTACACAAATCCTATCCTCGTACCATAATGTTCCCTTATCGTCCACTCTGAAACCCGGTGCTTTGTTTTCTCCAGTTTGTTTGCAAATCCTTACTAACTCTTGATCCGATCCTTGAGCCTCTCTGATTCTATCCTCTAGCGTTGATCGGACGTTCAGCACCTTGCTGGAACCTCGAGGAACAACGTGCACGTTCAATCGTGCCATTTCCTCGCGTAGGTGGTCATCCTTGGGTCCATATGTTTTTTGGCTTAAGGCATCGGCTACCACGTTCGCCTTTCCGGGGTGATACTGAATTTCCAAATTATAGTCCTTGACCAACTCCAACCATCTTCTCTGCCTTAAATTTAAATCCGGCTGGGTAAAGATATACTTCAGACTCTTGTGGTCGGTGTAAACCTCACACTTATTTCCGATCAGGTAATGTCTCCAGATCTTAAGGGCATGCACTACGGCTGCTAATTCCAAATCATGGGTCGGATAATTCTGCTCATGAGTCTTGAGTTGGCGGGAGGCATATGCAACGACTTTCCCGTTTTGCATCAGTACGCACCCTAATCCTTGTCGGGATGCGTCACAATAAATGACAAAGTCCCGATGGATGTCCGGTAGAGTCAGCACTGGGGCGGTTGTCAACCTTCGTTTCAACTCTTGAAAACTTCTTTCACAACTTTCCGTCCAGGCGAACTTCTTCTCCTTCTTAAGAAGTTCCGTCATGGGTCGGGCTATCTTGGAGAATCCCTCGATAAATCTCCGATAGTACCCGGCTAACCCAAGGAAGCTCCTGATTTCACTAATGTTAGTTGGTCGCTGCCAGTTAGAGACTGCTTCGACCTTCTCTGGGTCCACAGCTACGCCTTCCGCGGTCAGGATGTGACCAAGGAAAGCTACTCTTTCCAGCCAGAATTCGCACTTGCTAAACTTGGCATATAGTCTATATACTCTCAGCTTTTCCATTACTACCCGCAGGTGTTGCTCGTGCTCCTGAATACTCTTGGAGTAAATAAGTATGTCGTCGATAAAGACTACGACAAACTTATCCAACTCGTCCATAAACACTTTGTTCATGAGGTTCATAAAATAGGCAGGGGCATTGGTTAGTCCGAAGGACATTACGGTGAACTCAAACTGCCCGTAGCGGGTGACAAAAGCTGTCTTAGGGATGTCACTTTCCTTAATCTTGAGCTGAAAATATCCTGACCTTAGATCGATCTTGGAAAAGTACTTGGCTCCTTTTAGCTGATCGAAAAGGTCATCAATCCTGGGGAGGGGGTACTTATTCTTAATGGTAACCTCGTTCAGTGCTCGGTAGTCTACACACAACCTCATACTCCCATCTTTCTTCTTGACAAATAGCACTGGGGCTCCCCATGGCGACGAGCTTGGTCTGATGAAGCCAATTCGCTGCAGTTCTTCTAGTTGTTTCTTTAATTCTGTTAGCTCAGAAGCCGCCATCCTATAGGGTCTCTTGGCTATCGGAGAGGTTCCGGGGATAAGGTCTATGACGAATTCTATATCCCTGTCTGGTGGCATACCGGGAAGTTCTTCGGGAAAAACATCTGGGTATTTATTTACTATCGGGACTCCTTCTAAGGGCTTGGCTTCCATGCTAAATACCATTGGGTCAAACTTACTATCCCGGGTACGGCAGATCACTTGTACTCCTTCGTGGTTTGTTAGGTGTACCACTTTGTCAGTACAGCCTATGAGACCATTGTGTCGGCTTAACCAGTCCATTCCAAGGATCACGTCTATTCCCCCAGACTTAAGTACTACCAAATCTGCTAGAAAGTCTACCCCACTTAAATTGATCCTTACCCGTGGACAACCTAATTGACAATTGATATCGCCTCCAGGCGTCCGGGTTAATAGGGGTGTTTTTAGTAGTACTGTAGGTATTTTGTGTTTCTCCACATAGCTCGAGGATATAAACGAGTGCGATGCTCCAGAATCGAATAGTACTGTTGCCAGAGCTGAGTTGACTAGGTACTCACCGAGCACTACGCCTTGAGCTTCTTGAGCCTCCTGCGCATCGATGTGATTGACGCGGGCTCGTCCAAACGACTGCTGGGGCTGCTTCGTCTGCTGACTGTTGTCATTGTTGCGGACGGGCACACGGTTGGCACCAGTTAGGGCTGGTCTGGGTCCATTCACTGTGTTGGAGAAGGCTGATGTGGCCGGCTTGTTCTTGGCATAAGGGCAATTGGCAATGTAATGCCCTATTTCACGGCAGTTGAAACAGGCCCTAACATTGTTGTTGTCGGAGGCGGCCAGGCTTGCGTTGCCCTGCGGGGCCCTCATGGTATTCTGACTCTTGGGCTGTGCTTCAGAGGCTCGTGTTCCTGTCACTTGGGACTGAGTCCTATACTGCATTGGGGCCTGGGATCTTGGTGCAGTGTAGTTGGAGTTCCTCGGCTTTTGGAAACGGTCTTGTTGGCGGGCCTTACTTTCCAGGAATTTGCGTTTATTGTCCTTTTTCTCTTCGGCTTTGGCCCTTTCTGTGAGGATAGCCTTGTTCATCAAGGTGTTGAAGTCCGGATAAATGTGGGGAGTAAGCAAGGTCCGGAGTTCTGGGCTTAACCCTTTCTTGAACATGTCTTGCTTCTTGTCGTCGTCGTTCACTTCTTCCGGCGCATATCAGGCCAATTCTATAAACCGGTGGGTGTATTCTACCACCGTCATGCTCCCTTGTTGTAGTGCGCGGAATTCATCCGCCTTGCGCTTCATGGTGGCCGAAGGAATGTGGTAGCGGCGGAACTCCCTTACGAATTCTCCCCAGGTGATGGTAGAGGCATCTTCGGCTGCGGCACAATAGTTTTCCCACCAGGATAATGCTGTTCCGGTGAGCTGGTGGGCTGCTAGAAGGACTTTGTCCCGGTCCTGGCATTCGAATGGTTCAAGCTTCCTCTGAATCACTCGCAACCAGTCGTCAGCATCCAACGGGTTGCAGGACCCGGCAAAGGTGGGTGGCTTGGTCCTTAGGAAGGCCGTCAGCTTGTCGTTCATATTCTGCCCTCGTGGCTGCCGGTTAATGAGGGCATTCGCCAGTGTTTCCAGAATGAGGGTCTGGTTATGGATTATCTGCGCCAAGTTTCCGAGAGGTGGGGGTGGTGGTAGTTGCTCTCCTTCTTGACTACCTCCTCGGTTCTAGCTTACTTCTTGTTCTCCTTGGGGGAGATCTTGTTCAACGGGCTGTGCTCCAGCACTAGCGGCTACGGGGTTCCGGCCACGGGAGGCCCTCGCGATGTTCCGGGGGGTCACCTGTTGATTGGGTAAATTGGGGTTACGATTATGTGATGTTTAAGTTGTTTAATTCGTATATATAAGGCAGAATCTACCTTCTGCAGGTACCCATATAAACAAGCAGCACACAACAAACCAGCACACAACATCACAAGCAACAAGCACCAACTATTTTATTATGCAGGGGGTACAACTTAGGGGTACGTCTAGGTCCCGTGTTACTCGGCCAGGGTCTTGCCAAAGGGCACGTCTTAAACAGAAGGGCTGGGAAGGGGCATCACTGGGATGGCGTCGGTCACTCTACTTGCGTGGTGCGTCTTCTTCCGGGGCGGACAGGGTGAGAGGTTCTCGCTCGCCGTCTTCTGGGTCCCCATCGGTCAGGGGTTGCATTGCAGCATCCCCTTCGTCGGCGGCGGCAGAACTTTCAGGGTCCTCGGGTGGAGCTCGTGTGCTCCGAAAGAGTGACCCCCACCCTATGACGGGTGTCCCAAGTAAAACATGGTCTTCCCCTATCGCCGGGACTGGTGTTCCGCTTTGGGTCCAATCTTGCATACGCCGGTCTCGGGCTTGCCTGAGGCTCTCTTGGGCGACTGCTTCGCTACTGACCGCTGCTGCGGCTCTCGCCTCGGCGTGGGCGGCTCGGATCTGCTGTATCCTTACTGCGAGCTCTGCTTGCTCGGCTCGATGGGTTTGCTCCCTTAGGAGGTTGGCTTGCTCATCAAAGAGTTGGTCCAGGGCGGCTAGGTAAGTAGTCACTTGGTACAGGGGGCCTTCTTCATGGCGACGCCGCTCCAGGTTTCTCATGCGTGCTTCCCAGACTGGGGTTCTGATGGCCGGCGGAAAGAACTTCGCTGGTGTAGGGGCGAGGTGTTCTTCAAAAATCCGGCACAAATAACGGAGTGCTTTTCTGATGGCCAAGGGGTAGGTGTCTTGGTGTCTAAACCCTGTGGCGGTCGCCCGCCAGGGCTGGATGTCGGGGTAGCGGTTGCTCCTGGCGATGACCAGGATCACCCTGCAGCGGAGGGTACCATGGTGCTCGTACTCTCGGCTGTAGTACCTTGGGCGCTCCGTAACACCAAGGTCCTCCAGGGTGTCGATCAAGAGGCTGGGGAATCCAGGTGCAGTTTGGCAATCGCCCTGGGTCCATCCTTCCTCAGCCATCTGAAACAGAAACAGGGTAAACAACCTGGTACAGGTGCAAAAGGGAGTAGATGATATTTATTATTACAACAAGGGTGGTACAGTTTTCATGGATACGTGGTCATTAGGGTAGGGTTCTTGCTAGGGGTGCTAATCCTATCATGGGGATCCTTCCTCGGTCCTAATAGTGTGCTTCTTTATTGGAAGGAACCGATCCATCTCGTTTTCGGTCTGAGTACCCTTATCCCAATGGGTTTCCATGGGTTCTTCTTCTTCTTCCTCTATCCATCCACCTATTCCGTTGCGGTTCTCGTATTCTTGCATCTGGGCTTGGAGGGCGGCTAAGGAACATTCGGCGCTTGTGGCTCTTGTCCGTTGTTCCTCCAGCTCCTGGGTTATCTTTTCAATCCCATGGATTAGCTGCTTCAGTTGTGCCGCCTGTTCGCGGTAGAGTGCATCCAAGCCAGTGAGGTAGATGGACAGGTGGGAGACCGTGTCTTCCAGGTCTTCTTCTTCTCATCCAAGTCCTCTCATCCGGGCAATCCAAGTGCGTCCTCTTCCCTCAGCAGGTGGGAAAAATCCCATAGGGTTCCGCTGAAGGTGGTGCCTGTAAAGCACACGCAGCCGTCGTAGGGCTTTACGGGCGGCCTTTCGATAGGTGTCGGGGAAATGGAAGCCAGCGGTGGAGATGAACCAAGGGTCCACATCAGGGTAACGGGTGCTTCTCTCCACAAAAACCATCATGTCGCACCGAAGGGTGCCTCCGGCGATGTACTCACGGTAGGCATACTCCGGTGGTTCCATAACCCCAACGCGTTCCAGGCTGAGCAATAGTAACTTGGGGAGGCCGAGCTCTGCGTGGCAGATTCCGCTAACCCATCCATTGCCAGCCATCTGGAACAAGGCAAAGACCAGTGGTGAGTGTTTGTGCAAAAAATTTCTAAATCAGGACAAGTTCTGGGGCCTGAAAAGGGGTCTCGCTCCTAGGGTCCCGTCCTACGGCCAGCCTACGGCTCTGATACCACCTGAAACGTCCCCCCATCAGGGAAGACTTAAAAGTGTGAATTTATTAGTCCCAGGAGGCTGATAATACTTTTATTACAACAGGTGGTACATCACCGTACAACTCTTCGCGGTAATGGGCAGTGAAACGCCACTATCGCGAGGATTACAACTAAAACCCACACCACTACACTAGTTACGAAAAGAGGATCATCAGAGTCTTGCGCCATGCGGAATCCAACGGTGGCCTCAACCACAGGCAAGACTGGGTGCAGGACGAAACCCTACTCGTTGTCTTCGGGGACGTAGTCTGGGTCTTCCACTGTAAAAGTAAGAATGGGGTGAGTACAAACGTACTCAGCAAGTCCAATCACACCCACGGAGGGGGGGTATAACAGAAATTAATGCAAAGGACAATCCAAGGGTACGGTTAGGGTTTGTTTACGGAAATCTCGGTTATATGCAAAGGTTCGTTCATAAATACTTTCAGAACTAGTTCTCAAACACCACGTAGTGTTGATCCACACAGGATCCAAGTTTTAAACTGCTACCGGACTCCCCGTCCGCCGTAGCACACAGCACAACTGCCGGACACTTTCCAAACAACTCACACCAGCCCAATCATTCCCAAGAGAAACACTAGTTATGTGACCACACCATAACTTGCCCAATACCGTGGGCACGGCTATTCGAATAAATTTTCAACTCTGCAGAGGTGTGCAACTTTACCCACAGGTGGGGTACCACAGCACGAACACCTTAGTGCCGGTGCAGATCCCATCGAAGCCCTTACCCACCTTAGCTAGACCTGACTAGCCACCACGGGATTTATCAAGGGGTCATTCGACCTACCACCGAGGTTTAACCGGGGCATAAGTCACACAGAGCTTATCCCGTCTCCTTGATCACCCGTTGCTCCTAGCTCTCCTGATGGCTATCAGACTAACTAGTGGGGTTAGGCCAAGCCGTTGCCCATACAACGGTCAAGTGGTTTGCACGACAGGAAGCTAGGTGAGACGACACATCAACTCGGTCCTTAGGGGTGACAAGATGGATATCTCCCCTCCACGCTCAACCACACAGGTACGAGCACACCAACGGCAATTCACACAGAAATGCCATCCATCCCGTCCGACTCGTTTCTCAAATCCACATTTTACCCTTTCCCACACACACGCATTTTCTTCATAAAATCAGGTGGTCAAGGTATGGTTGTCACAACAAGGGTGGCTATCCTACCATGGTTACGGCACGCAAAACCATGCAATTTTATAAAACAGGCCATCGGGTTGTGTTTATAAAAACTAGGACAAAAACATGCATCAAAGGGCGGAATTGAACTTGCCATCATCAAGTCCTTGCGGGAGGTCCTGATCGAAGCACTGTCCCTCAGGTTCGGGGTCGCAGTACTGGTCCTCGGTTGTTTGGTTGCAGTCGGGAACTTCTTCGTTCACTCCGTGTCCTACGACGCAAACAAACAGACATACAATCAAGCACAAGAACTGAAAGCTTTTATCGTTGAGCTCGAATCGGAAATAATTTAGTTACGGAGGTAGGGTTAATATTTTCGGGTGGTTTCTGTATAGCGTGCTTAGAACTATGCTAGAAAGGGCGTGGTAAAATTTCAGGTCGATCGGAGGTTGTTTCGTACATAAAATGACGAGGTAAAGGGAGATCTAGGGGTCAAACAGGGAATCCAGGGCTTATTTGCAAGTTTCTCTAAAAAGGGAAGGGCTTATTTGTAAATTACAAAGTGCTAGGGTGTAGTAGAAAGTGTGGGGGGCCTATTTGGAAATAAGTTTGCATTGTGGGGGGGGAACTTAGTTTGAAAGAAAATAGTAAACAGGGGCTTTCTTGCAAAAAGGCCAATAGAGTGGGGGGCTATTTAACAGTTAGGGAAGAAGGGAGGGGGCTAAGGGCAAAATAGCCCTTTCTTCTTCCTCTAGCCGTGGAAAACAGGGGAGGGGGAGAGGAGCTCGGCGCCGGCCCAATCCGGCGGCCCGGGGCTCGATTGCGGCTAGGGTTTGGGGGAAAAGGGAGAGGAGGAGGGGGGGATTCGATCCCCGCCCTCACCTTGGGCCGGGGTGGCGCGAGGGGGCGTGCCCACGGCGGGCGGTGGGCGGCGGCCGAACTGCGGGCGGCGGCGGCGCTGGGAGCGTGGGGAGGCGGCGGCAGTGGCGGTGGAGGCCGTGGGGGAAAGAGAGGCGGGGTGGGGGCCTATTTATAGGCGGGGTGCCGCGGTGGGGAGGCCGGGGTAGGTGGGGGCCGGCGAGCGGCGCGGAGCGCCATTAATGGCGCTCGGCCTTGTCGTCGTGCGGTGCGCGGGCAGCGAGGCCGGGGCGAAGGGACGGCGCGGCGGGCTGTGCGGCACAGGAAGGGCGCGGGCGGCGAGGCGGGACGCGGCAGCGGCGGGCGGCGCGGCGGCCGTGCGGGCGGCGCGTGCGCGAGCGCGTCGCGGCTCGGCCCTGCGCGTGCGCGTGAAGCGCGTGCGCGCGAGGGTCGGCGGCGCGCGCGCGTACGGCGGCGTGCGCGCGAGGGCGGGGTGGCGTGCGCGCAAGGGCAGGGGCGCCAGAGGCCGGAGCGGTGTGCGGGGTGGCGCTCGGGAGCAGAGGAGCAGGGAGGAAGAAACAGGAAGGAGAAAGGAAAAAGGGAGGGAAGAAAAAGGAAAAAAAAAGGGAAAAGGAAAATGGGAAAAAGGAAAAAGGGAAAAGAGAGGAAAGGGAAAAAGGGGAAAGAAATAATGAAAAAAAAGGAAGAAGTGACGCGCGCCGGCGGGATTCGTGGCGGCGACCGCGCGGCGAATTTCACGGCGGTGACCGCGGCTGGTCGGTCACGCGCGCGCGGCGTCCGCGCGCTGCACGAGGGGGAAAAGATGGCGTGACTGCGATCGGATTCGGGTGCCGGGAAATTTAGGGTTTCGGTGGAACGGTTCTCGAAAACGAAAATCTTAGCGCGTGATTTCTGGGTAAAATTTTCAGGATGTTACACTTTGCCTGGTATGCGGTGCCGGTCAGGCAGTGGCAGGTGTGGTTTTTCAATGGGGGGGCGCGCTCTGGCTCGTGTTTTTGAATAGCGGCTCCAGACGAGTGTTTCTTCTACCCAACCTCGTAGAGCAATGTCTTGTGGAGAGTGATGAATTCAGACCTCCCCGGGCTCGGCTCCGGCCGCCTGGAGCTGGGTGTGGTTCCTTTGTCGTCTGCTGCTACAAGATTGGTTGCGAGCGGTTGGGCGTGTCAAGGGGGATATACGGCTCTTGTTCCTTGGTTGCACGGTTCCACCGGCAGTCTGAGACTGCCCAACACCTATGTCACCCAGTGTCAAGAGCTGATCCGTGAGTCCGCCTGAAATCCATCGGAGTGTCACTGCCCTTCGTGGCCTTCCGGCTGGGAGGTACGAGCGAGCCTCGGTGCACACCCTAGGTTTGCATGGCGCGCTGTGACGGATCTCGATGGTGCTGTACGGGTTCGTTGGGTAAGCGACGGATCCGTGCGACGCCATCCTGGGCTTTCCCCTCCCTTGCCTTCTCCGCAGGTGTTGCTGTAGCGGCCTTGCAGCTAGAAGATGGGTTGCGACCAGCGCGTTTGTCGCGTCGTGCCGTAGCCAAAGCGCAATCCCCAAGCAACTTCTACGTTTTTTACCTGTACACGGCCTTCGGCCATTTTGCTCTGTACTCCGTGATAATTTTTTTTTAGAACTCCGTGATATCCCTTTGAATGAATGCATGAACGTTATTGTTTGCACCTTATACCTGGTACTCGACCGTCGCGTCGGCCTCCTGCATTGCGAAAATACAAAGCAACATGTACCCGCTCAGTGGTGTTTACCTGTGACGTCCATTTGGCGCATCGAGATCTGTGTGACACTATCTCTCCTGGTATTTCAGTCGTATTCACTATTTTCCCGCACGCAGGTATTTACTCCCCCGCCGATGTGGACCCCGCCCGCTTCCCTTATCCGCTCCCATCCCTGGTGAGAAGGCTGCGGGCCGTCCCCGCCGCCGGCCACTTGCATCCTCCTCTTCCTCCGCCGCTGGCGGACACTTGCATCCTCCTCCTCTGCCCGCCACTTGCATCTCCGTCCCTGCGGATACGCTGCCGCACGCCAATTACATGCTCCCTTTCCCTCTTTTAGCTCTGGCGAACCACCGCGTCGTCTCCAACTCCGGCGAACTACCGCGGCAGCCGCACCCACCGGCACTCTACGACACGCTCGTATGCCCATGTTGCCCGCCATCCAGTCCTCTCTTCGAACTCCGGCGTCCAGCATTTCCACCGACCGCTGGCGAGTTTCACAAGCTCTCACGTCTGGAGGCGCAGATCAAGATTTCTCTCTCCTCTGTGGCATCCCACACTTATTTGCAGGTCGTGCATACCCTCTGCTTCTTCCCCTTCTGGATTTTCTCCTGCTTGGATCGAAGAAAGGCTTCTAACTTTCTGATTCAGTTGAGAGTTCGTACAGAATGCTATTCTTCGCAGGTTGTGCGTGCCGTCCCCATGCGTGCACTTCAAGATCCGCTTCTCCGTCGACGGCATTGGTTTTACATTTTTGCTTGTTTCCCTTTCCTGGTTATTCAGTTAACGAACTGCTTGAGGCGAAGGTTGGCTGATGGCTACGCTGTGCATCTGGTTCAGCCCGGATGCTAATGTTCAGCATTGTTTCACTGATTATATGAGTTTGACTATCGCACTGTTTGGGACGCTGTCAAAGTTAATTGGGCAACTGCTATAGGATTTTATCAATACATGATGCTAATTTTGTTTTCCATTGGACTACATTGTTACAATGACTTCATTGTCAATAAAATGTGTTACTAGTCATATGCAAAGAAGAGGGAACTGAATTGTACAAACTAGTGGAACATGAACAGCTGGAAGATCTGGGAGATCTGTAAGCAATTACAGAGATACTTTTTTCCCTACTAAAAACTTCTCATACCAAAATGAGTGTTGGGTGTTTTACTTAACAGTTGGGATGATATCATCCAATTAGTATAGGAGTTTATCGATAGATAATGCTAATTATCATACAGCCAATAAATTGTTTTCACATGGTGAACAATATACACAACATTATGATTGTGATTTATTGTATATAAAATATGATGTCAATCTAGTAACCAAATGGTGCTAATCAGACGAGTCCAAGTGGTAGCAGATTATTAGATAAGTACAGTATGCATTATTAGACAAGTCCAAGCGGCAGCAGATTACACCAGTAGTAGCGGATTACATCAGTAACACATGCCACGTGCGATAGTCGATAGATGGAAGCGAGGGGAAGAAAGATGGCAGCAGCTTGAGCGGCGCAAACCGACGGCGAGCAGAGCGGCGGCGCAAGTAGACCGGTGGCGAGCAGAGCGGCGGTGCAGGTAGACTGTCGGGGATCGGAGCGTCGGCGCAGGTAGAACCTCGACACAGTGGTGACGCCAGGCCGCCGGTGCAAATAGATATATCACGAGGAGAGATTTCGATATTTGATACTCAATACACGTGCCTCACTGAATTTGATATCGAATTTGCATGCCTTTCAATATTTAACACTCGGCATGCGAATTGTTTTGATTTAGGGGCTTCTCCAACCTTTTCTTCAATTTCTATCTCTTCATTTTCTTTTCTCCTTTCAGCCCTAGTGCACTGACAATAATGCCCCTGCCATTCAGGGTATGCAAAGAGGCCAAATGTAAAATTGAAGTACATTTCCACCGCTTCTTTCTCCCCAACTTCAAAACTCAATCATGGGGTTCACCAATGGATCCAGAGACGGCTAAAATGGAACGAGGTTTCATAGGTGACTCTGATTTGGAGTTCTTTTGGCCGGATTGGCATGGTGGGTGTCCGTGCAAGCGGGCGGAACAATGATGCAAGAGGACGGAGCTCCCTTCGTCCGCGACGCAGCCGCCAGGCTGCCTCCGGCCGCCCGCCGCTCGGCCACTTCTGTCCATCGCCGCGCAGCACGCCCCAGGGCCCAGGCTGCCTCCGCCCGCCCCTCCCTGTCCTTTTTTTTTTCTCCCGATGCGAATAAACAACTGGTTGCCGCTGTCGAACGCAGCGGCGGACGGCGCGAGGACGCCCGCGCAGAGGACGAGGACGCCGACCACTGCGAGCCGCCAGCAGGAGCTGCCGCGCGTCATCCTCATGCACCCAACCAATCCCCAACACAGGAAGCGCTAGACTCACCACGGTGGGCTTGTCGGGGTCCGCGACGTTGGCGAGGAGGTAGGTGTACGTGGAGCTCTCCTTCTCGAACAACAACCTCCTGTCCGCGCCGAACCCGGTGGTGCACGCCGCCGCCATCGCCAGAGCCGGCACTAACCTCGCGCGCCGCAAGATGGACCGGGGAGTGCACCTGCGCTGCCTCCTCCTCCAGGCCACTGGCGCATGCGACCTCGGTGGACGACTCGGTGGTGGCGTCCGTGTTCAAGGACAAGCTCCTGCGATTCAATTCCATCGTGCCCGACTTTCGCCGGCGTCGGCGCCGACGCGGGTGGAACAATTTTTTCTTCGCCAAAAGAAAGGAACTAGAGATGGTTGGGAGAGTATGGGAGAGTAAAGGATAAGAGCAGGCTAATATTGTCCATTCACCTAGGTAGAAAAGGAAAAAAGGAAAAAGATGGAAACTTGAAGAAAAGGGAGAAAAAACTCCACGCACGTGGAGTGTCAAATATTGAAAGGTATGCGAATTGGATGCTAAATTCAGCGAGGCACGCGTATGGAGTGGCAAATATCAAAATTTCTCTGCTACGAGAAGCAAGAAATAGATGAAAGCAACGTAGATAAAAGATAAGGTGAGAGAAAGATGGGTACTAGACTATAGATAGAAGACATTATATGTGCGGAGTATATAACTAGTATATGCTTCACCAAACAAAATACGAAACGAATCTAATCTGACAACTTCATGTATCTCTAACTATGCCAATGGCCAGGATAAGGATAGTATCAACTAAGGGGTACAGGTTAAAATTTCGCGTTGCATTGCGTTGTCCTTAGTTCGGGCGCTGTGGGCTGGTCTCATTGACGGCTATGCGATAGCGCGGCCAAGCCATGTAGGCGCTATACAGGTGAGACCCGCCCAGCGCCCAAACATCCGTGCTCGGTCGTGGCCATCCGCGGTGAGTTCCGTCTGCCCCATCTGTCAGCCATGCGGATCCCCAACTACCTTTGTGGGAGGTCAGATGGCCTGTCCCCTTCCTCCGGCGGGATCGCTCCCGACGGGTGTGGGCCCGATCCCCAGCGCGAGAGAGGCGAACCGGCACAACAAGGTGGCTTCACGCCGTCCTCGTTGCCCGTCACTGATATCAGTTGTCGTTCGATTGGGCCGCGAGCTTGGTCGGTGGGCCGGCCTCCAACTTCGAGCTGTGCGGGTTTCCCGAAGTACCCTGCTTGTTGCTGATGGCGCGCGGTCTCGCATCACGCTGCGCGGAAGTGGGGATGTCAAGGTGGAAACCAAGACGGGCAAGCGGCTGCCTCGATTTGCTCCGTCGCATCCTAATGGCGCCTGGCGCGCATGCGCCCGCGTGTAGGCTGGCGTCCACTCCACGACGGGTCGCATAGTGGGGCCCGCACCGGCCAGGAGGTTCCTCCAGGGCATCGTTCCGCCTTCCGGAGGGTGCTAGGTACAAATACCCCCGCCCCGTCTTTTCTGCCACCTCCTTCGTCGCTCTTGCTTGCTGCTGCCATCTACGGAGACGAAAAGAGATCAAAAGTCCAAGAGAAGGCTCAGGCGTCCTCCCGTGTGGCACCCTCACCATCTCCTCCTCCTTATTTCTTTCCTAAAGATGTCACAATGGAGGACATCCATCGTTACCTTGGCGATGCTAGAAGACTTGGTGGCGGGAGGCGTACTTCCTTCGTGGGAGGAAGCCGACGCACCGCTGTCGGGGAGCAATTTCCCCACCCCGAGGAAGGGGAAGTGGTCTCGCTGATGGATTTCCACCTGCGGTTCGCGAACTTGGGGTCGAACTGCAGCACCTGAAGGAGGGTTTCTTTATTATTGCTTGATTAAAAAATCATGTATAATCAGGAACCAATAGCCCAACAAAGTTAAATCCCATGCTTAATGCTTGTTGAGTCAAATGGCAACTGAATAATATGATGGGATTCTATATTTATTTGCCATAGCAACGTAAATTAGGAGAAAGATTTCTCAAAAATAAAAACTAATTTAGTTGGGAGAAAGGAGAAAACAGAATGAAACTCGCGGAGGAAACTTTTTGACCTGCCGCGGGGACATCCACGTGTCAATGCCCTACTGGCCGCCGCTCACTCTCCCGATAACGGACACAATCCCACGAGCCAATCGCACGCGGCGGAACAATACGCCATCCCTCCAGGCTCCAGCGAGCTCAAAGAACCACCACGAGCTAAGAACAGTTGCCCAAGAAAGCGACGACCAAACAAGCATGGCGGCCATCCTCGCGCGCGCCGGTGCCACCGCCGCCGCCAGCGGCAGCCTCCCGAAGTCCACAGGTCGCCGGCACCGCAACGCAGTCATCGTCGCCGCGGGGACCGCGACCGGGCAGGCGGTGCCGCAGGAAGGGGCGCTGGAGCGTCCGGCGTGGTCCGGCGAGACCCCGCTGTCGCGGCTCGTTGGCGCGCTCATCGCCTTCAAGCCGCTCTACTCGCTCATGAAGCTCGCCTCCCGCGAGGTCATCATCAGGTAACAGCTGCAAACGTGCCGGCCGACGCATTCTTGTTCTTCACTTGTTGATGGCAATGGGTATGGGAGAACTGGTGCCGAGAATGTGGATTTTGTGTAGGACGGCGGAGAAGTCGAACATCCCGTGGAGAGAGATGACGAAAAAGGTGCTGGAGTCCGACGTGTACGAGGTGTTCGAGAGGATACGAGATCCAAACTTAGTCTACCCTGACTGTGAGCTCATTTACTTCTCTCCGTTTGCTCTTTCTTTCAGTTGATGAGTAGTTTAATTTCACCACTCGTTGGAAAGAAAGGCACCTGTAAATAATGTCTTCACCAAATGAAAAATTTGCTAGATTTCTCTTTTGTCTGTAGTAACTTGAGTGATGGCGCCTTGCTTCTCTTGAGCAGATTATCTGAGTCCGTTTCACGCTTATGATGAAGGGAATCTATCATGGCTGGTAGTTCACTAGCTTTTCTCTGTTTTTTTTGTTATTCAATTTCACTACTTGATCTTTTGACTTATAACTTGCAACTGAATTCTTCTGTAACAATGATGTTGATGTTGGCATTCTAAAACTCTCAAACATGTCAAACCCGAAATATCTCAACTGTTTCACTGAGGGGGCAATCGCAAGCTGAAAGATCTGATGATCTTTAGTTTTCGCTTGTGCTGATCACGAATATGGTAGGCTGCAGCAGAAGCTGAACCTGCGACAATGTCCATTGCCAAGAGGGCCATATCGGAGGCGAAATCGATCGAAGAAGCAAATCAAATTGTTCGAGGAAGCTGGTTGAACGCAATCGAGGAGCATCACCTCAAGTACTCGGGGAACTGTGAGATAAATGATATCTTGGACATTGGCTGCTCTGTTGGAGTAAGCACAAGATACCTGGCTGAGAAGTTCCCTTCAGCTCAAGCTGTTGTAAGTGCTCATATCTGCTTAAGCTCCATCCGGATTGTATGGAAGGATGCGCTCATTACTTCACAAGCAAAACATGTTCATCGAAAGAATAAAATCGAATAGATGGTTAAGTAGGAGCTTGTATTGCAGTCTTCCTGCATATGGATTGTACACAAGTTTTACATTGTCATGCTAATTTAGAAACCCTGAATGATGCAGGGACTCGACCTGTCACCATACTTTCTCGCAGTGGCTGCACAAAAGGAAGAAAAACTATCACGACAAAACCCTATTCGTTGGGTTCATGCCAATGGTGAATCAACTGGACTGCCCTCAGATTCCTTCGACCTTGTGTCCCTTGCATATGTGGTAAACTTTTTATCAGATTTAGAATCTTCTTTACATGGATATCAAATTTATAATAATGGTTACCATAAGATTAATTAATTCGCTACAATGTCAATATTCTTTAGAGGGAAAAGGTCTATTTGCTACCCCAGCAATCCACTTTGCCATCTCTTTTGTTTCTCTGCGTAAGTTATGTTCAAATTTTGTAAGGCAACAAAGGACATGATATGTTAAAAAAAAAGCACTTTCTAGAGATAATTAGTTATTAGATTCTTCTAACCTATTAAAATAATCATGGAAAGATCTTAATATGTTTTTCTTATGCAAGTTATCCTATCTGACCCTACAAAATTATGCGTAGAGAAACAAAAATGTCAAATCTTACTAGAGACATATTCGACCAATTAAATAATTTGAGGGGGTAAATTGAGCCAAACTTTCTTCAGCACAACAATCAAGAGCACACTTTAGAGGATCAAGTGCACGGAATATAATTCACCACCAATGCTGTAATAAACCTGCAGTGCCATGAGTGCCCAGCACGAGCAATAACAGGATTGGTGAAGGAAGCATTCCGGGTCCTTCGCCCAGGAGGAACCATCGCCTTAACCGACAATTCGGTTAGAATTTCTTCCATTTCACTTTTGCTAAATTTTATGTGCGCAAACTTGTTCAAAAATCGTCTAACGTCCACCTTTCTAAATCCTTTGCAGCCAAAATCCAAAGTACTTCAGGTAAGCCTCAGCACAATATTCCAACCAACCTTTTACATCAGAGGGAATGACTCATACCGGCCATGCAATTTCAGGAACTATCCCCAGTGTTGTTCACTCTGATGAAGAGCACCGAGCCATTTCTGGACGAGTACTACATGCTGGATTTGGATGAGACGATGAGACAAGTTGGCTTTGTCAATGTTTGTTCTATCCTGACTGACCCCAGGCACAGAACAGTCACTGCAACCGTGCCTTACTGATAGGCCTGAAGTCACCAAACCATTTAAGTCCACTCTAGATCACAACATTTCACCAAGCAAAATCTTGTACGCTTAACAGGGTTGGTTGTACTTTTAAAGAGTTGAGTAATCTACACATCCGTGCAGCAACCAACAGATCGAAGTACGGACACACATTAACTTCTGAAAGTCTAATAGCACGATCGTGCTGATCAGATGTTTCAGGGGTATAAGCGCCAATGAAAAAACTCATGATGTATGGCTGAGAGTTCCTTTTATCAAAGTAACTCAATTGTTCAGCAGCTAATTTGGGTTGTACCTGATGCTCAAAAGGTTGGAACATAGGCCTTACTAACATTGTGCAATGGAAGTTAGCAGTAGGAATCAGTCGTCAAAATTTACATAACCATTCTGTTGCACTTGATTAAAATTTACACCCTACACCTTTTTTCAGCTCATCTAGTTAGCCTACTTCTGTACTAGCCAAAACTATATGCTGTTTCAGCACTTCTCAACACCTTCCAGTTCGTTGTTAGAATTGGTCCTTGTCCTGTGTCCTCGGTACTAAATATGCCCTGCATTTTTGCAATCGCAAAATAAATCAAGCTTGCTTACTAACAAACAGAAAAAAATGTCTACTTGTTAGGTCACCATTTTATTAAAGACGAAATTTGAAGTTACAATGGTTGGCATTATTGATTAAGTTTATCATTTGATGCCCCCCAATAAATATGCCTTCTGTCGTCAGTACTTCATGTGATCAGTGACAAGGCAGCTCAAAATGAACAAAATGCAAAGAACAGGCAGAAAATCAAAGTTGTAGATTGAAAAGTAGATATGACCTCCCTGAACCACTTTATGTGTCGTCAGTACTTTAATCATGAAATAATTGAGTGCTTTTTTGCATTAAAAGAAAAGCAAGCAAGGGCATTTTTAGATCAAGTTAGGACAAGTTGACCCTTAATTCCATACTACCTCTGTTCTTAAATATATGACACCATTGACTTTTTTCTGAATTTAGAACAACAATATTTACTTACTCTATTAGTCAAATAAATTAAAATAAGTATCATTAGATCTATCATCAGATATACTTTAGGTTTGACTTGTAGATTTACCTATATGTATAAAAATTTATAGGAAAGATGAAAAGTCAAATGAACGAAAAAAGTCTGTCATATATTTAAGAACAGAGGTAGTATTTCTCAAGTGATAACCAAATTCTTATTTGTAATTGCATGGTAATTACAATGAACTGATGATGCACTAAACTAATTTTATTCCTTGAGTCAAGAAAATGGAACTAACCAGGAAAAAACAAATTGATTGGTTCCCACCCCTAAACCTCCCTCTCTATTACAGCTACCATACAAACAAGTCTATTTGGCGCCAAAATCAATGCCCATCGATCAGAATTTGAAAATTTCAAACTCAAATTGCAATCTACACTCTTAACAAGATCATTTTTTGGAGTAAAAGCTAGCTAATTCCATTTGAGCCCCAGACAATTTCTAGACCTGCCACAAATCAAACAAGATGAATTACTTAAAGAGTGCTAACAGCACGAAGACTCATTAAGTTCCAGACGACAAATTTCAAACATTACCTACAAGTTAGCTGCTCATGTGTTGGCCGCTTCAGGAAAAAAAAAAGTTCATCAACTAGAAATTTTGAATAGCAAGAGATTTAGAAATAATAGTAACTGAACAAGATAAATCATGGAGATAAGGGCTTTCAAGCCTTCACAAAAACTGAAACCCTAGCACATAGAGCAAACATGTTGTCAGATGTAACCAAACTAACCTTCACATGTAAGGAAGATTCTGCTGATTCTTTCGCACCTTCAGCTCAGCAGCAAGCTGACCGCACTTCCTTTTTGTTTCCTCCAGTTCATGCTCCAGGTCCCCAATCTACAAAGAAACAGCATTCAGCTCTGAACAGGAGAGATGATATATTCACTTCGCTTGTTAATGGCTCAGCATGACATGTGTACCTTCCGCTTCAACTGTGTATCTTGTTGTCGAAGCTCTTCACGCCTGTAATTTTTTTTTTTCAATTTCAGTGAGCAAAGAACGAGTGCAGGATGGGTTACCTCAGTATTACCTGAACCCATGGGCTGAACTAAATATTATTTAACGGAACATGTTGTGGACCCCTTTCTGGGCCGCGTCTATCAGCGCAGGAGGCACCATCAGCAGGCGGCCCAGGAAGATTAATTTGTTAGCAAGGTTTAGGAAGTTCAGATTTGGTTGTTAGGGTTGTTAGGCACGGCATTATATAAGCCGGCTAGTTGAGATTGTTTAGGCAGCCACAGATTGAGTCCTTAATGTTCAGAGCCTCTTCCGAGGGCAAACTGGATTCAATTTGGCTAGGGTTTATCTCTAAATTTCCTCCTCAATAAGAGCCAATCTTTTTTCCACCCCCACGTATCCCACCCAATCCCATCCCATCTAATCCACCATGGGCGACATCAGCATGGCCGACCTCAAGAAGATGATCGGCGACATCCTCGACAAGGTCACCGGCTTGGAGGGCAAGATCTCTTCAATCAAAGTCGACAAGGGTCGGCTCCATGTCGCCAGCAACAATGTCCAGTCACTCCACCGCGACTACGCAGAATCGTCCCTGGCGGGGTCGCGGGACAAGAGTGTCGCGGACACCACAAAGGCGTCACCAACGGCGTCGCACAAACTGCGCTTCCCCAAGATTGATGGCTCCACCGACCCTATAGCCTGGACGCACCGCTGGGAGCAGTTCTTCCGCGCCGCCTGTACCGCCGACGATGAAAAGGTATGGCTGGCATCCTTCTATATGGATGGTGCGGTGCAGCAATGGTACTTCCGCCTGGAACGCAATTAAGGCGCTCTGATGTGGCCACGCTTCGTCGAGCTTGTGAACATCCGCTTCGGGCCACCAACGCGCAGCAACCCCCTTGGCGAGCTCATCTAAGTACGCCGCACTGGGACGGTGGCTGACTACCAGGAGCATTTCCTGACGTTCCTGGCCCACTGCGACGGTGTGACGGAGCTTTAACAGATCGCCATCTTCACCGCGGGTCTCGGCGATCCCCTATGCGTCGACGTCGAGCTGCAACGACCGGTGTCCCTTGAGGACGCCATGAGCCTCGTGCGCGCCTTCAAGCGCCGCCTGCTCACGCATGACACCGCCCCAACAGCCGCGCGCGCTTCGCCTCGGCACGCACCGCGTCCTAGCGCCGACGTCGCCGTACGCATCGTCCTCGTCTGCTACATCTACCCCAGCCCCGTCACCAGCCCCAACAGCGGTGCCGGCACCTCCACCAGGCCAGCGGGTGCGCCCGCCATCGGGAGCGCGCTTCACTCGCCTAACGCTGGAGCAGATGGCCCAGCGCCGCGAGGACGGCCTTTGCTTCAACTGCACCGCCAAGTTTTCCCGCGCACACATCCAGGACTGCCCCATGCGCGGCATCTACCTGCTGGAGCTGGATGGCGACACTCCAGCGGATTACGAGGAGGAAGTGCAGATCTCCCTCAACGCACTCTCCGGCGTCGCCACAAGTCTGACAATGCAGCTAGACGCCGTGGTCGCCAACAAGCCAATCCGCACGCTGGTGGATTCTGGCTCCACTCACTGCTTCATCGCGCAGGACACCGAGCAGCACCTCGGTCTCTCACCGACCCCACGACTCGGCCTGACGGTCGGTGTCGCCAATGGAGATCGGGTCGCGTGCATCGGCCTCTGCCCTGCTATCCCCCTCGTCATCGGCGACGAGACGTTCAGCATCGACTTCTTCGTCATCGCCCTGGAAGGATACGAGATGGTCCTCGGCTGCCAATGGCTGAGCAAGCTGGGGCCGATCTTGTGGGACTTTGGGCGCCTGACCATGTCCTTCTGGCGCGCTTATCACCGCGTCCAATGGTCGGGCGTGCCTGCCACGCCGACAGCACACGCCCGCTCCACGAACGACCTGCTTCAGCTGCTCCTCGCGGAGTTCGCGGACATCTTCGAGGTGCCTCAGGGACTGCCGCCGCCACACGCCTGTGACCACCGCATCCATCTACTGCCAGACACGCCGCCAGTCGCAGTTCGCCCCTACCGCTACCCCCAGCAGTTAAAGGACGGGATCGAGAAGCAGCGCACCGAGATGCTTCAACAGGGGATCATCCGCACCAGCACGTCGCTCGTCTCGTCACCGGTGCTGCTCGTGTGGAAGAAGGAAGACAGCTAGCGCTTCTGCATCGACTACCGCGCCCTCAACGCCAAGACCATCAAGGACAAGTTCCCAATCCCTGTGGTCGATGAGCTCCTCGACGAATTAAAGGGCGCGCGATTCTTCACCAAGCTTGACCTGCGCAGTGGGTACCATCAGGTGCTCATGCACGCCGAGGACATCGCCAAGACCGCCTTCCACACCCACCACGGCCACTTTGAGTTCATCGTCATGGCGTTCGGCCTCACCAACGCGCCATCGACGTTCCGAGCCATGATGAACCGCGTCCTGCGGCCGTTCCTACGCCGGTTCGTCCTCGTCTTCTTTGACGACACCCTCATCTACAGCCTGTCGTGGTCTGCTCACCTCCAGCACTTGCGCACCGTCTTCCAAGTCTTGCACACGCACCGGCTCGCCCTCAAGCAAAGAAAGTGCTCATTCGGGGAGCACTCGGTGGCATATCTAGGCCACGTCATCGCTGACGGCAACGTCACCATGGACCCGGCCAAAGTGGAGGCCGTGCAAGCATGGCCAACGCCAACAACAGTGCGCGCACTACGGGGCTTCCTCGGCCTCACCGGGTATTACCGGAAATTTATCCAGGACTATGGCTTGGTGGCCCGGCCACTGACCCAGCTCCTCAAGTGTGAGGCATTCTCTTGATCCAGCGCCGTGGAGGAGGCTTTCATCGTCCTCAAGTGAGAACTCATAGCCGGGCCAGCACTGCAGCTACCAGACTCCGACGCCCGTTTCATCATAAACTGCGATGCCTCCGGCTCAGGATTTGGGGCCGTGTTGCATCAGGACGACGGGCCAATCGCGTTCTACAGCAGGCCGGTGGCGCCACAGCACGCCAAGCTCGCAGCGTACGAGCACGACATCATCGGCCTTGTCAAGGCAGTATGGCACTAGCGGCCATATCTGTGGGCACGGCCGTTCGTGGTGCGCACGGACCACTACGCCCTCAAGTTCCTCCTCAATCAGCGCCTCTCCACCATACCACAGCACACGTGGGTAAGCAAGTTGTTTGGTTACAATTTCAGCGTGGAGTTCAACCCAGGCAAGATGAACACGGTGGCTGACGCTCTGTCGCGCCGTGACGAGGAGATCATCTCCACGCGCGCCATTTCTTCCCCCGCGTTCGACTGCTTTGACGAATTTCGCCGAGAAGCAGAGCACCTAGCGGACATCATCACCGCCAAGGAGATGATTTCGTGGGGCGAGGCAATGGCCGCCTAGTCCATCGTGGACGGGTTCGTCCTCCACGAGGGACGCATCTTCGTCCCTACGGTGTCCGGACTATGGCCCAAGATTCTCGCCATGGCCCACGGCGCAGGTCACGAAGGGGTGCAGAAGACCATGCAGCGCCTCCGCACCTCATTCAACCCCAGGGCGACCCGACTCGTGCGCGACTACATCAAGGGGGTGTGCAATCTATCAGCAGAACAAGATGGAGCACCTCCACCCCGCCGGGTTGCTGCAGCCTCTGGAGGTTTTGAGCGTGTTATGGGTGGACATTGCTGTGGACTTCGTCGAGGGGTTTCCACGAGTCGGCGGTAAATCGGTGGTCCTCACCGTTGTCGATCGCTTCTCCATGTATGGCCACTTCATCGCCCTCGGCCACCCCTACACCGCAGTCTCCGTGGCGACAACGTTCTTCGACAAACATCGTCCACCTCCACAAGATCCCCTGCTCTCTCGTCAGTGACCACGACCCCGTCTTCACCAGCGCATTCTGGAGAGAGTTGTTCAAGCTCGCCGGCGTCACCTTGCGCATGAGCACCGCATTCCACCCCCAGACCGACGGCCAGTCGGAGGTGACAAATCGAGTCTTGGTGGTCTACCTGCGTTGCCTCGCCAAGGATCGACCAAAGAGTTGGTTACATTGGCTTCCATGGGCCAAGTTCTGCTACAACACATCGTTTCAGATGGCGCTGAAGACGACACCGTTACGTGTGGTCTACGGCCGCGACCCGCTGACGTTGGCCTCCTACTAGCCAGGCAGCGCCAAGGTTTCGGCCGTCGACCGCCAGCTGGGCGATCGCGATGAGTTCCTGGCTGAGATCAAGGAGCGCCTGCTGCACGTCCAGGAGCTGATGCGCAACTAGTACGATGGTCGCCACCATGACGTGCAGTTTGCGGTGGGCGACTGGGTTTGGCTTCGTCTTCACCAGCGGATGGCGGCCGCCATTGCGGACAAGACCGCGGGCAAACTAGCGCCTCTGTTCTACGGTCCGTTCCGCGTGGAGGAGCGCGTGGGCGCCGTGGCGTATCGTCTGGTGCTGCCCCCGCGCGCTCGCATTCACTCGGTCTTCCATGTCGTCTTCCTCAAGAAGTTCATCAGCCGGTGGAAATCGTGCAGCTGCCTCCAATCAAGAATGGCAAGGTGCTGCCTGTACCTACCAAGGTGTTGAAGGCTCGTCTCAACCGTGGCGACTGGCAGATCCTTGTGCAGTGGGTCGGGCGTCCAGTTGCCGATGCTACTTGGGAGATGGTGAGCGTCCTTCAAGCGGGAGCACCCGGATTTCCAGCTCAAGGACGAGCTGTTTCATAGCGAGGAAGTGTTGTGGACGCCCTTGTGGGCCGGTCTATCAGTGCAGGAGGCGCCATCAGCAGGCAGCCTAGGAAGATTAATTTGTTAGCAAGGTTTAGGAAGTTCAGATTTGGTTGTTAGGGTTGTTAGGCACGGCATTATATAAGCCGGCTAGTTGAGATTGTTTACGCAGCCAGTGATTGAGTCCTTAAGGTTCAAAGCCTCTTCGGAGGGCCAACTGGATTCAATTTGGCTAGGGTTTATCTCTAAATTTCCTCCTCAATAAAGCTGTCATCGTTAGCCCATATCAGAACAGTTTATGATATTTATGTTTATGGTGATCGCTTAGATACTTAAAACATATTCCTTTCATTCCAAAAGATAGGTTGTTTTTTATTTGTCCTCTGTAAGATTCTTTAGTAGGCCGTTTTTGTTTTCTCCTAAGTCAAACTTCTTTAGCTTTGACCAAGTGTTTATAAAAATGCGTTAAAATCTACAACATCAAATTAGTTTCATTAAATCCACCATGAAATACGTCTTGATAGTATAATTGTTTGGTATTGTAGATGTTAATATATTTTTCTATGGACTTGGTCAAAGTTCGCCCCTATGGAGAGAGTATCATATAACTGGAATAGTATCGCAGCCATTCAGGAAGTCACTTAACCTATGCTGGCTTCAACTTTCTTTACCAAGATCAGACAACTAAATTACCACGCAACAGTCTGATTAGGTAGCTTTAAGTAACTATGCAACAAATACACCGCGTGAGATTTATATTGCCATTACCGGTGAGCTGAACATTCCGTGGTGCTAAATAGTTTCCCAAAGCTATCCTGCATGTTCAAGAAAAAAAAAATGGCATTCCCAAAACAAGCAAATAATACTCCATTTGGTTGTCCTGCCTTTTACCAAGGAGCATGTTTAATTCCTCAGTAACTTTGCTGCTACTAGGTTTGGTAAAGAGTGGCTTAGCACAAAATAATGTGGCAGCAAGGTTATAAAAAGCTGAGTTTTGTCGTGTGAGATAGGCCCCAGTTGTGGCAGTCAAATAAACAGTAAGTTGTGAACAAGATGCACCCTAATTATACACTGTAGCATGTCAATCATACAGGTACCATAAAGGCAAATATTCTGTCCATGGCTGTTTATAAAGCTAAATTAGGGATTTAGGGCCTGTTTGGCATGGCTCAAGCTCCGAGATCCATGCTGGAGCTAAAGTTTGTAAAATAGATTAAAATATTTTATATTTTTATTTTAAATCTAAAATAAAAATATAATGACTCAGCAAAAGACCCTTGATTTATTTACAACTCTAGCTCCAAGAATTTCTAGAGCTGGGTATGAGCAGCTCCAAGAACTCCACGAATTTTCTGGAGTTGGAGTGATGCCAAACACGCCCTTAATAGGATGTTTATTTATAAGAAACATGATACACGGAGAAAATGGAGTGTGTTATATGCCAAATGGACAGGACATAAAGTTGTAATATATTCATTATCAAAATCATGCTTAAATTTTAATTTTAACAAGATCAGCAATTGCAAAGTCCATGCAGAAACTCTACAACAACTGTTGCAATAATAATATTCAAAAGGACCATATCTTGTTCAAATTCCCCCATATACATGAACCAAAAGTAAAGCAATTTACCTTGTAAACAGCGCAATGTTTTCTTCGCTCAGCTTCTCAACAAAATTGGGATCGAGAACACCAGAGCCAAACTCTACCAGATCCTGAATGCAGCAAAAATAAAAAATAGAAATCGCCGGATGTAATAGCAATTTTACTTGGAGGAATGCTATGATTGATTAAAGATTGTATATAACAAAAGCAACCAAGTAAATGTCATTGTAACACTCTGGTCAGTGCCAATGACCCAGGACGCTGGGATTCCTAATTGTGCTAGGTAGAGACTACAATAATAAATTGAGCAGCAGCAACAACAACAACTTAGACTTTTGTCCCAAGCAAATTGGGGTAGGCTAGAGATGAAACCCACAGAAAACAAGAATAAGAAACACAAAAAGGGCACAAGCCAAAGCAAGAGTTAGGGGTTAAACAAAAAGTAACAAAGGTCACGGTTCAGCTACGTTAATTGCTAATCTCCAAGCGCTCCTATCCATAGCTAATTCCTTAGCGATATTCCACTCCTTAAGGTCTCTCTTAACCGTCTCGTCCCAAGTTAGTCTAGACCTACCTCTACCTCTCTTTACATTATCGCCCCGCTTTAAAACTCCACTACGCACCGGAGCCTCGGGAGGCCTCCGTTGTACATGTCCAAACCATCTCAACCGATGTTGAATCAACTTCTCCTCGATAGGTGCCACCCCGACCCTATCTCGAATCTCTTCGTTCCGGACTCTATCCCTTCTTGTATGCCCGCAGAACCAACGCAGTATATGCATCTCTGCTACACTCAGTTTCTGGACATGTCGTCTTTTTGTAGGCCAACATTCAGCACCGTATAGTATCGCCGGGCTAATCGCCGTCCTATAGAACTTACCTTTTAACCTCTTTGGCACCTTCTTGTCACAGAGGACGCCAGAAGCCTGCCGCCACTTCAACCAACCGGCTGAAATTCTATGCCTAACATCTTCATCAATGTCTCCATCTTTCTGAAGCATTGATCCTAAATACCGAAAAGTATCCTTCTTGGCCACCACTTGACCTTCGAGGCTAACGTCCCCATCCTCATGCCTAGTCGGGCTAAAGTCGCACATCATATACTTGGTCTTGGTATCATCAAATGAGTCGTCGAACTCGAAGGTAGGATCCTCATTTTCCCCATTAAACAACTTGTCGAAGTATTCTCGCCATCTGTCCTTGATCTCCTCATCCTTCACCAGAAGTCGATCTGTCCCATCCTGGATGCATTTGATTTGGTTTATGTCCCTTGTCTTCCTCTCGCGGGTCCTAGCGATCCTATAAATGTCCTTCTCTCCTTCCTTCGTACCTAGCCGTTGATAAAGGTCATCAAAAGCCTAACCTTTCGCTACACTTACAGCTCGCTTTGCAGACCTCTTCGCTAATCTATAGCCCTCGATGTTGGTTGCGCTCTTGTCGAGGTGAAGGCGTTTGAAACACTCCTTCTCCTTAATAGCCCTTTGCACCTCGTCATTCCATCACCAAGTCTCTTTCACTTCCTGCTTGTCTCCCCTACTCACACCAAACACTTCTGAGGCCACCTTCCAAACACATGTCGCCATCTTTATCCACATATCATCTACATCTACTCCTTCTTTCCAAGGCCCCTCGCCTAGCATCCTCTCCTTAAACGTTTGTGACTCTTCCCCTCTAAGCTTCCACCACTTCGTTCTCGCAATCTTGGCACGTTTGTCCCGGTGGGCACGTACCCGAAAACGAAAATCCGTCACCACAAGCTTGTGTTGGGGGACAACACACTCCCCAGGTATCACCTTACAATCTAAGCAAGCACGTCTATCCTCTCTCCTAGCAAGGATAAAGTCGATTTGGCTCGAGTATTGCCGGTCCCAAGCCCGCGATGAGAAAATGTGGAGGGTTGTGTTAGGTTTGGCGAACCAGCGTAAAAAATCAGCCACTCTAATGGAAATGAAACCCATAAGAAATTCATCCTCTGTGGCGCGCTACATCTGCGCCCGGGTATAGTGAAAAATTAGCAAGGGTCTTCGCATTTCTCTCGACGGGTGCGAAGGGTAAGGAAGCTAGCGGAGCCAACTAGAATTCGTCTAGGTAGTTGGAATGTAGGGTCTCTAACAGGTAAGTTAAGAGAACTAGTCGATGTAGCAATTAGGAGCCGTGTAAATATTCTATGCGTGCAGGAGACTAAATGGAAGGGCCAGAAGGCGAAGGAGGTGGAGGGTTCTGGCTTCAAGCTTTGGTACACGGGGACAACTTCGGGTAGGAATGGTGTAGACATCTTGATCGACAAAAGTCTTAAGGATGGAGTTGTAGATGTTAGGAGGCAAGACGACCGGATTATCTTAGTGCGGTTGGTCATTGGAGATTTGGTTCTGAATGTGATCAGTGCCTATGCCCCTCAGGTAGGTCTTAGTGAGAGCTCCAAAAGTCAGTTTTGGGAAGACCTTGATAGCATGGTTAGTACCGTGCCTATCAGTGAGAAGCTCTTCATAGGAGTAGACCTCAATGGCCATGTGGGTGCGACTAATGTAGGATATGAGCGAGTACACGGGGGTTTCGGGTGTGGTAGTAGGAACGAGGGGGGGCTGTTTTGAATTTGCGTTGGCCTACGACCTGCTGTTAGCGAATACCCTCTTTAGAAAGAGGGAGTCCCATCTAGTGAATTCCATAGTGGACAATACTCGAGCCAAATCGACTTTATCCTTGATAGGAGAGAGGACCCATCTAGTGAATTCCATAGTGGACAATACTCGAGCCAAATCGACTTTATCCTTGATAGGAGAGAGGATAAACGTGCCTGCTTAGATTGTAAGGTGATACCTGGGGAGTGTGTTGTCCCCCAACACAAGTTTGTGGTGGCGGATTTTCGTTTTCGGGTACGTGCCCACCGGGACAAATGTGCCAAGATTGCGAGAACGAAGTGGTGGAAGCTTAGAGAGGAAGAGGCACAAACGTTTAAGGAGAGGATGCTAGACGAGGGGCCTTGGGAAGAAGGAGCAGATGTAGATGATATGTGGCTAAACATGGCGACATGTGTTCGGAAGGTGGCCTCAGAAGTGTTTGGTGTGAGTAGGGGAGACAAGCAGGAAGTGAAAGAGACTTGGTGGTGGAATGACGAGGTGCAAAGGGCTATTAAAGAGAAGGAGTGTTTCAAACGCCTTCACCTCGACAAGAGCGCAACCAACATCGAGGGCATAAATTAGCGAACAGGTCTGCAAAGCGAGCTGTACGTGTAGCGAAAGATCAGGCTTTTGATGACCTTTATCAACGGCTAGGTATGAAGGAAGGAGAGAAGAACATTTATAGGATCGCTAGGACCCGCGAGAGGAAGACAAGGGACATAAACCAAATCAAATGCATCAAGGATGGGACTGATCGACTTCTGGTGAAGGATGAGGAGATCAAGGACAGATGGCGAGAATACTTCGACAAGTTGTTTAATAGGGAAAATGAGGGTCCTACCTTTGAGTTGGACGACTCATTTGATGATACCAACAGTGCTTTGTAAGGAGGATTCAGAAGGCAGAGATAGGGGAGGCTTTGAAGAGGATGAAGGGAGGTAAAGCGATGGGTCCTGATGGCATCCCCATTGAGGTGTGGAGATGCCTGGGCGAGAGGACGGTAGTATGGTTAACTAAGCTTTTTAACCTAATTTTCCGATCAAACGAGATGCCGGAGGAATGAAGGAGAAGTATATCAGTACTGATCTTCAAGAACAAGGGAGATGTTCAAAGTTGTACTAACTACCGGGGGATTAAGCTGATGAGCCATACGATGAAGCTTTGGGAGAGGGTTATCGAGCATCGCCTAAGAAGATTGACAAGGGTGACCCAAAACCAGTTTGGGTTCATGCCTGGGAGGTCGACCATGGAGGCGATTTTCTTAGTACGACAGTTGATGGGGAGATATAGAGAGGAGAAGAAGGACTTACACATGGTCTTTATTGACCTAGAGAAGGCGTATGACAAAGTACCGAGAGACGTCATGTGGTGGGCCTTGGAAAAACACAAAGTCCCAACTAAGTATATTACCCTCATCAAGGATATGTACAAGGATGCGATGACTTGTGTTCGAACATGTGATGGCGATACCAGTGACTTTCCAATTAAAATAGAACTACATCAGGGGTCAGCATTGAACCCTTATCTATTTGCTTTGGTGATGGATGAGGTCACAAGGTTCATACAGGGTGATATCCCTTGTGGTGTATGCTCTTTGTTGATGATGTGGTGCTAGTTGACGAGAGTAAGGCAGGGGTTAATATGAAGTTAGAGCTGTGGAGACACACGTTAGAGTCGAGGGGGTTCAGACTGAGTAGGACCAAGACCAAGTATATGATGTGCGACTTTAGCCCGACTAGGCATGAGGATGGGGACGTTAGCCTCGAAGGTCAAGTGGTGGTCAAGAAGGATACTTTTCAGTATCTAGGATCAATGCTTCAGAAAGATGGAGACATTGATGAAGATGTTAGGCATAGAATTTCAGCCGGTTGGTTGAAGTGGCGGCAGGCTTCTGGCGTCCTCTGTGACAAGAAGGTGCCACAGAGGCTAAAAGGTAAGTTTTATAGGACGGCGATTCGCCCGGCGATGCTATACAGTGCTGAATGTTGGCCTACAAAAAATCGACATGTCCAGCAACTGAGTGTAGCAGAGATGCGTATGCTGCGTTGGTTCTGCGGGCATACAAGAAAGGATAGAGTCCGGAACGAAGAGATTCGAGATAGGGTCGGGGTGGCACCTATCGAGGAGAAGTTGATACAACATCGGTTGAGATGGTTTGGACATGTACAACGGAGGCCTCCCGAGGCGCCGGTGCGTAGTGGAGTTTTAAAGCGGGGCGATAATGTAAAGAGAGGTAGAGGTAGACCTAGACTAAATTGGGATAAGACGGTTAAGAGAAACCTTAAGGAGTGGAATATCGCTAAGGAATTAGCTATGGATAGGAGTGCTTGGAGATTAGCAATTAACGTACCTGAACCATAACCTTTTTTACTTTTTGTTTAACCCCTAACTCTTCCTTTGTCTTGTGCCCTTTATGTGTTTCTTATTCTTGTTTTCTGTGGGTTTCATCTCTAGCCTACCCCAACTTGCTTGGGACAAAAGGCTAAGTTGTTGTTGTTGTTGTTGATTGTCCACTATGGAAGGTCACTAGATGGGACTCTCTCTTTCTAAAGAGGGTATTCGTTAACAGCAGGTCGTAGGCCAACGCAAAATTCAAAACATCCTCCCCCCTCCCCTCGTTTCTACTACCACACCCGAAACCCCCATGTACTCGCTCATATCCTACATTAGTCGCACCCACATGGCCATTGAGGTCTCCTCCTATGAAGAGCTTCTCACTGATAGGCACGGTGCTAACCATGCTATCAAGGTCTTCCCTAAACTGACTCTTGGAACTCTCACTAAGACCTACCTGAGGGGCATAGGCACTGATCACATTCAGAACCAGATCTCCAATGACCAACCGCACTAGGATAATCCGGTCGTCTTGCCTCCTAACATTTACAACTCCATCCTTAAGGCTCTTATCGATCAAGATGCCTACACCATTCCTACCTGAAGTTGTCCCCTGTACCAAAGCTTGAAGCCAGAACCCTCCACCTCCTTCACCTTCTGGCCCTTCCATTTAGTCTCCTGCACGCATAGAATATTTACACGCCTCCCAATTGCTACATCGACTAGTTCTCTTAACTTACCTGTTAGAGACCCTACGTTACAATAATAAATTGAGCAATTTCACAAAATTACAAGTATGTGTAGCAGTCCAAAGAATTCATTAGATTGCACTTCTTTGCACCTATCACAAAACCAAAATGTTCTACGCAACTTATCACTATACTTTTGGCAATCATCGACAACCATATCTGAAAGGATGGTCTGACATGTAAAATAGAAAGAGTTGGCATTTTCACAGCTTTTATCGCACATCGGCCTCTCTACTCACACTCAGGCACAGATGACACGGTGTTTACAGACTGGTGGAATCGGGCAAACCATAGAGTTGAAAAGAGGTTTCAACTCCCTTGTGAGTCTGGTACCATTTCTTCTCTCTTTAATACAAAGATAAACAGCCCTCATGCATCTTGAGGGAAAAAAATAATATTCCTAACCAATCAACTGGACGCCTAAGTTCAGTCATCTGTTTGATTAGTTTCTGCGTTACCAAGCGATGGACGTGCTTGCTCGATGTAAAGGGTATGATGCAAAGGGTAGCTAACGGTGTATTTTTCTCAAGAGCTATGATGATCTAAAGAAATGGGAGGATAAAAGCACCTAAATAGAAACCAAACTCAATTAAAAGCCTAAAAAGAACAGACCTCATCCAAGCCTTCTGACTCCATATTGTTTTCTTCCGCTTGGCCACATGACTGCAAATGAGAACCTGGCCAGAAGAACAAAGCAAGAGCATAAATACGATTAAAAAATCCATATGTTATCAGTGATTCTCATGTAAAAAATGCTTAAAACAAGGAAATCATGAACTAAGTCTATGATAAATAAAACCGCCATTTCAAGTGCAAGAATTAAGATGAGCATAGTAAAAACAAAGCAAACAATGGAACAAAAAAAATTAAGATAAATAGATCAAACAATGGGTGCAACTGAGAGTATCTCATAACACAGCAGCCACAATAAACTTGCTGATGCCCCTAAGGCATGACATGGTTTCCATAAATGTGCTTTTTTTCCAGATGTTATCAATTATCATGTTGCCAAGGCCAAGATTCAACAGAACTTTTCACATGAATTCCACATTAATCAGATAGTTGGGCTGTTGGAGACCTCTTGGCAGTTTAGCATACAGTATTTTTTTTCTCGAACGGCACAAGAGAGCTTCATATCATTTCATTAAGGTAGGAAATAAAAAGGGGGCGTACACAGTGTCAGGTTCATAAAACCCCATAACTGAGGAAATGAACAACCTTACAAAATGAAAAAAAGAAAAAAGGCACCATCATCTTAGGAAAACTATTTGATTTTATAATAATTCAACCACACATAAAATAGTAAAATACTAGTACAAACAAAAAAATAGGGTAGTATTGAGCACCATTATTTGCCAACCCAACAGCTGCTATGTCGTCATATGTCTCTGGTAGCAAATTTGACGACAGCCCTGCAGTCCTCCGGGCAGTGGAAGCTTTATGGTGAACCTGAGCTGGACCACCTGAATCTTTAAGGGTGGCCTTATACTGGGATCTTAAATGTGGATCAGTTGGCTGATAACCAATCAAATGACACTTTTCTTTCCTGCAAATACATAGGTTACATACAAATTTAATTTTTTTCCTTTCTGCAATATTTTAATCCTTTGCCCAGTAGAAGTTGTAACATCAATTACAATACAGTGCTCAGTTCCCAGGAGTGTTGCAACTAGTTGAATGCTTGCTTATGACAATGTGACCACATAACCTTTTAATAAGTATTGGACATGGACAAGTGGTATACTCAGCGATGATTAAATATAGGAACAAAATGCCTATTTTCCTTGAAGATTGAAGTGCACAAGGAAAGCTCTGAACCAAATAGCATAAAGCACTTACCAGAAATCAACAATAATTTGTCTAAGTTTTGTTTCTAGACGAATAAATAGTGGAGTCCTCTCAAAATCTTGTTTATCGTGTGCCGGCTCAATAAAATTTGCCTCAAGTACACCTGAATCATGACATTTGTCATCCCATAGATAAATAACAATAAATGCAGTAGTGAACATATGAAACTCACCAACTACACTTCTCCCTCTACTAGATCCCTCCTGAAGGACCTTCCAGAAGGGCTGTAAAAGGGAGAAAGGTTAACAACCTTAGCTCCAATCAAAAATTGGCTATAATATTTGAATCTCTAGAACTGTGCATTTAAGATGATTTGCACAGCTTGGAACCTTGATTTCACATTATAAATAACATTAGCCAAACAATTATAATACGTCGAATTGATGAGGAGCACTTAGACAATTCTCATTATGTTAAGAAAAAACCAGCAAAATTATTGCAGAAACTATTACATCTGCCAGAACATATCAAAACTTTTTGCTAGAAAGCTTGATATCCCTAACATAACAGGTCTAGATACCATTCAAAAAAGAAAAGAAAATTCTCGATGTCTCAATAGGACTGAGGGAATGAAGCATTAATTGGACATCAGCATATATCTGAATCGCATATTGTCATATTGAATGCCTTGAAAATGGAGCTAAAGATTTCTGCACCCGTATGAAGACATCAACCAGGATTACACATGCAAGCAAATGCAAACTACGATTATTGAAAAAGAGATAACTGAAAAGAATAGTAAAACAAATGGGCATGTATTATATCCTTTCTCTAGTTTTATTCCACAAATATACTAATTGAAATCTCGAGAAGCCGTAGCTGATTAGTTGGAAAGTAGTACAAACAAGAAGCCTCTATTGCCTATCGATAGCTGAAAATGGACCTCTTAAAAGTATTACTTAATAGATATACATAGTGTATGCTTGGCTGGCATGCTTGCACAAAACTTCATACATCAATTATATTAAATACCCAGAACCAGAAACAACACATGCGCATTATTGGACGTTAGGAGAAATGTTGATCTAAAATGCTGACTTTTTTCTCGAACAACGCAGGAAAGCTGCATGTCATTTCATTAAGAGAGAAAAAAGTACACTGGGAGAGGCTGAGACATCCCCTCCCCAATACACAACACACACAAGGGGTTTAGATAAATGCTGATATCTTAGCAACAAGACGTGTAATAAAAACAGAAACTTCCATAAAAAATAAAAAAGTGGGGGAAGTAACCAGATCTTTGTTGGAGGGTGGGGTTGGATGTTACCATTATAAGACGATTTTTGTGGTAGACATTCATCCCAAAAATGCCCAGAATAGGGGCCTCCTTTGCAAAGCCAACATCAACTTTCACTGAGACCTACAGTTACAATTGAAACATAGTAAGCAAGCATACAAACAAAAGAAATTTAATTTCAAAGAACTGAAGTAACCATTTCATGACCAAAAGAAAAAAGGAAAAGAAGAAAGTGACTGCTTTTCTAACTTTTGACCCACTCATACAGCCAAACTGCCAAAGAGGAACTATTGATGAAATCATGAGCATAATTACTAGTTGGAGAGAAATTGCATAAATAAGAAACAAGATAACAGGGATTGAAATTGCAAAAAATATTAATTACCACTCGAGAATCATGTGAGACTTGAGGTTTGTAAGTGACAACTTTCTTAAACTTCAATTCATCAATGATGCATATCTGTTCAACAGGTTTTCCTCTTAATATAATTCGGAAATTATCAAACTTCTTGAGGTAAAGGATGGAGGTGTAAGCCTGCGCAAGGAGAAACGTGTTACCATCCAGATAATAAAGACGGAAAAAAATCCAGAACTAGAAAGAAAACCTACTCGCAATGAAAATCTGAGTCTGTGGGATATATGTTGCTGAACAATTTCTTTCTGGCCCTTTGTGACTCCCCCACTTGCACTACCTTGATCTCTAAGCAATATGTCCTGAAAAATTGGCATCAGAAGATAAGGATATGAATAACCCAGTGTTCAAAACAAGCAGGGAGGATAATAAAAGTAGAACAGAAAAGTGGCTATGCAATGCAAGAACCATAGTTTAAAAATCAATGTCGATTTCGTGATTCTCATGTGTGACATTTTTTAAAGAGGAATTGCACTGGAGGCCCCTAAACTTGTGCGATCAATGATCATCTCACCTAGCCCTCTGAACTTTTGATTTACTATCTGAGCCCTTGAACTTGCGTAGTTGTCACACCTGACACCTGGCTCCCAAACAATGCACTCACCAACCCCCTTAAACATGTGTGATTGTCTTGCCTAGGCCACTTAACTTTACTTCCGTTCATGGCATCAAGTTAGACAAAGACAATGGTGCAAGTTCAAGAGGGCAAAGAAGTAAACTGCACATTTTGGGTGCTATAAACTGCAAGTTTAGCGACCTACATGGGCAACACAAAGAGAAACTAAACGTTTTTGTATTTGAACCCAGATTCCTACAGCAAACATTAGTTTCCTTTGAGAATATAGTTAATCAAGTAAATATATTAACCCTAGGACAATTATACTTACTTTTTTCCTCGAGGAAATTTACATAGAACAGATCAGTCAGGTAGTTTTCAGAGGATTTATCACTAGGACAGTATAAATCAAAACTAACTAGATAACTTCCCCCATAGCAAATTTTAGAATTATATTTGACATGTCTAATCTGGCTAATTTCTGTTACTGGCCTCCTGTGTGCAAATAAAATACAACCAAGAAAGAATACAATAACGTGTGTTGCGGTTGTTGCTGCCGTAAAGGCACACAACCAAAACAATATGCAGAGCCATTGTATACTTGCAATGAAAATTATATGAACACTCACCTCATCGTCATCCTCGAAGTCAAGTTCCAAAAGGCCATCATCATTCAGCCACAAATTATACACTACCACTTTAGTTCCATGGCTACCAACATCCTGAAACTGAATGCATATATGAACACTGTCAATATACAAGTATACAGAAAAAGTTGCTGCTTATCAGCAAGAACGAAACTGATGCTGAACTTGCTTATTGAATAGCTTCAGAAAAATAAGAGAACCAGTTTAGCTTGTCATAAAGAATTGCGACCACATAAAGCATGCATGCCACACAGGAAATAGCACTGATGAAAAAACAAGCCTGGGTGCCACTTTGGGAAAGAACAAAAGAAATTCTGAGTGAGGGCACAAGAAAAGATAACAACAAACATACACCCACTTCGCCACAAAAAAAAAAAGTATTCCTCAATGTCTGTATGCTACATTGGTGCTACCCCTAGATGTATCATCCAGTAGAATGATTCATTGTAGGTTACTTTGGTTCTAAATTTGACATTTGATATGTATAAAATCCCTCGGTTTCACAACAGGAGGCTAGAGGATTGGGATGCTGCTTATACGACTACAATAAGCCTGGTTATATATCAGGCAGTCCTAACCATTATTGATATGATAAATTTAATATAACCTGCCTAACTAAAGGTTATATATCATATATCCAATTCTTGTTCAAGGAGATTAATTTGTGAAAGCAAATAACTTCATTCACAATTAACAAAGAATCAATAGGATCATATATGGACCACTAAAGTTGGCTGTTGTGGATGAAAAGGGTTACAAAGTTGTCTAGAACTGTAGGATCGTACAACTTAAACAACTACGATTATGATGAGTGTCCTCATCTGATCCGGAGTACAACTCAATTTTACAGGGTCCTGCAGAGTCGCATAGCTGAAGCACTTCACTATAATTGGGATAAACATAGCTCCATCCAAAATATGTTAGCTACTGTCTAGTGTAGGACCACAGTTACTCATTTGTGAAAAAGACCAGTACTTGGATTCAGATTGACTAAATGCCTGGAACGAATACGCCTCACCTGCTGCAGAAGTTCTTCCTTTGAAGAAAAAGGAGACCAATCAAGTATTATCTTTAGGCTACTATCCCAATCACCCTGTGAACCATACACCAAAGGTACAATGTCCCCATCTTGGATTTTAAAATCGAGCTGCAACAGTAATGGAAAATGTAAGACCCAGAGTCCCAGACAGACGAACAACATTGCTTGAAACATATACCGCTTGAAAATTTCATATACCATTGGGACAACTATGTCATCCTTCATTGTTCTCCTCAAAAAAGTGTAGGAGAGCAAACCTATACTCAATGTAACATCACTGCAGGAGAACAAACTATGTGAAAATTATTAATAATTACAGAATGGATTCAGAAGTGCCATGAATCCTACAAAAAATCAATTCCAAATTTTCTTATGCACATTTACCTTCCACGGATTGCACGAGTAAAAACAATCGCATCAGCACCAAGTCTCATTGTGCTTGTCTTAAAGCCATTTCCATCTGTGCAGTAGAAAAAGGTAAGAAAGTAATGATAGATAGGAATAACAGGAGATTTTTTTTACACAGAATTACAAAGCAGCTAGATATAACAAAAAAAATTATACGAGTGGCTTGAACTAAGAAAATCAGCAGCAGCTAGAACATAGCAGCCTTTTCTTTCAATGTAAGGTTTAGATGTCTATGAGTTTCAGCAAACAATCAGATCTATTTGAGATTTGAATTATGCAACAAAATCGCAACTCGTATGGAAGATCTTGAGTTGTTTAATACCAATCTTGTACATAGGATATACAAGTAAATATTACTTACGTTTATGTGAGAAACAGCTTATCAACTGTAGCACATTGTATCATTTGAAGGTCCCCAAAGGCTAGTCACCAACAATTTGACAACCACATATCTCAAACTTAGGGGTGTTTGCATGATGGGGATTGCTCTATAAACATTAGTAAGTTTTAACTTGAATTACATTCTATGAATTTGTATCCAAAATTCCAAATCCCCACTACCCAATCCTGTTATATTTGAAAAGAGTTCAGAGAGACAGTTGGTAGGTCAAGGAATCTCCCAGTTATGATCAGTTGAGTTTTTTTTTCTCGACCACGCAGGAGAGCTGCGTATCTTTGTATTAAGAGGGAAATATGGTCCAATTACAAAGTAACAACCCCCACCTTGGACCAGAGTGGGGAAGTCGGTGTCTAGGTGAGACTAATTACAAAGCAACACACACATAGGACCAGACCAGCAATAGCACCCACACTAAGTTGGGACCCCATCGAGACCCAAGGTAACAAGACCCTTAGCCCCAGCAAACTGCCAAAGGTGTGATTCATCCTTGAAATCTTGAATGGCCTTCTGCAAGTTTGGAGCCATCCCATCAAAAACACAAGAATTTCTATGTTTCCACAAGATCCATGCTCCCAAGATCCATGATCAGTTGAGTAAGTTACGGAAAAAACTACACAGAGTCCAAATTAAGTTCCAGGTTCTAGAACTAGGAGGGCCCAAACATCTAATACCATATAATAGTTATCTGTGCAATAAACCGAAGGAAGCAAGAAATAGTTCTCTCCCATCTAATCTAAAGTTAATAAGTTATATCATCCCATCCTGTTTCTAACAATCCTGTCTCTGCAAATCCGAAGTATCCATCCCTGTAGCCATCTGCAGTAACTTTTTATACTCCACTCTACTCCAAGCCATACTGTCTGGCTTTCCTTTGTACAGTAACAATGTATCCAGATAGGACCTTGGACTTAAGATTTTTCATTTGCCACTAAGACTTGACAAAAAAGTAACTCTTTCAATGTTATTCTTAAACATCAATTCATCAATATATATAAGTGACACAAATGAAGTCCACTGAATTGGTTCGACAAAACCTCAGCTCATGCCTATCATATTACATCAATAAAGCCTATCCTATACAAGAGTACAACAACTAAATAAGCACACAAGGGATCTTAAAAGGATTAAGTACTAAATATGCTTAAGACTTTATCATGTCATAACTCACGTACTATGAATAAACAACCCATCTTATTTTTGTTTCATTTCATCATCCAGAAAGTAGAGTGCATAATCTTCAAGACTAAATTATTGGAGCTCAGTAGGAGCATCTATATGAAAGTGTTTTCATGTTAGTCAAAGTCTTGAAGACTTTTATCATGTCATAACTCAAGTACTATGAATAAACAACCCATCTTATTTTTGTTTCATCTCATCATTTAGCAGTATTCCTCCAGAAAGTAGAGTGCATAATCTCCAAGACTAAATTATTGGAGCTCAGTAGGAGGCATCTATATGAAAGTGTTTTCATGTAGTCTAGGTCATAAAATCATCAAGTTTAAACAAAATAATACATACACTGGCCAATAGTGGTCTTAGATTTCTTGGTTGAGAATCCTAAACTCATGCATCGACGAACAGCTTCAGGATCCATACCTCCTCCATCATCTGTGAAACTCCCATGTTAGCGGAAATTACTATAGGAAAGACTCTGATCTACCCCATCCTATCCAACTGATTATATTCCACTTATCAAAAATACTAAGTATATTCCAACATTAAGCTTTATAATGGATTTTGGTTTTTTTTTAGTACCTTGGAAAACTAGCATTGGGCTATTGTCTTTCAAATTGATGCTTTTATCCACTTTTATGAACGTGGCACCATTGTTTATCTGAGACAATATCAGAAAATAGTTACTGCCATTTGCAACATATACCAATAACAAACTGAGAAAATTCAGCTAGTTTTGAGCAAAAAATGTATTAAGTTTTCAGAAGATACTACAAACCTCATCCACCGCATTGTCAAGAAGTTCAGCTATAGCTGCAACAGAAAAGAAGAAGAAATAAAATGTAAGGGAATATTGACCAGTCACACAGATATCTCGAACAGAAAAGATGAAGAATGCCATCTCTGAATCATCTAGCTGTAACTATTTTTTCCAATAGAACACCATTTGGGATGAATCTGTTACGGGAAGTTACTAAATTGCCAGAACTCTTAGAAGTGCTAGATTGCCAGAAAGTGAAAGCTAGAGCACAATTTGCATCCGATCTTGATAGATTCAGCATGATCATTACAAATTGGATTACGAATAAATTCCACACTCAGCGGAAGTCACACAAAAGCTTTGTACATAATATAATCAGGCACAATTACACAAAACAGGAAACACTGCAGTGTTTCCCTAACCCATTCCCATCGATCAAGGGATTACTCTTCACCCAAACAAACTTACGTCTATCTCATTTGACATAACAGGCTCATCAAACAATATAAGTACCACAGTTACATAATCAGCTAAAAATTTCTTCCATCAAGATCAAATACGATTGTTATGTGCAGCAACAACAGTGCCATACCCATCAATCAGGGGATGAGTCTTTCAGTTGCATAAAATTTTCCCCCTCCTTGACCTAACAATAATAAGAATGAAACCCTGTACTGTAGAACCCCGACGCCCTGGGCTCCCACTTCAGCACCACAGCAGCAATACCCAAAGAATCACGGAACAGGCGAGAGAAACAGCGTTGAGGCACCAACCTCCGAAAGCCCACTTGTGGGAGGTCGCGTTGGTGTGGAGAAACTTAGGGTGCACGCGAGCGCGGTCGAAGTCCCCTGTCTCTAGGGCATCTGACGCCACAAAATAGCACCATGAGCAAGCAGCAAAGCGAAGAGGATGGCGAATTCGATGAAGAGAGAGGAACCTTGGAACTCGTGGGAGGGGGCGGCGGGGGCCTCGTACGCGCCGGCCTTCCAGAAACTGCGGCAATCAAGGACTCGACCGCCGCCGGCCATAGCTACTGGCATTGGAACTAGCTGCAGGCCCTTGCAAGTTCCCCGCAGTTGCTAGTAACTCAATATAGCTGACATAACTTTATCTATTTCTAAAGTGCATAGCATTTTCACCTTAATTTTTAATTTTTAGTTTGGTCCAACTTCTCATTTATACGTAGATTTTGATCCATCTCGTATACGAACGTATCCAAATCTTTGTCTGTAGCAACGTATTGGACATATTTGCATAGGATACGTAAAACTGATAAAAAAAAGGTAGAGCATAAATAACTACAGGATATAACGAAGGTCTAGTATGTATTATGGTACATAAATAAATTCTTCTTCCACTAATAACTTTCTTTTCTCTCGTGCAAAAGATTATTTTTCTTAACCTAAGCTATAAATTTAGATTGAAAACCTCAAAACATACTTACCCTCCATGGTGGCACAGAGCAACGCCGTGTTGCCGCCCACCCCTACCCTAAGCGGCTCTGGTGGACGCCAGCGATCTACGTCCAAGTCAAAATGTTAACGCAAAATTTGATCAACACACTGAATACACTGGAACATGTGGATCGTAATAAGATCGGATAGCTGTGAGTCTACGACAACTGGTCAAACCGATTTTAAGGACCGATCAGGCTGGTTCCCTTAGGCTTGGCACGAGTCGGTCATCCAAGTATGCTAACGGCCACACTTATGTGATGGAGCACAGTTAGACTTATGAGCAAACTAGCAAATGATAACCAATGCGCTTACGTGACGAAAAACTACTAGTTTATGAACAAATTAGCAAAGGTCGCCGATCTTCTCGCTGGGAGGGACCCATCAGCGAGTAAACATCACCAGTGTGCACTAGGTCGACCAGCAAACTTAGAATGCCATCTATGATCAGTAGATGAACAGTAAGAGAGGTTGGGAGAGGGATTTAGGGTTTAGGAGGTAAAAAGTAAATGCATAATAGATTTGTTCGTTTGGGTTTCTCTCAATCGGCCATGATCCGTCGGTCTCGCATACTTCCTCATGCATGCAATATTAGATGGAGATAACCTACCACAGCTCACCCCTCTGCCACCCACCTAGAAGCATACATGTAGAGAATCTTTTCTTGATTCCTATCAAAAAAATGCAATATCTCCTGAACCGTAGCTCTGATTCCAGATCCGTTTACATCAAGTTGTTGGAAAAAATGTGATTAACAAACCGAGGTCCATGAAGACTATATTTGATGAACTTTTTTTCAAGTATGTAATTGCAACTTTACTGTACTATGAGTTGTCATCACAGCTGCAATACAATTGCAACTTGGTTGTAGTGTAGTTAGCGCTAGTTGCAACCACCTAGAACCTAGTTTTTACCCAATTGCTACTAGTTGAAACTAGTTACAACCTAGTTGCAAGCCTAGTTAGTGAAAGTTGTAACCCGTTACTACCCAATTACTACTTGTGCAACTAGACAAGCCAGTTACTAATAGTTGCAATCGGTTACTACTAGTTGAAAAATCAATTACTACTCATTTGCAACCCAGCTACTACTAGTGTAATCAGTTACTGGTCAGTTGAAATCAGGTGCTACTGGTTGCAACCTCTAATTACCACTAGTTGCAATCTAGTTATCATTCCAATTGCAACCTAATTACTACTAGTTGCAATCCAGTTACGTGCAGTCAATTACTACTCAGTTGCAAATCAATTGCTACTCTGGTTGTATTCAGAATTACAAAAAAAACTTATTATAGAGATCAGATATAAATAGTACATATAGTTATAATCAGTTGCAACTCGATAATATACAGAGTTGCAATAGGTGGTACAGAGATGCAATTCGCATAAAAGAAATAAAATATATTGATATTGTATCTAGTTTTGTTAAGCATATTTTTGAGTAAGATGCAACAAACGGCTTTTCAATTGGAGTTACAGTTTAGGAGAAATTTCATTTCAAAGAATCAAACCAACAAAAGATTCTATCCATGCATGCATGCAGTCTGGTTGAATTTTTTTTTGCTACGTGGCTTTGTATGGTAGGCAGATGACACAACTTATTATGGGAAGCACAAATATTTGGTCGGGTGCGCTAATTGGTCTAACCTGGTGCACCCACTGACCTGGGTGCATTCTCTGTACAGAATTCACCTAGATGCATTATAGACATGTGGTATGTATAAATGTGTTTTTCTTTGTAGCCGGCCATAGAATAACCAATTCTATGTCCGGCCTGACTTGCACCTCCGAGCGAACCAACCCACCCAAATCATTCCGCCAAACCCCCACATGTGGCTCTTCTATAGCTCGGCTCGGCTTCCGCGGTGGCTACAGTCTAATCTCTACTACTAATATTTACAAGTGGTGTGGCGCCTGCGACCGTCGCCCCCCGCACCTTCATCCTGCCATGAAGGAATCTCGGCCGCGTGATTTGACGAGATCACCGCTCGTGCCCCACGCCCTGACCATCGCGTCGTGCCGCCCTGATCATCGCCCTCGCACCCTCCATGTCACGACTCAAATATTATAAACATGATTAACATTTAAACCACACCATCATGAGCATCACAAATGCATAGCATAGCATCATGTGCTTGAGTTGTGCTTGAGTTTATTTATTTTATTGTCTTGTTTGGGTGTTGGTTGTGAAGTAAGTTTAATTTTTGCTATGAAAATATGCCTCCAAATAATTTATTCAAATACTAGATCTAAAACGATGATTTTACAATATTTTTCCTAAATTTTGTGTCAACTAACCTGAGCCACAAAATTCTTGGAAGGTTTAAAAATGTTATTTTATTTATTTTTGCTGCGATCAAGTTAGAACGAATTTTTGGGTGTTTGTTGTTGCAAAATGATCTTGATGATTTTATATTTGCTCTACATAATTTTTGTGATTTTTGGATCACGGGAAGTTGCTGTTTTTTGAAGTTGAAGCTCAACTGGCGTTTTTCTTTTTCCCCTTCTCCCCTGGACCCACTTGCCGGCCCTTCTCCTTCCTCTCACTTCTCTCTCCCACGCCCGTTGGGCGAGCAGAAGCTGCTAGACATGTCGCCGTGGCTCACCAGCCAGCGAGGCCCGAGCCACGCGAAATGCCGCCCATGCCCTCGCTTCGCTAACCGCCGGCCCCAAAACCCTAGCCTCTTTCTGTTCCCCATCTCTATCGGTGTTTTACCGGCTGCCCACCGAGGGATATACCCAAGGTGGTAAGTTTTGGGTGAGAAGACGCTGAGATCAGGAACTCGAAGGTGCAAGGAACACAAAGTTTAGACAGGTTCGGGCCGCTAGGTGCGTAATACGCTACGTCCTGTATGGTGGTTTGTACTGCCTTTGGTGTAGAATGATCTGGAGATCTTGTTTTGAGAGGGGTCCCTGCCCTCCCTTATATACCCGGGAGGTCGGGGTCACAAAGATACTAACCAACACCAGCTAAGGAATCGTACCAAAACATATCTCGAGTAGATTCCCTCTGTATCGATTAGCTCTATCTCCTACTTAAACGGGATAAATAAGAGATAAACGAGATAAATAAGAGATAAGACGAACTTAATCCCTTAAACCTCTTTAAACTACGTTATGTACACAGCCCCGTGGCCCCGGGTCTGACAAGCCCCCGAGCTCTTCGTAGCTGAGTACTGCAGGCTTATCGAGTACTTTCGAAGTAGCATTCGGCTTCTTCTGAAGCTCCGTCTTGAAGCCCTTCTCCGAGTACTTACTTGGCTGCATCGAAGCTATGAGGTGCTCATGCCCCGAATTTTATTTCTGATATGGTGTGCGATTGAAAAATCGCACTCCATATGGAGTAGCCCCCGAGCCTTAGGTTGAATCGGAGAATCAGGCTGAGGGTCGCATTAGTCTGTTAATCCTCCTTACCTTTCAAATAAATTTAAAAAATAAGTAGTCGATGCCACGTATCCCGCAGCCCCCGAGCCTTGAATCCAAATTTCCCATATTTGGAGATAAGGATCCAAAAACTGTGGCATGCAGGTTAAAGATGTCTACACGGTAAATTACCAATATGATGATACAAATGATGGAGGCTAGATCATAAATTCGAAAAACCCCTTTTTTCAGGCCAATAAACCCTGAAAAAATGATTAATCGAATATTTAATCCAAACAATCCACCAAATGACCCCTCATCTTCGGAATATTCCCAAAAATGACTCTTCAACTTCGGAACAGTAAATTTTTCCCCAATCGCTGGTTATTTAATCCCGCAGCAACAGTGAAAAAGGACTGTGCTTCCAATCTGCAATCTGCCCAAAGCCAGAAAAATCCCCAATCAGAGCCGTACGCCCACCGCCATCCTCCCGGCGAAATCCTCCCGCCCAGATCTCCCCGCCCCTCTCCCCGCAGCCCCCGAGCAACTCGTGGCGAGCGAATCCGGAGATGGCGCCCAAGAGATCAGAAATCGAAGGGAAAAAGAAGGAGGCGCAGCCGTCAACCGGGGATTGGATATACAGTAAGTGTTCCCTCAATGATCTGAATAGGCTAGTTTCCGAGGAGTTGCTGCAAGACAAGAATCTTGTCAATTGGCGCCCCTCTTTCCGTGAACCTTTCCCTATGAAAAATGTTGACGAAATCGTCACATTTTACCATTTTGCCGAATGGGGATTGGCCCTCCCCTCTTATTCTTTCTTCCGCGGCCTTCTGTATTATTACGGGCTTGAACTCCATCACCTCAACCCGAACTCCATCTGCCACATTTCGATTTTTATCCATTTCTGCGAAGCTTTCCTCAGAATCGAACCCCACTGGGATCTTTTCCGCTTCCTCTTCTGCGTCAAACCGCAACCCACCTCGAAACATCTTTCCGTTGCAGGGGGCGCCGGCATCCAACTGCGTCAGCAGGCCAGCGACAAGTATCTGACATACAAATTCCCCTCCAACCTTCCCGGGTGGAAAAATCATTGGTTCTATATCGAAAACCATGCTCCTCAACTCCCAGCAAAATCAAACAATCCTCCTGTAGTGAGACCGGAGTGGAATCTTGAACTTTCCAGGGGAGACATGGATCAAGTCGAGGAACTGTTAGACATCATAGAGGCGCATAAGATGACGGGGGTGACCGGCGCATCCGTCATGTTCTCATTTTTCAAACGCCGCGTCTAGCCGATTCAACAACGCCACAAACTTGGATACGAGTACACAGGCGCTGAAGATTCATCTCGCATGTGCGCAGAGGAATTATCAGATGACGCCGTGCTCCTCCGAGTCAAGCGGGTGTTACTGGACGTGGACACCGTGCCTTACGTGCCTGAGTTGTTTTCCACGCGAAATCCGCCCAAACCGGTGAGTATTCGACTACTTTTTGTTGGGAACAGCCTCTGTTGTGCCGTTACTAACCGAGGATCTTCTGCAGCGACACACAGAGTTGTGGCAGAACCAACCTGATTTATACCGGCTCAAGTACGCGAGTCCTCACCGGAGGGCTACCTCGTACTTCAAACGGTATAAAACTATTGGTCTATCGGGTAACGTCCCGATAAACCACCGAACGCAGGATCCAACAAGGTACCTCACACGAAGGTGAGTCCAGAGATACAATGCCAAAATATCTTACACCACAGGCAGTTATATTACAAAAATGTACAAAGCATCATTAGCTTCCACGGAGAAGAGATTATTACAAGACAGGTTTTAGTTTTCAGACAAAGCAGCGGAGTTTGAAAAGCGTAGTCATTATACACGTCGTCATTACAGATATTATGCTAGCCCTGGCATAATATCACTCGGCGGAATCTGTGTTGGCCGGGGACGGATCCCATTCCACGGACCAACCATCAGGCAAAGGGTAGGGCCACGGGGTAATGAAAGCTGGCTCATCAGGGAGATTACCTGGATTAAATCAACAAAAGCAAGGCTGAGTATACTAATACTCAGCAAGACTTACCCGGAGATGGGTATATCTTTGCCCATAACTAAACTCATGATGGCTTTTAGCTTTGGGTAGGGTTTTTAGCTGAAAAGCAATAAAGAGTAGATCCTTAATTTCAACTTTTAGCTTTCAGGTTCTAGTGGATTAACCATTCTACGTAAGCACCTATAACTATTCAAACATGGTAGAATCTTTACTCAAACATCACCTTTGATAATCACATAATTACTCTTGTTACTCTATGTGGTAAAGGGAATAAGCAGTCTCATGCATCGTGAGAGGCGGACGATTCTGAATCGAGATTCAAACCTTGCAAGGTAAACCTAACACACACACTTGGAACACCAAAGGGTCGTCCCGAAGCAACCGTTTGCCTTTCATTCCGACTCGTGGATCAGGGCCACCACAAGCGACTGCAGGTCATACACACTTCCAAAGTGCAGGACGTACGTCTGTAGCGCGACTACAAAACCCGTACTCCTGGTTGCCCAGCAACACATATGCCTACACGTCGAACAAAGTAACCAAAAGAAGCAAATACATGTGGTGGGGGGTATGTCCACTCCTCGGGCCGATCGGTTACTAGGCTTACCACTTACCATATTTCACGGTATGTGGCTAGTACTTTCAAACGCTTAACCACCGCTACCACACACTGCGACCTTATCAAATTCATCAAAACAGACGGGGTATCATCTTGACCATGATACCTTATAAAACTCCCGTCCGTCATCCTTATAATGATAACAGGAATGTAAACATCACAATTCCTATATCGCGCGAGTGACAGGAAATCACTCGACTTCTACCGGTCCTATCAGCATAGCAGCTAGTCGTACTCAAGTTCTAGTGTTCAATACATTGGTTCCTGGAATAATGCAACTAAGGTTTCCAAACAACTCCTAAGAACCTAATGCATAAAGATATATATAAATAATATAGGTTGCAGTGTAGTAAAGTAGGGGTTATGTCCGGGGCTTGCCTTCGTTGGTAGGGTTGGGGTTAGTCAAAATATTTTCTTCCGAACCTTGGTTCGGGGCTTCAGAGAAATCCGCGACGAGAGTTCCGGGGTCTTCAGAATAACCTCCTTCTTGTTCCGGGATCAGCTGATAATCCCCATCGGCGAGAGTGGTCGATTCTACATGACATGCAAAATGAAGTTTAATGGATGCATACATTTGTAGTTCAGTTCACGATAAAGTTGCAATCTAACTAAAGGACATCACATATTGACAATCAACTTAACTACCCTGCACTGGGCAGTCATTTATCGAGTATGAGTTATTTTATCTAAACTCATTAGACAACGGGGTTGTTTACCTTAATTATCTAACTAGTGGCATGGAGCCACTGGTGGTGTGGTTCCTAATAATTATATTAAACGCTTTATACAATGACTACACTAATTATTTATATTAATTTTAAGTTACCATTGCATGATAGATTAATTATATTATTTCAAATTTATTTAATACCTAATCCTTGGTTGGAAACTTAATAACATGTTGCAATATTACCTTAATATATTTTTCATGATTTTTTTTGAACATTTAAAACTGTGTTTATTAATTATACTAAGGAAACTACACATTATTTCTAACAAAACTTGTACATTAAGAAAATAATACTAGAGTACAAGGTTAATTATAAGTTTTCTTCAATTCTACATGTTAAAAGAAAATTATCATCACTGGTTTTACCATTTTATCATTTTTCTATGAATTACTATGCATTTCCTAAGCCTACAAGCAACTAAATTTGATATTTAAATTAGATCATAAAACATTCAAAAACTGAGGTTGACCCTTTAAGCAAAGTTGCAGATCTTTATCTAAAGATTCTAACAAAATTTAGTTTACAATTTTATGATTTTTCCTCGAAAAGATATAGCATTTCTAAGTTGGTAGCAATATTTACATAAGGAGGTCCCTGGATACTATTTCTCTGAGTCTGAGGCTATGCATAAAACCCCCTGAAGTTTTGATTCTTCTAAACCAAAGTCCTTGGCCGTGAGTCCGAACAGAGCAAGACAGGAGCGGCCGTGTTCCGGCGACGGCGGTCACCGGCGGCGAGGTCCAAGGGCAGGGACAGGCTCAGTGGCTTACTGTGGTTCTGTGGCACCACTTGTCGAGGCTTGGGATGACCGGAAAGATGGAGTTCAACTTGAGCCCGAGGTGACGGCGGAGGGGTCACCGTCGACGGCGGAGCTCTGGTGGTGAACGTCGGCAGCCAACCTGTGCATAAGCTTCAGTGAGGCACGGGGAACGTGTAAGTACTATCAATTGGAAGAAGATGTGCTGGATTAAAGGAGACCGACAGAGACAGGAGCGGCGGCGACGAGGGAGGACGCCGGCGAGCGTCGGGGAGGCACTGTGGTGGATTAAAGAGCCAATGAATGGGTCAGGCAGCTTCACAGAGATGATGTGGTGCTGGCTAGGGGGTCGTGGTGGCGTGGAAGTGCCCGGAGCGAGCTGCCCACGGTGGAGGCCGAAGGCGGCGGCGGCGGCGCTCGTCGGGAACAAAGCTTCAGTAGAAATTGGGGAAGAACAGTTGGTCGTCGAGCACGAGCAAGTCACGGGGAAGCTTGTGCAGGTGTTGATTGGGGCGGGGGTGAGCTGGTGAGGGCTGCCCACAGGCGTGCTGTGCGCGGCCGGAGTGGAGGAAGACGGCGGCGAAGGAATGCGGCTTGGTTCCTCGGAATTGGGCTCTGGGAGTAACAGAATAGGATGTGTGGGTTGAAGTGGTGCTGCTGCGCGCGAGAGGGAAGAGGTTAAGGTGCGGCAGTGAGCTGTCCACGACGGCGAGGAGGTGGCGGCCGGGGATGTCTCGGGGCGTCGTGGCGTGCGCGTGAGAAGCCACCAGGGAAGAGGAAAGGGGTCGGGATCGAGGGGAGACGACGCGTGGATGTGTGCTGCAGCTGGAGGTGGAGATCGGGAGGTCTGCGCCTGCGGTGAGCGGCGGTGGCAGGGCGGAGCAGAAGGGGGAAGCGGCGTGGTCAGAGGAAGACGAAGCAGGCTGGAGTCAGAAGGGCTAGTTTGTGATTTCTAAAAAATTCAGGGACTCCTCTGTAAACTAAAATTTCCCACTGCTACAAAATCCTAATGAGAAAAATGTCTAAAGCAAAGTTGTAGAGAATTTTAAATGCTACAAGAATGCTTTAGAGCTCAAGTTCAAAATCTCAAAGGGTACGGTTTTATTTTGAACTTTTGAACACAACTCAAATTATAAACTTTGTGTTATAATTCAAACAAATTGTCTTAATGTTTGGGGTCTTTTTGTAAGATTGTCTGCAGTAATCATGACTAGCCCTTTTTACACTTTAACTCTTATGTAAATTTGAGTTTTACTTTTACCTTTTAACTATTTCATATGTAAATCCTTATACATTTGTTAATTACACCTAGATCCTTAGTTTCTTTCAAAGTCTATTTCTCTTAGGTTTTATTTGACTTTTGCACTGTTTCTTTTGTACAATGATGTAGGTTTACCACTTAAGAGTACTTTTACACACTTATACTCAAATAATCACACAATTCCTAAATTACAATTATACCCCTAATGTTTTGTACAACTTGTATACACTATAACATGCTTACATATAATACACCCAAACTTAGTATCTAGTTGTCTAACTACCTGGATATTACAAGAGTTGTATCGCAGCTACCCGCCACAGCCCGACATCCCTCGGCCAGACCACCTTCTCCCCAGCGCCGCTGCCGAAGCAAAAAGGGCTCGAGTAGCTGCAGCTCATCGCAGCAGCGAGTCCACGGAAGACGAGAGCCCCCTAGTGGAGAAGGAAACCGAAGGGGAGGCGAGAAGGGACAACTCCTCCGGGCCAGCTGTGGAGTTGACCGAAGCTCTGCCCTTGGTGCCGCAGGGTCGTCGGGTGGTGCGCAGGCGAAAGGCGCAGGAAATCGAATCTTCCGGGTACTGGTTTGCTGCTTTATTGTATTGATGAACATCGACATGGTTGCATGCTAACAGTATCCATTTATAGTCCTTCCACCTCCTCTCCCAAGACCGAGCCCGAAAAAGTGGGAGCGGCTCCATCCGCCACCACTGCCGTCCCCACCGCCGTGCGGGGGACCGCGTCATCGGCTGGTGAAACCCCGCCACCAGCGACAGAAACCCCGCGCCAGGCCTTGCGGGTGAAGAGGGCCGTCAAAAAGATATCCACACTGTAAGTTTGCATCTGGTTGCACGACAAAGATTCTGCTCTTTTTCGACTTGTGTGATAACAGACTCGACTTCACCAGGGCTGCAAGCGCCATGAAGCTCCAACTGAAGCCAGCCACGACTACCCCAGCCCCCGGGTCATCAACCCGAGAAGAGTCAAGAAGCGCGGGGCCAGTCACAGCTGCTCCAGCCCCCGAGCCGTCAGCCCCCAAAGGGTCGACGTCCGCGGAGCCAGCCCCCGAGGCAGACACGACGCTGCCCGACTTGCCGCCTCCCGAGCTCCAACAAGGCGAAGCCAGAGCTGGTGGCGAGGAACAAGTCGAGGCCCCTGACGCCGCTCGTACAGATGGCACAGGTAAGCATCTGACCGCCCACGGCTAACTGCCGAGACCCAAGCGCAATATACTGAAAAACATTTGTACTTGCAGGTGCCCAGCAGACACCACCTGAAGAAGCCCAGCGAACACCACCGGAAGGGACCGCCGGGACATCAAAGGGTCCTGGTGAAATACTGAAGGCCAGGCCCGGATACAAGAATGTCATCAACACCGACCTGGTGGATGACCCAATGCTGACAGCCGAGAACATAAGGGGCTTCAGGAAAGCTTACAAGGAACTGTATGACTTTGCCATGGTAAGTCCCGAGAACTTGTCTGCTTGTATGCTTTGTCGAATAGTTTTGACTCGATCTTCTCGTTTGTGCAGGATGTGATCACTCACTCGCAGAAGAAATCAGAAAAACTGCGGGCAGTTGTGAGGGGTCACCAAGAACTCGCTGCTCTGGGAAAGCGCGTCGATGATGAGAAGACGAAGAACTTGTATCTGCAGAGGGAGCTCGACAAGCTGAAGCAAGAAAGGACTCGAGAGACATGGCTCCTGAAGAACGACATGCAGAACCTCAGAGAGCCAACTCCGAGCTCCAACAGCAACTCGAGGAACAGAAGAGGGTGCTCAAGGAGCAGAGGAACGCACACCAGGAGCAGCTCAAAGAGCAAAAGAAAGTGCACCAAGGAAAGCCATTGCTTCCCTCGAGTACTTGCATTCATCAAGTTATCCTGGATTCTGAAAAACTTTTCACCATAGAACTTAGGAAAATCTTAATGTGTAAAGAAGAGCTGCTTACTGACGTGAAGAACCTGCTCTATCGCCGTACAGATGACGTCGAGAGGCTGTAGAAGGTGATCGGCGATACTGAACGATAGTTCGCCAACTGCCTTCAGCAAGTCAAGACGCTGGGCGAAAAGGATGAGCAGCGACAGAAGGAGCTGGAGGACCTCAAGGGGGCCGCCCAGGAGCTGATGGACATGGTGGGTCCACCAGAAGAAGGCGACGCAAGCCAGCGGCCCTTGCTAGAGCGACTTCGTGAAGCCTCGAAAAAGGTGCTCAAATTCCTCTCAGAAGCTCCGGTCGCATGCGTCAGCAACACCCTCGCGTTTGTGAAGTCCTTCTTGCCAGACGCACAGCTAGAGATATTTGCTCAGGGAATGGCAGCGGACTGTACCGAGGAACAATTCGACAAGTACCTTCGAGAAGCCCAACCTGTAGCAGAACAAATAGTGCAAAGTGTACTGCAGGATTAGGGTGTAAGAAACAAATACTCATTCCCCTATATATATATATATTGTATTTGACGTCTCTACTTTTTGTGTGCCTTGGCTGAATTGGCATCCAGGCTTAAAAGGCTAAATAGTAGACACTACCTTGGGTGCAGCGACCCTGAAGGCAGCCATAGCTCCAAGTAGGAACTCATCTAACAAGTTAACCACAACCCGATCGAGCAGGTGTAAACTGCTAGAAAAGAACGCGAGCGTCGTCGCGAGATTGCCGTGCTTAAGGCAGAAAAATGAAACTACCCCAAGTGCATCGACTCTGGATGTAGTCAAGGTCGCTCCTCATATGGGCGTGCTCAACGAGTTACGTAGGAACCTGACAAGCGGATCGAACCCGTTGGGAGCAAACGCGGGCATCACCGCGGGTCTGCCGTGTTTAAGGCAAAAAATGAAACTATCCTGAGTGCAACGACTCAGGATGTAATCGAGGTAGCTCTTCACGCGAGCCCATCCAACAAACTAGGTATAAACCAATTGAATGGATCGGCTTTGTTGGAATAAATGCAGTAGCGAGCGACCATCCAAGGTCACAGCGGGAGTTGATTCGTAGAAGGTAGGAACGGAGCCGAGGCCTCCGTCAAAACATGACGTCGATAAGATATAAACGTGGCTGTAGCCTCCGTAAAATCCATGACAAGAAGTCAATTTATATAAATACTGCACATGGCCGTGGCCTCCGTAGGTTCATAAAAAAATTTTCAACCCGAATTTTGTGGCGCACAGCCTCTGAATTGATTCGACAAAAAGTGACCGCCTAAGCCCCCAGAGATTCAGCTATCTTCGGACATCTTCTCATGGGTAAAACTTGCGCAGGTTCTGGATGTTCCAAGAGTTCAGAACATCTTGACCCTCGAGTTCTGGCGTCACCGCAGCTGTTGATCTGCTAACGACAAAAGCACAACATTTTTACTGTGATCTTTACACATGACTAAGGGCAAGGTCCAAGGCGTTACTTACATCTGGGATCGCGTCATTATCGGCTTCCTCCATACCAGCTTCAACGGCTTCCTTGTCACGGTACTCGCGGCTGGAGGAGTCGGTGTACAGGACGAGGGGGCCGGCAGCTCGGACACGCCGATGTCTGTGACACCAATTGCCGGCGGCGGCGCTGCTTCGGTCGAGGGCGTGAGCTGCTCCGATATTGTGCCTGCCACGGCAATTGTCACATCGCCTGCGACAGAAGGCGATGGATCGGCTCTCTCGCTCTCTATGGGCTCGGCTTCTGGTGCACCTTTGCTGCCGGAGTGCACTCTCGCTACCTTTTGGTGCCGGGAGCCGGGCAATGAAGATGAGGGGCTGCAAGACAGGGTTGTCATCAGTATTCAGCAACACAACTCGACAGTTTTCATGTTTCGACAAACACTTACCCGGCAAGATCAGTGGCGCTGGCTTTGCGTTTCCTCATATCCCGACGTCGCCGGGGAATGAGAGGTGCGTCGTCCGACCAGTCCACGGACGATCCGGAGGAGTCGTCGGCATGCACCCTCTCCCCAGCCGCCCGGCTGCCCGTAGCTGATTCGCTGCCAACTTGTTCTTTCTGCGCTTTGGCGGCACTGGGCAGCGTATGGTAAGGCCGGGGCAGATCGGGGTGTGGCGGGTAACTCCGGTATAGTGCTGATGTTTCCTGCATTAAGACAAATCAACAATCAGTTAGTATCAACTCTTCAGTTCAAGGGAAGAAGTCGATAAAGTCGCACACTTACTGCTGGTGGTCGATTCTGGGCTGTAAACCCTGCTGGAACATATGGGACGGCATCCACATCTAGTAGAATTCGCCTGACGCGAACAAGCGCAGCATCATCTCCAAGCTCTTCTGCGCACATACGGGATGGGTCTTCAGTACCCATGTACTCGAACCCTAAGGTATGGCGCTGTTGGATGGGTTGAATTCGACGTTTAAAGAAGGATAGCATCACAGATGCCCCGGTTACCCCCATCTCTTTGTGAGCGGCAATCAACTCAAGCAGCTCTTTTACTTGGTCCATTTCGGCTTCACTGGGCTCCAATGTCCACTCGCTGCGTTGAACAGGAGGCCGGCCGGATCGCACAGGGAGTTGGGGGGCATGGTTCGTAATGTAGAACCAATGCTGTTTCCACCCAGGGACATTGGAAGGAAATTTGTAAGAAATGTATTTGTCACTAGCGTGTTGCCTAAGCTGGATCCCAGCACCCCCAATTGCAGACGGATTTTTTGAGGTGGGTTGGGGCTTCATGCGGAAAAGATAGCGGAAAAGCGCCCAATGGGGCTCAATTCCAAGGAAGGCTTCACAAAAGTGGATGAAGATGGAAATATGGCAGATCGAGTTGGGATTGAGGTGTTGCAGCTCAATCCCATAGAAGTAGAGAAGACTGCGGAAGAATGAGCAAGTGGGGAGGGCGAATCCCCGTTCAGAAAAAGAGCAGAAAGAAACAATCTCATCGACGCTTTCCATTGGGAAGGGATCACGAAGAGGAAGGCGCCAATTAATGAGATCTCTCTCTTGTAGCAGACCTCCCAGTACTAAACTCGCAAGATTTTGGCGAGAGCACTTACTAATTGACCATTCGCTGGTCGCCGCCTGCGCTTCCTTCAAGTCTTTTTGGTTGATCTTTTTCGGCGCCATTTCCACCCTTTTTTCGCCACGAGTTGTTCGAACAATGCTCGGGGGCTACGGTGGTGGGCTCGAAAGTTTTTTCGACTACGTTGGGCGGCGGAAGGGCTCAGGCAGGTCAGGCTTTGATTAGGGTTTTGTTTTTCTCTGGTGGCGGCGTCAGATCTGAAGGCACAGGAAAAACCTGACTAACTGCGGGGTTATATAACCAGCGTTCAGGCAGTGGTTTACTGTGTGAAAGATGAAGCGTCGCGCAAAAGGATTAATTGGATACAGGCAGTTTTTTAGCAGATTTTTTTTGGGCCGTTACTCGATTTACCATTTTTTCTGGGTTAGTTTTCCCGAAAAAAGAGGTTTTTCGGGTTTCGAGTCTAATTTTTTGCTAAATTGCCTCTTCTTAGACTTTATTTTTCAAAAGGAACTCTTTTTTGCCACGACTTTTTTCCAAAAAAATTTTGGATTCAAGGCTCGGGGGCTGTGGGACACGTGGCGTCAACTACTTATTTTTCGAAAGTACTCGAAGGATAAAGAAGAGAAGAAGACTCAAGACTAATTTGACCCTCAGCCTGATTCTTTGATTCAACCTAAGGCTCGGGGGCTACTCCATATGGAGTGCGATTATTCATCGCACCCCATATAAAAGAAGGAATTCGGGGCATGAGCACCTCATAGCTTCGATGCAGCCAAAGGAGTACTCGAAGAAAGATATCAACACAGAGTTGCGAAAGAAGTCGAAGACTACTTCAGAAGTACTCGAAGAGCCTGCAGCACTCAGCTACGAAGAGCTCGGGGGCTTGTCAGACCCGGGGCCACGGGGCTGTGTACATTAAGGAGTCCGTATTGGACTAGGGGATAGGACATGTCCTGTACCTCATTTATGTTGTATTCTACTCGCATGCGGAGTAGAACTAGTCGATACAGAAGGAAACTACTCGAGTTGTACTTGAGTACGACTCCTAAGCTAGTATCAGGCTAGGATTCATGTAACCCTGTCCCCCCGGATATATAAGGGCGGGCAGGGACCCCTCTCAAAACACAAGATCACCAGATCAACATCAAGGCAATACAAACCATCATACAGGACGTAGGGCATTACGCATATTGCGGCCTGAACCTGTCTAAATCTTGTGTTGTCTGCACCTTCGAGTTCCTGATCTCGGCGCATCCCAACCCAAAACCTACCACCTTGGGGATACCCCTCGGTGGGCAGCCGGATAAAACCCGACAGGCCGAACTCATCTTGGATGCGACGTAGGACCAAGTCGCCTATGCTGAATGACCGTTCCTTCATGTTGCAATTGTGATATCGCCGAATCCCTTGCAGGTACCGGGCTGACTGAACAAGAGCGGTGCAACGGGCTTCTTCGACAGAATCAAGCTCTAAGTGCCTCGCCTCGTCCACCTCGCCTTCTTGTACATCTCAACCCTTGGGGATCTCCACATGATGTCGGCCGGCAATATAGCTTCAGATCTGTACACGGGAAAGAAAGGCGTTTGTCCTGTGGCTTTGGACGACTGAGTCCGAAGCCCCCAGATGACATGTGGCAGCTCGTGTATCCATTTGCCTCCCTTCTTGCTATTTTCATCATAGAGTCTCTTTTTGAGGCCATCAATTATCATACTGTTCGCCCTTTTGACTTGTCCATTGGCCCACAACAGAAGCATATTTAACCTCGATGCATGCATTCTCACAGAACTCCAGAACTGGTTGGCCGTGAAATTTGATCCCAAGTCCGTGATGATGGTATTCGGGAAGCCGAAATGGTGCAAGATATCAGAGATGAAATCAACAACCCGATCTGGTGTGAGCTTGGCTATCGGCTTGTACTCGATCCACTTGGTAAACTTGTCGATAGCCACCAACACATGGGTGAAACCGCCTAGCGCTGTCGTGAAGGGTCCAATCATATCAAGGCTCCAGCAAGCAAAGGACCAGGATGGCGGTATGGTGATGAGGCTGTGGTCTGGAACATGAGACTTCTTGCCGAAGAATTGATAATTTTGGCACCTGCGCACGAGATCCTCCACATCGGATACCGCGGTGGGCCACCAGAAACCGGCCCTGTATGCTTTCCCCACCAGCGTTCTTGAAGCTGCGTGGTTACCGCAGACACCCTCGTGGATCTCCCGCAGTATATCGTATCCATCTTCCTTTGTGACGCACTTCATGAGGATGCCTGACCGAGCGCCTCGTCGATAGAGCTTGCTGTCGACTAGAACAAAACGCTTGCTTCTGCTTATGACGCGTGCCGCCTCTGCGCTCCTGGCGTCAATTCCCGCTGGTAGCCTTTGATCTTGGATGAAGTCGATAAAAGCCTCTCGCCAGTCATCCCCCAGCACCATAACCTCTCGATCGGGTTGTTGGGGACCCGCGTCGATGGTTACCTGCGGAGAAGACTTGGTGGATGGCTGCTTGAGCTCCTGAACAAAAACTCCCGGTGGAACCTGAGCACGAGTTGACCCCAGCTTGGACAAAGTATCTGCACCAACATTGTGCTCCCGTAGCACGTGATGAACCTCCAGGCCGGAAAATTTATTTTCCAACTTGCGCACTTCCTGTACATAGGCGTCCATCGTCTCCTTGTTGCAGTCCCACTCTTTGTTGACTTGCTGAACGACAAGAAGAGAGTCGCCGTACACAAGTAGTCACTTGATCCCTAGTGATATTGCCAAACGGAGCCCGTGAAGCAAGGCTTCATACTCGGCTTCATTGTTGGGTACCTCCCACAGGATCTGAAGGACATACTTCAGTTGCTCGCCCCGTGGAGAAATAAGCAGAACCCCGGCGCCACCGCCATCGAGCTTGAGGGACCCATCAAAGTACATGATCCAGTGCTCTGGCATGTCGACAGGCGTTGGAACTTGATTCTCCCTCCATTCAGCCATAAAATCGACTAAGGCTTGAGACTTGAATGCAGTGCGTGGCTTGAAGTCGATCGACAAAGCCCCCAGTTCCACTGCCCACTTTGATATACGCCCCGTGGCGTCTTGATTATGAAGAATATCCGCCAATGGGAAATCCGTAATCACAGTGATCTTGTATTCATCGAAATAATAGCGCAGCTTTCTTGATGCGATTAGGATTGCATATAAAAGCTTCTAGACGGCCGGGTACCGTACCTTGGATTCGGTGACGAAGTAGACAGGCCTCTGTACTCCAAATGCATGGCCTTCCTCGCCCCGCTCGACTACAATAGCACTGCTGATAACATGAGTTGTTGCCGCAATGTAAAGCAATAGATCTTCCCCCGGCAATGGTGCTGTAAGGATCGGAGGAGACTGAAGGTGATGTTTCAGATCTTGCAGAGCCCGCTCGGCCTCCTCCGTCCATTGGAACTTATATTGGCATTTCAAGAGCTTGAAGAAGAGTAGTCCTCTCTCCCCGAGTCGGGAGATGAACCTGTTCAGGGCTGCCATGCAACCCGTTAATTTCTGCACATCCTTGATTGTGGCCGGAGCCCCCATGTCAGTAATGGCCAAAATCTTTACAGGGTTGGCCTCAATGCCCCGGTTGCTGATGATGAACCCGAGCAATTTCCCTGAAGGTACTCCAAAAACGCACTTGGTTGGGTTGAGCTTCCACCGAAATCCGCGCAAATTGCTGAACGTTTCTTCCAAATCTGTAATCAAATCGCCGGAATCCCTGGTCTTGATGACCACATCATCCACATAGGCCTCAATGTTCCGATGCAGCTGATCCGCGAAGCACATCTAGATCGCACGCTGGTAGGTTGCTCCTGCATTTTTGAACCCGAAGGACATAGTTTTGTAAGCGTATATCCCATACGGGGTGATGAACGCAGTCTTGATCTGGTCCTCCTCCTTGAAAACGCAATCTGATGATATCCTGAATAACAATCAAGGAAACAAAGGACACAACTAGCCGTCGAGTTGACAACTTGGTCAATGCGCGGGAGCCCAAAGTGATCTTTTGGGCAGTGCTTGTTGAGATCAGTGTAGTCAACACACATTCTCCATTCATTGTTCTTTTTTCGTACAAGGATGGGATTAGCTACCCACTCGGGATGGATCACTTCTTTAATGAATCCAGCCGCGAGGAGTTTAGCTATCTCCCGTTTGATGGCCTCACGCTTATCGTGGGCAAACCTTCGCAGGCGTTGCTTTTTAGGCACCGCCTTTGGATGTACATCCAGACTATGCTCGATCAACTCCCTGGGCACCCCTGGCATATCCGCAGGTTTCCATGTGAATATGTCTCGGTTAGCCCGAAGGAAGTTGACGAGCGCGATTTCCTATTTCTCACCTAAGCCCACGCCGATGATAGCGGTCTTAGATGAATCACCCTCCTGGAGCTGGATCGTCTTGAGGGCCACATCGTCAGTCAACTGGATGCTCGACTTGCTGGCCTTTCTTGAGGGGATTTCCAGCCCAGACTGGGAGAGTTGCTGCGTGGCCGCGAGTACTTCTCCTGAAGCATCTGGCACACGAGTAGTCGAAGCGTATTGGATTGCCTCCTGATTGCAGTCATACGACTTCTTCAAGTCGCCTCGGAGAGTAAATACTCCACTTAGTCCTGGCAACTTGAGAAGCAGATAAACGTAATGTGGCACTGCCATAAACTTGGCGAGTGCCGGAGGATCCAATATTGCATGGTAAGAAGATTCGAAGCTGGCCACTTCGAATTTGATGAACTCAGTGCGGTAGTTCTCCCTCGTGCCGATCCAATATTGCATGGTAAGAAGATTCGAAGCTGGCCACTTCGAATTTGATGAACTCAGTGCGGTAGTTCTCCCTCGTGCCGAAGGTGACTGGGAGAACTACCTATGACAGTTCGTGTACTTGTAATGCTAGGCAAATATTTTGTTAGTGTGAAATATGTGTTTGTTTGTATATGTGAAATATTTGAAAATTTAAAGTGCAAGTGAAAAAGGGGTATTTTTGTAATTACAGAAAAATCTAGGGTTGTTTTTGCAAAATGTATTTGGATAAAGGTAATTTCAAAATGAGTAAAAGATGGTTTTGTAAACATGTTTTTCTTATTTTATTCCCCATAAAAATATATATATTTATCTAAAAGTTGCATTAGAAATGCATGTGTTAAATTGTGTAAAAATTTTTTTTGGTAAAGTGGTAAAAATTAAGGGTGTTTATGTGATTTTATAAAAGTACAAGTCCTTCTACGCAAGTATTAGATTTACAAAAGTAACTCTCAAAATTACTTAGGACTAAAGTGTAAAAGATGCAAGTCATCATGATATGTCTATCCAATCATTATGACGAGTCTATCCCGTCATTATGACATGTCATAAATGCTTGCATTTAGGTCCTGAAATTTTATAAATTACATTTCCAGGACAAAAGCAATTCAAATCCGATTTTTGTTCAAAGATTTATGTGTAAAAATGTAAATTTTGAGTTTTTGAACTTGGGCCCTAAAGCAATGTTGTAGAGTTTGAAAAACTCTCCAACTTTCGTTTTGGGCATTTCTTCATTAGGGTTTTACATCAATGGGAAATTTCGCTTTACAAACAAGTCCCTGCAGTTTTCTGTATTTGCGTATAAGTCCTTGGGAAATCTCTTTTTCCCTTCTCTGTCTCCTTATCCCTGGCATTTTTCAATTGGCCTCCATTCCTATCTCCTTTAGCCCCCTCTCTCTCAGCTCTACCGGCCGAGCAGGCAGTGGATGAGCAGCGGCGCAGGGGGCAGCGGGCCCGAGCGGCAGGCGGGCTAGCGCGCGCAGGGGGGGCGAGCGGTGAGCGACTCCAGACGCGCGCGGGTGAGCGGAGGCGGCCTGGGCGAGCGCGCGCGCGGATGCAGGCGGACGCGGAGCGGGCACGGGCGGCGCTGGGGCGCAGGCCGAGGGAGCGGAGGCTGGCGGCGCTAGCTGCGGCAGGCGCCAGGCAGCGGGCGTTGGTGGCGGCGTGGGCGGCTGGCGGCCCGAGCGGCTGGGGCAGAGGCACGCTGGGCGAGCGCCCGAGGCGGGGCAACGCCAGCGCGGAAGCTGGACCGGCGGTGCGCAGGCGGGGCCGGCCTAGGCGAGCGGGCGCTGGGCGCGGCACGCGTGCGGGAGCTGGAGGCGAGCGCGGGCCGGCGCGACGGCTAGCGAGTGGCGACGGCTCGGCATGGATTTGGGCGAGGGCTAGCGCAGCGCGGTGCGGGCCACGGCGCAGCGGGAGGAGCAGCGTGCACGGGCGAGCGGTGCACGGTGGAGTGCCCGAGCGGGCTGACGGCTGCGGCGCGCGGGCGACAGCATGAGCAGGCGTGGAGCAGGTAGCAGGCACGCTGGAGCGCGCGGGTAGCGGCCCGGCGCGCGGTCACCGGGAGACAGAAGGAACGGGAGGACGCGGCGACATTGGGGCCTCAGCAACGATGGCAAAGCTAAAGGAGTTGTTGCATAGAAGTGGAAATTGCATTTGTGCTGATTGCAGCGCGCCTGATTCCAAATAGGCGTCAGCTAACATTAGGCAGCAGCACGCGCAAAGGAACAGAGGAGCGGAATGGCGGTTTGGTGTGGGCTAGCACGAGGACGCAGTGAAGGTGTTCGACGAATTGCCAGCCGCGGGAGAAGAGACGCCAAGCCTGCAGATGGTCTCTCATCGAACTTGTGACTTCAGAAAATATGCAGGCGGTGCTTCTCGTTCCGGTGATTCCAAGAGTGCAATAGACATGGTCGAATTCATCGGAATATGGAACGTCAAGGTGACAAAAGGCCAGCGGCACACGCCAGATGCAGAGGATGGGCGGTGGCCGAGAAGGGTGGATACACAAAGAGCGGCGAGCCGAAAAGAAAGACGACGAAGCGGGGGTGGCGACCGGATGCAGTGAGCTCGGAGGAGCCACGCACGGCGAGCTCTCTTTATCACTGCGGAGGTCGAAGCAGGAACAACGCGACGCGGGTCTGACGCGCGACGCAGGACTGACGGCCGACTCAGTTTGTTTCCGCAGGCGCGTGTATTAAGGCAACCGATCACGCGCAAGTGAATTGGAGGCCGTTAGTGTGGGAGCAGAGCAGAAGCGGCGCACCAGAGATGCAACCAAGCGCGACGATACTGCCGGAGGCTTAGCTGTGAGCAGGAAAACCCTGAGGTTCGCGGCAAAGTTTTCCCAGCGAACCAATTCGACTCTGTCGTCTCGTCCCAGGGGTCCACGACACCCAGCAACTCCTATCTCTCGTCGATCATCCGAGCAAGACCACAACACCTCAAGAAAGCTCGTGAACCCTTTCATCGAGCTTTTCTCTTCGCCAATCCTGTTCGCCACGGGACTTTACTTTCCGTCTGTTCTTCTCCACAACCAAGGCTACCCCAAGGTTTGCCCTAATTCACTGAATCTTCTTAATGCCGGCGATTCCTTTGCCGGAATATCGTCGTTAACTTCCTGTTATCTGTTTTCCCGGACCAGGGACTTGATTGCTTCGTTTTAGAAAGTTCTAGGGTGTTCTTTATAAAATTTCCAAAGCTTTCTGTATTTCAAATCGATGAACTTCTACATTTCATAGATTTTCATAGGAAGTTCATAAAAATGTAAAATCAATTTTGTTGAAACCCTAGGTCGAAATCTACAAGTTGTATGTTATGATCATGAGTTAAAAGTCTTTGATGGTGGTCTAGGTCAAGTGTTAGGGAATGAATGTTTTATTGTGCTTTTTATTGTATGCCTGTGTTATAGCTAAACAGTAAGTCATAGGATGTATGTCTCCAGAAGGGATGTGTGATGTCTAGTAAATCTTTTCACACGAGTGTTCATGTCCCTGCCATCAAGACGTTATCCTCGTCTTGATTGCTGTTTCCTTAAGTTCCTTGTCGTATATAGATCCTTGTTAGTCCGTGTGCATCTATTGCTTAGCTAATACGTCTCAACAGTTATGCTTCGGTGTCAGGTTATCAACCCAACCACTTAGCATCCGTTTTCTTTAAGCCTATGATGTTTCTGCGTAACAGCTGTTAGTCGATACTTCTACCGTCGGCTGGTTAGCTGATACGATTGTTATCTTTCTAGTATCGGCTACTGCCGATACAATCCTTTTGTTCTGTCCTACATTGACTGCACAGAGTCGATGTATCGGAGATGCACACACGATCTTAAGGTTCTTGCCATCGGCCGACCCAAGCTGATTTTAGTTGCTTTTCCATATCGGTCAAACCCGACCGATCGATCCTTAGTTTCCCCATCCTTATCCACACACTTCTATCAGTCGATTTATCGACTGAGAGGTCAGCTTTATACTTATCAGTCACATACCCTTAACCACACTTCAATCGGCTATACGTCACTCAATTATTGTGCTGACGTAATCGAGTCGATACAACCACACCTAGTTACCTAGGATAACACTTAAGCACATCTCAGTTAAGACACGACTGCTTTAGGAATCACCCCTCTGCTGAAGTAATCGATGTTTTCATCGAACGTCTAGGAACCCGATGCACTCATCAATCAGCTAAACCCTCGTTGTTTCCAATCAGCTCTGTTGTAACCCTCAACAAGTAGTCGACTCTAATTAGTTGTCCACCTAAAACTCTGTTTAAGTTTAGCTGCAGATCTTTTTGGTTGATATGTGAATAGTGTGTTATATGAATGCTAGGTTGCAATTGTATTGTGAAGTAAGGTAATGTTATGTGCACACTTTGAATGAAATATTGCATTGCATGTAGATACGTCTACTTTTGCAAACGGTAACTACGAGATCTCCCAGGAGCCTACGGCGAATGTTCCTGAAGACCAAATGAACGTCACCAAGGGATTAACTGAAGCCCCGAACCAAAGTTCGGAAGATGTTGATTTACTGACTTCAGACCCACCAGTAAAGGCAAGCCCCGGACATATCCCACTACTTTATTTACACTGCAATCTATGACTACTTGTATATACTTATGCATTACATCTAGGAGTTGTAATGAAACCCTAGAAGCATGAATACTAGGAATCCAATGTATTGAACCGAGTCCTTATCGCATAGATGCTCCGCTAATAGGGCCGGTAGAAGTCGGGTGATTTCCTGTCACTCGCGCGATATAGGAGTTGCTTGTTTACAATTCTGCAAGCACTATAAGGATGACGGACAGGGTCATGTGCTGTATCATGACTTGGAGCTTTACCCTGTTTGTTTTGATAAAAGCTTTAAGGTCGAAATGTGTGGTAGTGGTGGCTAAGCGTTTGAAAGTACTAGCCACATGCCGCGAAATATGGTAAGCGGTAAGCCTAGTAACCAATCGGCTCGGCAAGTGGACATACCTCCCACCACTCGATCTTTGTTTTATGTTCACACGCACCGACGTGTGGGAGTACGTTCTGCAAGGCAGACAGGAATACGGGTTTTGTAGTCGCGCTACAGACGTATGTCCTGTACACATTGGGTGTGCGTATGGTCCTGCAGTCGCTTGTGGTGGCCTGTCCACGACCCGGAATGAAAGGCAAACGGTTGCTTCGGAACTATCGTTGGATGTTCCAAGCGTGTGTGTTAGGTTTACCTTGCAAGGTTGAATCTCGATTCAGGAATCGTCCGCCTCTCACGATGCATGAGACTGCTTATCCCTTTTGCCACATCGAGTAAAAAGTGTAATGTTCAATGGAATAATTTTGATGGATGGGAATATCTACATTGCTTGCTTAGTATAGGTGCTTACCTAGAGGACTAATCAAACTAGAATCTGAAAGCTAAAACTTGAAAGTAGACTATACTCTTAGTTGCTTTTCAGCTGAAAATAAACCCAGAGCTTTTACAATGCCTTCATGAGTCTAGTTATGGGCTAAAATATACCCAAACCCAGGTAAGCCTTGCTGAGTATTAGTATACTCAGCCTTGCTAGTTTTATATTTTTCAGGTAAAGCCCTTGAAGACCCTGCTCTTTCCCTGTCTTAGCCCTGTGCTCTTCCAGAAGATTGGTCCGTGGAATGGGATCCGTCCCCGACCAACATTGGTGATACCGAGTGATGTCGTGCCTGGGCTTAGCATGACATCCGTCTTAACGACGTGTTGTAATCATCGCGTATGTTTTCTGCTGCCAAAAACCATAGCTTTAATGGTTTGTAATCTTTTCTCTAGATTTGAAACTTCATACTTCTTTTGGAAGCTCTTGTAATGTAATTCTCTGTGATGTAAAATGTGATGGTGATTGTATCTCTGGACTCACCTTCGTGTGAGGTAACCTTATTTGATCCTGTGTATCGGTGGTTTATCGGGACGTTACCCGACAGGCCAAGGGATTATACCGTTTGAAGCACGTTGGAGCCCTCGGGAGTGGACTCGCGTACTTGAGCCGGTATAATTCAGGTTGGTTCTGCCACACTACCGTACCAAGTGGATGCGCCGCGTTACCTGGGACGATGCCGTAGAAGGGAAACTTGCTCGGAACCAGCATGTCCTTGAAGTCCAAACCCATCTTCCTCAGAGTGCTGGCGAAGATGAGGTTGAGATTGCTCCCACTATCAATGAGCAACTTGGTGAGCCTGACCTCAGCCACCACAGGATCCAGAACCAGAGGAAACTTGCCGGGCTCCGAGAAACTCATCCACTGATCATCGTGGGAGAATGAGATGGGGACCTCCGACCAATGGAGTGGTCGTGGTACCGCCGGCTCGACGGACATGATCTCGCGGAGAAGCAGTTTTTCGTCCCGCCTGGAGTTAAAATCCCCATCTCCCTCGAACATGACGTTGACGGTCTTCGAAGCGTCCTGGAACTTCGGGTTGCGCCCTTGGTCCTCTTGGTCGTCATCCTCGGGTTCTTTGTCCGCAGGCTTCTTGTTCTTCCTACCACCACCGGAGTTGCTGAACGTCCTCCGGAGGTGGTAGCAATCGATGGCCGCGTGATTGGCACCTGGATGCCATGGGCACTTCTTCTGCAGGAGCTTCTCAAACTCCTCCTGTGTCGTCGACTTCTTGCCCGGCGAGAGACGATCCACAGCCGCGATGAGATCATCTGGCTTGCGTTTTCAGGGTGGACCCAAATAGTCCCGCTGGCCTTTGTCGTTGCGGTTGTCGTTTGGGCGCCTCAGATTGCTATCCTAGCGCCGCGGGAACCGCTCCAGCATCTTCTCCTCCTGTTCGGACCGATCGTGCATCTTATCACGAAGGCCCGCAACGGTCTTCGGCCTGTTCCGCCCAAAATCCCTGAAGATGCCTGGGTCGGTGATGCCGTTGTAGAAGCAGTCGATGATGTTATCCTCCGAGATGTTCGCGATGGTGGCGCGGACGTCGAAAAAGCGACATGTGTAGGACCGCAGGAGCTCGCTATGTTCCTGCTTACACTGAGCAAGATCGTGACGAGTACCTGCGCGAGCGATCGCTCCCTGGAAGTTGTCGATGAAGACCTTCTTGAGGCGCTCCCAGGAATCGATAGAGTTGTTGCTGAGGCTCTCCAGCCACGTGAGCGGCGCAGGGTCCAAGGCCATCGAGAAATAGATGACCTTGGTGATGTTAGAGCCCCTGCAACCTCGATGGCCGTGGAGTAGCAACGTAGCCACTGCTGAGAAGCCTGCTTGCCGTCGTACTTGGTGATGCTGATTGGCTTGAAGCCCTCAGGGTACTTATAGCTGCTGAATCATGCAGAGAAAGCTGGGAAGCGATCACTGCAATCAGTTCCTTCAGTCTCGACTTCTTCACGTACCTTACGCCTGGAGTTGATTACGGACCGCGCATCGCGGCCTTCGTTGATGTGCTGGCGTAGGTCTTCTAGGGGAGGCCGATGATTGGCCTGTCGCGGGTTGCCCCCTAGAGGTGGCTGCTGCCTCCCGCCAAGGGCCTGGCTCCCGCGAGCGTTGTCGTTGTTGTGGCTGGGCTGAGGTCGAAGGCGTCCGCCAGCCGTTTGGCTGTGAGCTTCGCTCCGACTCTCACCCACATGCTCCTCCCTGATGGTGGACGCCGGGTTTTGCTGATCCAATTGGATCCGGTCCCTCTGCGTGTAAAGAAGTGCTTGACGCATGTTCGGATCATCGCTGCGCTCGAGAATTGCCGTAACCCTGGCAATGTTGGCCACCAGGGTCCTGAAACCCCGTTCACTTATGGTGAGGAATTCAGGATCAAGCTCGCGATGCATAGATCGTCTGCGCTCGTTGACCCTCCTCCGCTGAATTGTGCGGGCTCTATTCCTGGCCCTCCGTGCCTCACGATCGGCGTCGTTCTCGTCGCTGGCGTTGGCTGTGGCCTCATCTTCAGAGACCGCTTCGAAGTCGTTGTTGGGGAAGCCACCATCATTCTTGCCTTCTTCCGCCATTAAGACCTGGCGGGAGGTGAGCTCATCAGAGCTCGCATCGACTAGTTCAGTCGACTCCTCCGCCATGGTGGCCAGCGGCTTGCCCTCCTGAAAGGGCAAAGGCTCGAGGTGAGCCACAAGTCGACCCTCAGCCTCGAGTAGATTGGAGAGCTCCATGTCCCTCCAATGTACAATGCGCCCCTCCGGCATGGAGGTGATCATCAGATCACTGGCGCCAAAACAACCCGAAGCCCCCCGGCATGCGGTGGCTTCAGGCCCTTCGACCTGGAGCAGAGAGTCCAGGTCCTTCTCCAGCGCGGAAAGGGACCCAGAGACGCTGGCCTCCTGAAGATCAATGGCCAGGTTACATAAATCGAGTTGGGGTCGGTTACGTGGGTCCTTGGATTGGGATGATTCCAACCCAAGGGAAGTTGCCGCAGCGCTTGATGAAGTCGAGCCGGGGGCTGACTCCATCTTGATCTTTGCAGCGGATGCATGGATCGACAGGTCGTCGAGATCATCAACGAACTTGTCGAGGTCACCGCGAGGATCTGCCGCAGGAGTCTTTGGCTTCATATCGATGAGGAATCGCCAAAAATCGCCCACACCATCTGCGATGCAGACCCACGAGCCAAAAACAAAGTTCGTGCCTTGAGAGGGAACTGACCTGGGGAATCGGAAAGATGCCATCGAGCTCGCCGGTGGATCTTCGACGCACACCTCTACCTGGCGTGCTAGCTGTCGGTGTTTTACCGGCTGCCCACCGAGGGATATACCCAAGGTGGTAAGTTTTGGGTGAGGAGATGCCGAGATCAGGAACTCGAAGGTGCAAGGAACACAAAGTTTAGACAGGTTTGGGCCGCTAGGTGCGTAATACCCTACGTCTTGTATGGTGGTTTGTATTGCCTTTGGTGTAGAATGATCTGGAGATCTTGTTTTGAGAGGGGTCCCTGCCCTCCCTTATATACCCGGGAGGTCAGGGTTACAAAGATACTAACCAACACCAGCTAAGGAATCGTACCAGAACATGTCTCGAGTGGATTCCCTCTGTATCGGTTAGCTCTATCTCCTACTTAAACGGGATAAATAAGAGATAAACAAGATAAATAAGAGATAAGACGAACTTAATCTCTTAAACCTCTTTAAACTATGTTATGTACATAGCCCCGTGGCCCCGGCTCTGACAATCTCATCCATTGATGCGCCGCCACCCCCTTTGCCCTAACCTTCGGCAGCTGCAATTCATCATCTCCGGTGAGTCTCTTCTCAATTCCTCACGGCTACACCTTCTCCTTCCCTTCCTCAACCGGTTTTGGTGCTCACTCGGTCCTTTCCCCCGCCGCACAGGCCTCCTGGCGGAGCACCGCTGCTCGCTATCGTTCCACATCACAACCTCGTGGCCAGCTTTTCCTGCCCATTTGAGCTGCTCCTGAGCCTCATCACGCTGCTGCCTTTCTCGCACGCGCCGTGCGCCTGCTCCTTGCCCCGCCTCGGCCCTTCCTGACCGCTTCCCCCGCCAGCCATGCGCCGTGCCATAGCGGCGTGTGCGCACTAGCCGCGGGTCAAGGCCAGCGTCCGACGTTGACCCGACCTGGGTCCGCTCCCCGCCTGGGCCCGCTGGTCAGCGGCTCGGGTGGACCCAATGGAGCAGATCTGTTGTTTTGTGTTGTTTTGTAGATCTGAAAACTTGTAAAATGTGTATAAAATGGTATAGAGCTCCAAAAAATATGAAATTATTTTGTTGGAACTATTTGGTGTAGATCTACTCTGTAAAAATATTGCTTTGCATATTCCTATTGCATAAATTAGTTATGATTTTTTTGTGAAAGTGATTTAAATGCATGGTTACCTCTTTGATGATCTAAAAATACCAAACTTAACTTTGTTAGATTCCCGACGAAAGTATCTATCTAGTGGTTAAATTTGTTTGGATTGAACCCAACTGTTTATTAGAGTTTTAACTTGATTTCATGTTTGTTGCCTGAAATTTTGTTTATTACATAACTTTTAACTACAAAGTTATAAAATGGTAATTCTTGTATTAGCTTATTTGCTCTGTCTAGTACTTTTGGTAATTTCTTGAAAATTGTTTGAAATGATTTGCATGTCTTTTAAGATTTAACTTGCTTAGAGTAGCTTAAAATTATCATGCTCATAAATAATTCTATAAAATTAGTTTTGCTGCAAATCCAACTCTCATGAGTTTGTTTTGGTTCCCTCTGTATTCTCAAATTATTTCATGATTTATGCTTGTTGTATGGATTTCTTTTGGCTAATTTTTGTTTTAGATTTCTTGCTTAAGTGCATAGGTATACTTGATCATTTTTGGTTAGTGTTCATAATTTTGTATCATTGCATGTTGTGCCATCCACTCTTCATTGCATATCATTTCATGCATACACATAGCATCATGCTAACATATGCATCCATTAATGCATTATAGTGACCGAAATGCCGGAGAGCAAATCCACCGAGCCCGCTGAAGTTGATGAGCCCGAGCCCGGTGTCGAGTTTGTGCTTGAGCCGGAAGAAAACCAAGGCAAGCAGCTAAGCATGAATTCCTCACCTGACTAAATTGGTTTAAATTTAGTTATCTCACTTGGATATTTATGGTTATGTATTTATATCTATTTATCGCATTGTTGTATCTACTTTCATGCATTCCCCTTCCTTAAATTGTTGATCCATGTCCTTGTCACATGTTAGTTGGTTAACTAATTAATTTGACTAGTTGCTTAGACATGCTTAGATTATTCTATAACTTAAAAAGGAAAGAATGGAATATGGCCACACTACACTCACTTGGTTATCCTTGATCGCACTTGTTCGGTTATGGTTATGTTGGAAAGAATTTTTCGTGGTTCGGGCGGAACGGTAGGGCCTAGAGAAAGGAGTCTCGGAGGCATAATCCGCCCGAATCATTTAAGGACCTATCAGTGTTTTACCGGCAAGCCCACGAAGGGATACCCTAAGGTAGTAGACTTGTAGGCAGGGTGTCGCCAAGATCAGAAACTCGAAGGTGCAAGCAACACAAGGTTTAGACAGGTTCGGACCGCTATGTGCGTAATACTTTACGTCCTGTATGGTGGTTTATATTTCCTTTGGATTGGTTATTGGTTTGAGGGGGTCCCTGCCCGCCCTTATATAGTCGGGGGTGGGGGTGGTGTGGGGGGCAGGGTTATAGATATCCTAGCGAGATACGAGCATAGGAGTCCTACACGAGTACTATTTGGGTAGTTTCCTTCTGTTCCGACTAGTCCTACTCGCATACGAGTACATTACAATAGTACTGCAGGTCCCATCCCTTACAACAGTACTCGCATACGAGTAGATATAAAGTCTAGGACATGCCCCATCCCTTATTCTAAAAATTCTAAAATAAGTCATTGATGACACTTGCCCGCAGCCCTGAGCCTTGAATCCAAATCCCAAAGATTTGGAAAAAGGATCCACATGAATGTGGCATGCCTGCGTATTTTTATAAACTTGATTGATGGTTAAGATAGGAAAAGTTGGTTTGAAATTCGAAAAATCCCTTTTTGGGATAATATCCTAAAAAATGGTTAATCAAATAACTTCCCCAAAATTATCCTAAATTACCGCTGAAAACACATCATATTCCAAGAAAACTCCTCAACTTCGACACAGTGAAACTGGATCCACCGCTGGTTATTTGACTGCGTGGTGACTTAGGTTTAACTTACCCTTTCACTCGCCTCCCCACTATGTGAGCCCTTCATCTTCCTCCATCTCCCAGCCGCCGCCATTTCTTAGATCTAGATCTAGAACTGCGCCTCCTCTGCTTCCTCCTTCCTCCCATATTGCCATCACCGTAGTCTTCCCTTTCATCCTGTGCGAATCTCTGCCTCCTCACTCCTCAGCCCCCGAGCGCATGTGAGTGAAGCGACTCGTGACATCAAGGATGGGAAACAAGAAAACTGCTACCAAGGGAGACAAGCGCAAGAAGGAAGAAGAAGCCAAGACTGCAAATAGCAACTGGACATACAGTAAGTGCTCCAGAAATGATCTTTTGCATCTTGTTTCCGAGGGTCTTCTTCAAGAGAAAGATGTTATGCAGTGGCATTCGTCTTTCCGTCAATCTTATCCGCAAGAGAATGTTGATGAAATCATTCTATTCCAACACTTTGTCGAAAGGGGATTGGCCCTCCCCGCCTCCGACTTTTTTCCTTCTCTATTTCTATGGTCTTCAACTCCATCATCTCAACCCAAATTCTATAGCTCATGTAAGCTATTTTTGTTCATCTTTGTGAGGCCTTTCTGGGCATCGAGCCCCACTTTTCTCTCTTCCGCTATCTTTTTCGAGTGAAGCCTCAACCAAGTCTTGAGAACTAGAATGTAGTCGGAGGGGCCGGGTTTCAGCTGAAGCAGAAAATGGATGAGAAATATATAAAGTATAAGTTCCCCACTAGTCATTCAGGTTGGAAAGACTTGTGGTTTTATATTGGGAATCACAAGCCATCGTTGCCAGATAGGACCGGATGAGTGCCAACACCGCAACCAGAATGGAACCAAAATCCTTCTGCATCTGAGATGGAACAAGTCAATGAGTTGCTCGAGTTGATCCAAGCGCTAAAGTTGATGGGAGTCACTGGTGCATCTTTGATGTACTCATTCTTCGAGTGTCAGATTCAGCCCCTACAGAAGAGGTACTGCTTAGGTTTCGACTACCTTGAGACTGAAGATCCCTCGCGTATGTCTGTAGAGGAGTTGCCAATGGGGGAGCGATGAGGCGAGTAGGACGTGTGTTGTTGGATGTAAACATCATACCATATGTCCCGCCACTATTTTCTGCCAAGAATCAACCCGAACTAGTACGAAACTCCTTCGCTCGGGTACTTTTTGCTACCCTTGTATTCTGTATCTGACTTGGCTTTGATGACTTTGCAAGACCACACAAACTTGTATAGGAGTTCACCTCAACTTCCCGAGACAGAGCGTCCGGTCACTTGAAATCGAGTGCGTATCAACCACACAGAATTAACCGTCCTCCCATTGTTCCAGTGACCGATGATGAAGATGATGATACTGATGATGATCTTACTCTGGCAGACCTCCAGAGGAAGAGGGGAACAAGTTCCGTCAGGAAGATGCAAGCCCTCCTAGTATTGAATCTGCCCAGCCACCCCAAGAAAGCCAAGGTCAGCGCACAGATGCGCAGGGCCTCAGCATATGCGATGATGATAATGAACAACTAAGGTGAGTGCATATTGTAAATTTGCGATTTTTTTGTCAATTTCTTCCTTGATGATTTTTGACTACTCTCCCTTTCTTTTGCTTCAGTGCTGTTGCCTCCAACCTCAAGCGCTCAAAGAAAAGGGTTGAAGAGGAAACCGTCGGGGATGGTGCTGCAGCAGAGCGAGATGTGTCCTCTGTTGCAGTGGACCCGTTGCCAAGTAGTAGCTGGGCTACGCCAGGGCAAACACCACCCTCGGGTCTAATAGGATCGTCCGTGGATGCCATCAGTTTTGAGCAACTTATCGTGCTACCACATACATCCAATCATGGTAAGGATGCGCCTATTACCTCCTTTGTCTTAGTCATTAAGGTCCGGTCCTAGATGCCTGGCCATAGGGCTATGTAGAAAGGCTTAAGGGTGTCCCCGATGGACCTAGGTGACTGTTCGCGTAAGCTAGGCGTACCCTCAATGGCCGAGGCTTATTGGAAATGGTTGATATGAGTACCCCTCATCCAACATGATCGGTTGAGTGAGCCGCATGATCCTTACGTCATGTGGGTAAAGAACTGCACCGTTGCAAGGTTAATAATCAATTTGAATTGCCGCACTCTTGGTTATGAGCAAGCTCAGTGTCCATCGAATTCTTCGTAGAAATTTCGTGTATGATGGTTATGGCTTCATGTTACCTTTATGATCAAGCATTTTTTCCTTCATTAATCAACTAAAATTTGTGTTGGGTTGGGCAAGATTTATTAACTTTGACTAGAGAGCTAATTGTTGGATTAGAATGCTGATGCTTATGCAATAACTACTTAACCTTAAAGCCTCAACCTTGTTCGAGCCTTAGTTGCATGATCCTTTTATTTAATGCGTAAGACTTGTGAGTACCTTTGTGCCCTTGTTGCTTTTAACCTAAGTTGCATGTGATTCAGAAGTTGTGTTTGGTCACTTCTGATGTGAACCCGTTAGGGTTTGTTCCTGATCTTTCAATGAGAGGCGTGGAATAACTCGATTGATGGAGGAGACGACGTTCACCGCCCGACTACAGCCTTCCAAAGATGTTGCGCCTTAGCAACCGATACACCACCTCCTTTGGTTGCCGCGATCTTGTGGAGCGCGACACCCGGCCACCAGGGCACTCGTCCTGCAAGCAATCGAAGAACCAGCAAAAACAAGTAGAACAAGTACTGAAATTATGAGTGCAATCCAATAAATTAGTGCACATAAACTCATGTAACAAGGGGGTGGGGTTTCAAACTATTATCTATACTTAAGTTATGTCATTTTAATGGATTTACTTTGAAGTAATTCGACCAATTTAATTTTTATTTTAAGAACTATAAAGATTCTGACCTTGAATTTTTGTGGTTAAGTTTATTTTCAATAAATAAGCTTATGGTGAATTTTTCATAATTTTCTGAAAACAGAAACTAAAACATTTGAATTTGAATTTAAATTTCAAGCTTAAGTTCAAATCTTGGGTAAATAGAACTATAAAGTCTTGAAAATTTAACATTGAACTAACTATCAACATATTAGGTTATGGTAAAAAGATCTAAACATAGAAGCCTTAGGAACGTGCTTAATTAAATTCAAACCATTTCAAATTTGATTTGCAAAAGTTTAAAAAAATTTAAACTACAAAATAGTATTAAGCTTAAAACTTTTACACAAGCTCATACATGACCTAATGATGCTGCATACCAAAAATCATAAAAAATAAGTTAATATGCAAAAGTTATGCATAAAATACCCCTTTTACTTAGGTTTAAAATAGATTCAAAAGTATTTAGATTCAAACCAAACTTCATTAATAAAAGTTGTATAGCTTGAATCCTAGTTTCTAACAAAACTGGTTTGATAATTTTTGGATTTTTCTACACATTCCTAGGAATTTTACAAGTTGACTGAATTGTGTTTAAAGAGGGGTGCTACTTTCTCACAAATAGACCCCTGGAAACTTTTAAAACTTTGCAATCGAGTCCCTAGCCGGTTACACTAGAGGTCCGACCGATGGCCGACCAAATTCCGGCGAGATGGCTTGCCGGCGGCGAGGGGCACGTGGGGAAAAATGACCAGTGACTCACGGCGGTTACGGGGGTGGTCAGGGCTGAGATGGTGTGACGCCCTGAAAATTCACTTAATAAAATCATGCGCTAGAGTGATTCGTAAAAACGGTTCGACGTCAAAACCCTAACCCTAACCGGAGCGCTGTTCCGTTCCGCACGCTCGCCCACGCGCGACCGTCCGCCGTGATTAACGCAGACGCGACTCCCTTCCCTTTTCTTTCTCTCCTCGCGCGAATACCGCGCGCGTGGCCGACCGGCCGCGACCGCTGCCGCAAGTAGCGCCGGCAATCCTCGTGCCGCGCGCGAATCCCCGCGCGCGCGTGACCGACCGGCCGCGGTCGCCGCCGCGACCGGCGCCGACGCGTCCCTTTCCCCCCTCTCTCTCCTTTTTCTTTTTTTTTCTCCCTCCCATTTCTTCCTTTTCTTTTCTTTTTCCAATCTCTCTCTCTTTCTTTCTTTCCTTTCCTTTCTTCCCTTTTCCTTTTTCCTTTTTCCCTTTTCCTTCCTTCTCTCTTTTCCCTCCTCTCTTCTTCTCCCCTCTCTTTCCCCTGTCTCTGCTCCCGAACGACCACCCGGCCACGTGCTGCCGTGCCGCGCGCACGCTCGCCCCCACGTGCCCCGTGTGGCCGTGCGCCACGCCGTGTGCCGCGCCGTGCCCGCGCCCCGCCCTGGCCCGCGCCTCGCCGCGCCGCGCGCGCACGCGCGCGCCCGGCCCCGCGACGCCGCGCCGCCCGACGCTGCCGTGCCCGCGTGTGCCGCGCCGCCCGTCGTTCGCCGTGCCGCCCGGCCTCCGGTCCCAGCCACGTCGCCCCGTTTCCCCGGCCGCGCACGCCGCCGTACGCGCACGCGCCGCTGAGCCGCGCACGCGCATGCGTCCGGCCCGCGCACACGCGCTGCACAGCGCCGCCCCGCCGCCGCTGGCGCCCCGCCTCGCCGCTCGCGCCGTCGCCTGTGCTGTGCAGCCTCCGGCCCCTCTCCCCCCACGTGCTTGACGCCGCCATTGGCGCTTGCGCCTTGCCGCCCGCCGTGCCACGACGCGGCCGCCATTAAGGCACCCCACGCCGCTCGCCGGCCCTCTCCACCGGCCTCCACCGCCCACCGCCCCGGCCGCCTATAAAAGGGGCCGAGGGGCACCCCCAGCTCCCCACCAACGCCGCCGCACGCTTGGCCCCTCCCCTCCTAGCCTCCACCGCCGCCACGCCGAGCCGCCTTGCGCCGCCGCCTCCGCTTCCGTGGGCACACCTCCCTGCTCCACCCCAGCCCGTGGTGAGTGGGGGAATCGACTCCCCTCTGTCCCCTCTCCCTTGTCCCCCTCAACCCCGAGCCGCCCCGGGCCCCGGCCGCCGGAATTTGGCCGGCGCCGGACCTCCCCCCCCTCCCCTGTTTCCTGTCAACGGGAGAGGAGGAAGAAAGGGCATTATGCCCATAACCCCCTCCCTTTCCCTGTTTTCCTCAAAGAAACTCTCCATTCACTCCCTTTTACAAAAGAAGCCTCACCCTTTCCGTTATTTCGAACCAAACCCCCATTACATAAACCTAAACCAAAATTGACAACCTCTAACATACCCTGAGCATTTCTAGAATTCGCAAATAGGCCCTTACTCCCTACGGATATTTATGAATAAGCCCCTGGACCCCCGTTTAACCCCTAGAACTATCTTTAACTCGTCATTTTATGTGCGAAACAACCTCCGATCGACCCGAAACTTTACCACATCCTTTCTAGTATAGTTCTAGCCATGCCATTAAGAAACCACCCAAAAATATTAACCCTACCTCCGTAACTAAATTATTTCCGATTCAAGCTCAACGATGAAAGCTTTTAGTTCTTCCGTTTGATTGTGTGTCTGTTTGTTTGCGTCATAGGATACGGAGTGAACGAGGAAGTTCCCGAGTGTGACCAAGCAAACGAGGACCAATTCTGCGACCCCGAGCCCGAGGGACAGTGCTACGATCAGGACCTCCCGCAAGAGTTTGACGATGGCAAGTTCAATTCCGCCCTTTGATGCATGTTTCTGTCCTAGTTTTTATAAACACAACCCAGTGGCCTGTTTTATAAGATTGCATGGTTTTGCGTGCTGAAAACATGGTAGGATAGCCACCCTTGCTTGAGATAACCCTACCTTGACCACCTGATTTTATAAAGAGAATGTGTGTGTGTAGGGAGGGATACAATGTGGTTTTGAAAGACGAGTTAGACGGGATGGATGGCATTTCTGTGTGAATTGCCGTTGGTGTGCTCGTACCTGTGTGGTTGAGCGAGGAAGGGAGATATCCATCCTGTCACCCCTAAGGACCGAGTTGATGTGACATCTCACCTAGCTTCTTGTCGTGCAAACCACTTGACCGTTGTATGGGCAACGGCTTAGCATAAATCCCACTAGTTAGCCTGATAGCCATCAGGAGAGCTGAGAGCAACGGGTGATCAAGGAGACGGGATAAGCTCTGTGTGACTTATGCCCCGGTTAAACCTCGGTGATAGGTCGAATGACCCCTTGATGGATCCCGTGGTGGCTAGTCGGGTCTAGCTAAGGTGGGTAATGGCTTTGTTGGGATCTGCACTGGCACTAAGGTGTTCGTGCTGTGGTACCCCACCTGTGGGTAAAGTTGCACACCTCTGCAGAGTAAAAATCTATTCGAATAGCCGTGCCCATGGTATTGGGCAAGTTACGGTGTGGTCATATAACTAGTGTTTCTCTTGGGAATGAATGGGCTGGCGTGAGTTGTTTGGAAAGTGTTCGGCAGATGTGCCGTGTGCTACGGCGGACGGGGAGTCCGGTAGCAGTTTAAAACTTGGATCCTGTGTGGATCAACACCGTGTGCTCCTTGGTACAAGAAAACTCGTTTTAAAAATGCTTTTAAAACAAACCCCTGCATACAACAGAGTTTTCCGCAAATGAACCGTAACCTTATCCTTGGATTGCCCTGTGCATTAACTTCTGTTATACCCCTCCGTGGGTGTAATTGGACTTGCTGAGTACGTTCGTACTCACCCCATCCCTATTTTTACAGTGGAAGACCCAGACTACGTCCCCGAAGACAACGAGTAGGGTTTCGTCCTGCACCCAGTCTTGCCTGTGGTTGAGGCCACCGTTGGATTCCGCATGGCGCAAGACTCTGATGATTCTCTTTTCGTAGCTAGTGTAGTAGTGTGGGTTCTGGTTGTAATCCTCGCGATAGTGGCGCTTCACTGCCCATTACCGCGTGGAGTTGTACGGTGATGTACCATCTGATGTAATAAAAGTGTTATCAGCCTCCTGGGACTGATAAATCGACACGTTTAAGTCTTCCCTGATGGGGGGACGCTTCAGGTGGTATCAGAGCCGTAGGCTGGCCGTAGGACGTGACCCTAGGAGCGAGACCCCTTTTCAGGCCCTAGAACTTGTCCCGGTTTAGAAACTTTCTGCACAAACACTCACCACTGGTCTTTGCCTTGTTCCAGATGGCTGGCAATGGATGGGTTAGCGGAATCTGCCACGCAGAGCCCGGCCTCCCCAAGTTACTATTGCTCAGCCTGGAACGCGTTGGGATTATGGAACCACCGGAGTATGCCTACCGTGAGTACATCGCCGGAGGCACCCTTCGGTGCGACATGATGGTTTTTGTGGAGAGAAGCACCCGCTACCCTGATGTGGACCCTTGGTTCATCTCCACCGCTGGCTTCCGCTTCCCCGACACCTATCGAAAGGCCGCCCTCCAAGCCCAGATGCAAGAATACGAGAACCGCAACGGAATAGGTGGATGGATAGAGGAAGAAGAAGAAGAACCCATGGAAACCCATTGGGATAAGGGTACTCAGACCGAAAATGAGATGGATCGGTTCCTTCCAATAAAGAAGCGCTCTATCAGGGCCGAGGAAGAATCCCCATGATAGGATTAGCACCCCGAGCTAGAACCCTACCCTAATGTCCACGTACCCATGAAAGCTGTACCACCCTTGTTGTAATAATAAATATCATCTACTCCCTTTTACACCTGTACCAGGTTGTTTACCCTGTTCCTGTTTCAGATGGCTGAGGAAGGATGGACCCAGGGCGATTGCCAAGCTGCACCTGGATTCCCCGGCCTCTTAATCAACACCCTGGAAGACCTTGGCGTTACGGAACGCCCAAGGTACTACAGCCGAGAGTACGAGCACCATGGTACCCTCCGCTGCAGGGTGATCCTGGTCATCGCCAGGAGCAACCGCTACCCCGACATCCAACCTTGGCGAGCGACCGCCACAGGGTTCAGACACCAAGACACCTACCCCTTGGCCATCAGAAAAGCACTCCGTTATTTGTGCCGGATTTTTGAAGAACACCTCGCCCCCACACCAGCGAAGTTCTTCCCGTCGACCATCAGAACCCCAGTCTGGGAAGCACGCATGAAAAACCTGGAACGACGTCGCCACGAAGAAGGCCCCCTGTACCAAGTGGCTACTTACCTAGCCGCCCTGGACCAACTCTTTGACGAGCAAGCCAACCTTCTGAGGGAGCAGACCCATCGAGCCGAGCAAGCGGAGCTCGCAGTGAGATTACAGCAGATCCGAGCCGCCCACGCCGAGGCAAGAGCCGCCGCCGCGGTCAGTAGCGAAGCAGTCGCCCAAGAGAGCCTCAGGCAAACCCGAGACCGGCGTATGCAAGATTGGACCCGAAGTGGAACACCAGTCCCGGCAATTGGAGAAGACCATGTTTTACTCGGGACACCCATCATAGGATGGGGGACACTCTTCAGAAACACACAAGCCCCACCCGAGAACCCTGAAGGTTCCGCTGCCGCCACCGGAGTGGATGCTGCAGCGCGACCCTTGACGGATAGGAACCCAGAGGACGGCGAGCAAGGATCACTCACGCTTCCTGCCCCAGAAGAAGGCCTGCCCCGCGAGTAAAATGACCGACGCCACCCTAGTGATGTGTCCCCACCGCTTTTGTTTAAGTTGAACCTGATCCCGGACGAGTAGTACGAGACCTAGCCTTACCCCAAGTTGTACCCCCTTGCAGTAATAAAGTTGTTTGTGCTTGTTGTTTGTGATGTTGTATGCTGGTCTGTTGTGTGCTGCTTGTGATATAAATACTGGCAGAAGGTAGGTTCTGCCTTATATACGAGTTAAACAACTTAAACATCACATAATAGTAACCCCACTCTACCCAATCAACAGATGGTTCCCCGGAGCGTCACGAGGGCCTCCCGTAGCCGGAACCCCGCAGCGCTGGTGCCGGAGCACAGCCTGCTGGACAGAATCCTCCTCAGGCAGAGCAAGAAGTAAGCCAGAACCAAGGAGAAAATCAAGGAGGAGAGCAACTACCGCCACCCCCACCTCTCGGAGACCTGGCACAGATAATCCACAACCAGACCCTCATACTGGAAACACTGGCCAACGCCCTCATTAACCGGCAACCCCGAGGGCAGAACATGAATGACAAGCTGACGGCTTTTCTGAGGACTAAGCCGCCCACCTTTGCGGATCCTGCAACCCCTTGGATGCAGACGACTGGTTGCGAGTGATTCAGAGGAAGCTCGAACCATTCGAATGCCAGGACCGGGACAAGGTTCTTCTAGCAGCCCACCAGCTCACCGGAACAGCATTATCCTGGTGGGAAAACTATTGTGCCGCAGCCGAGGATGCCTCTACCATCACATGGGGAGAATTCGTAAGGGAGTTCCGCCGCTACCACATCCCTTCGGCCACCATGAAGCGCAAGGCGGATGAATTCCACGCATTACAGCAGGGGAGTATGACGGTGGAAGAATACACCCACCGGTTCATCGAGTTGGCCCGTTATGCACCGGAGGAAGTAAACGACGACGACAAGAAGCAAGATATGTTTAAGAAAGGACTAAGCCCAGAACTCCGGACTCTGCTTACCCCTCAAATCTACCCTGACTTCAACACTCTGATGAACAAGGCCATACTCACGGAAAGGGCCAAGGCTGAAGAAAGAAAGGACAACAAACGCAAGTTCCTAGAAAGTAAGGCTCGCCAACAGGACCGTTTCCAGAAGCCGAGAAATTCCAGCTATACTGCACCAGGATCTCAGGCCCCAATGCAGTATAGGACTCAGTCCCAAGTGATAGGATCGCGGGCCCCCGACACACAGCCTAGGAGCCAGAATACCGTGAGAGCCCCGCAGAGCAATGCAAGCATGGTCGCATCCGACAACACCAATGTTAGGGCCTGCTTCAACTGCCGTGAAATAGGGCATTACATTGCCAATTGCCCTTATGCCAAGAACAAGCCGGCTACATCAGCCTTCTCCAACTCGGTGAATGGACCCAGACCAGCCCTAACCGGCGCCAACCGAGTGCCTATTTGCAATAACGACAACAGCCAGCAGACGAAGCAGCCTCAGCAATCATTTGGACGAGCCCGCGTCAATCACATCGACGCGCAGGAGGCCCAAGAAGCTCAGGGCGTAGTGCTCGGTGAGTACCTAGTCAACTCAGCCCTGGCAACAGTACTATTTGATTCTGGAGCATCGCACTCGTTCATATCCTCAAGCTTTGTGGAGAAACACAAAATACCCACAGTACTACTAAAAACACCCCTACTAACCCGGACGCCTGGGGGCGACATCAATTGTCGATTAGGCTGTCCATGGGTAAGGATCAATTTAAGTGGGGTAGAATTTCTAGCAGATTTAGTAGTACTTAAGTCTGGGGGAATAGACGTGATCCTTGGAATGGACTGGTTAAGTCAACACAATGGTCTCATAGGCTGTACCGACAAAGTGGTACGCCTAACAAACCCCGAAGGAGTACAAGTGATCTGCCATACCCGGAATAGTAAGTTTGACCCGATGGTGTTTAGCATGGAAGCCCAGCCCTTAGAAGGAGTCCGGTAGTAAACGAATATCCAGATGTTTTTTTCGAAGAACTTCCCGGTATGCCACCAGACAGGGATATAGAATTCGTCATCGACCTTATCCCCGGAACCTCCCCTATAGCCAAGAGACCCTATAGGATGGCGGCCTCAGAATTGACAGAATTAAAGAAGCAACTAGAAGAGCTGCAACGAATTGGCTTTATCAGACCAAGCTCGTGCCATGGGGAGCCCCAGTCCTGTTTGTCAAGAAGAAAGATGGGAGTATGAGGTTGTGTGTAGATTACCGAGCACTGAATGAGGTTACCATTAAGAATAAGTACCCCCTCCCCAGAATTGATGACCTTTTCGATCAGCTAAGAGGAGCCAAGTACTTTTCCAAGATCGATCTAAGGTCAGGATATTTTCAGCTCAAAATTAGAGAAAGTGACATCCCTAAGACAGCCTTTGTCACCCGCTACGGGCAGTTCGAGTTCACCGTAATGTCCTTCGGACTAACCAATGCCCCTGCCTATTTTATGAACCTCATGAACAAGGTATTCATGGACGAGCTAGATAAGTTTGTCGTAGTCTTTATCGACGACATACTTATCTACTCCAAGAGTGTTCAGGAACATGAGCAACATCTGCGGGTAGTATTGGAGAAGCTGAGGACACATAGGCTCTATGCTAAGTTCAGCAAGTGCGAATTCTGGCTGAGGAGAGTAGCTTTCCTTGGTCACATTCTGACCGCGGAAGGCGTAGCAGTGGATCCAGAGAAGGTCGAAGCAGTTTCCAACTGGCAGCGACCGACTAATGTTAGTGAAATCAGAAGTTTTCTTGGATTAGTTGGGTACTATCGGAGATTTATCGAGGGATTCTCCAGGATAGCCCGACCCATGACGGAACTTCTTAAGAAGGAGAAGAAGTTCGCCTGGATGGAAAATTGTGAAAGAAGCTTTCAAGAATTGAAGCAAAGGTTGACAACCGCCCCAGTGCTGACCCTACCAGATATTCATCGGGACTTTGTCATTTATTGTGACGCATCCCGACAAGGATTAGGGTGTGTACTGATGCAAGATGGGAGAGTCGTCGCATATGCTTCCCGCCAACTCAGGACCCATGAGCGGAACTACCCGACCCACGATTTGGAGCTTGCAGCCGTAGTGCATGCCCTTAAGATTTGGAGACATTATTTGATTGGAAATAAGTGTGAAATTTACACCGACCATAAGAGTTTGAAATATATCTTCACCCAACCGGATTTGAACCTAAGGCAGAGGAGATGGCTGGAGTTGGTTAAGGACTACAATTTAGAAATCCATTACCACCCCGGAAAGGCAAATGTGGTAGCCGACGCCTTAAGCCGGAAATCCTATGGACCCAAGGATGACAATCTACGCGAGGAAATGGCATGATTAAATGTGTACATTGTTCCTCGAGGTTCCAGCCATGTGCTAAGCGTCCAACCAACACTAGAGGATAGAATTAGAGAGGCTCAAAGCTCGGATCAGGAGTTAATGAAGATCTGCAAACAAACTGGAGAAAACACAGCGCCGGGTTTCAGAGTAGACAATAAGGGGACATTATGGTACGAGGATAGGATTTGTGTGCCCCAGAATGGAGACTTCCGGCAGATGATCATGGACGAAGCCCATAACTCGGTCTACTCCATCCACCCAGGATCCACCAAAATGTATATGGACATAAGGCGAAAATATTGGTGGAATGGGATGAAGGCGGATATTGCACGGTTTGTGGCACATTGCGATACCTGCCAAAGGATCAAGGCCGAACATCAAAGGCCGGCAGGATTATTGCAACCCTTGCCTATCCCGGTTTGGAAATGGGATGAAATAGGAATGGACTTCGTAGTGGGTCTACCCAGGATGCAGAAGGGACACGATTCCATATGGGTAATAGTGGATCGACTCACTAAATCGGCTCATTTTATACCTGTACGAACCACTTATGGTGGAGCAAAGCTGGCAAAACTTTATGTAGAAAATATAGTAAAGTTACACGGAGTGCCTAGCCGAATTGTCTCGGATAGAGGGACCCAATTCACCTCTAGGTTCTGGAAAAGCTTGCATCAAGCCATGGGCACCAAGTTGGATTTCAGCTCTGCATATCACCCACAGACGGATGGTCAAACCGAAAGGGTAAATCAGATTATGGAAGATATGCTGAGAGCATGTGTGCTGACCTACGGAAAGGACTGGGAGCAGAGTCTGCCCTATGCGGAATTCTCGTACAACAATAGCTATCAAGCCAGCTTGGGCATGTCGCCATTCGAAGCCCTCTATGGAAGAAAGTGCAAAACTCCCTTGATGTGGTCGGAAGTTGGAGAGCGTGCACTAGTAGGACCCGCGCTCATAAAAGAAGCAGAAGAAAAAGTAGCGGAAATCCGCGAGAAATTGAAAGCAGCTCAGTCCCGACAAAAGAGCTATGCAGACAAGAAGAGGCGGGAAATAAGCTTCAATCCGGGAGATTTTGTTTATCTCAAGGTCTCACCCATTCGAGGAACACGAAGGTTTCAAGTACAAGGAAAATTGGCCCCCCGATACATTGGACCGTATCGAGTTCTGAAGAGAGTCGGAGCCGTAGCATACCAACTGGAGTTACTAGAAGAAATGTCGGATATACACCCAGTATTTCATGTTTCGCAATTAAGAAGGTGTTTAAGAGTACCCGAGGGAGAACATGTGCCGGTGGAAACAATAGATCTACAGCCGGATCTGCGATACCAGGAAGTACCGGTCAAAATTCTGGACACAGTCACCAGAAGGACAAGAAACTCCGAAGTACAGATATGCAGAGTTCAATGGAGCAGACACGGAGAAGAGGAAGCCACCTGGGAACGCGAGGAGGCTCTAAAGAAAGAATTTCCCCATCTGTTTAGGAGCCAGCCGAATCTCGAGGACGAGATTCATTTAAGTGGGGTAGGTTTGTGACGCCCTGAAAATTCACTTAATAAAATCATGTGCTAGAGTGATTCGTAAAAACGGTTCGACGTCAAAACCCTAACCCTAACCGGAGCGCTGTTCCGTTCTGCACGCTCGCCCACGCGCGACCATCCGCCGTGATTAACGCAGACGCGACTCCCTTCCCTTTTCTTTCTCTCCTCGCGCGAATACCGTGCACGTGGCCGACCGGCCGCGACCGCTGCCGCAAGTAGCGCCGGCGCTCCTCGTGCCGCGCGCGAATCCCCGCGGCGCGTGACCGACCGGCCGCGGTCGCCGCCGCGACCGGCGCCGACGCGTCCCTTTCCCCACTCGCTCTCCTTTTTCTTTTTTTTTCTCCCTCCCATTTCTTCCTTTTCTTTTCTTTTTCCAATCTCTCTCTCTCTTTCTTTCTTTCCTTTCCTTTCTTCCCTTTTCCTTTTTCCTTTTTCCCTTTTCCTTCCTTCTCTCTTTTCCCTCCTCTCTTCTTCTCCCCTCTCTTTCCCCTGTCTCTGCTCCCGAAAGACCACCCGGCCACGTGCTGCCGTGCCGCGCGCACGCTCGCCCCCGCGTGCCCCGTGTGGCCGTGCGCCACGCCGTGCGCCGCGCCGTGCCCACGCCCCGCCCTGGCCCGCGCCTCGCCACGCCGCGCGCGCACGCGCGCGCCCGGCCCCGCGACGCCGCGCCGCCCGACGCTGCCGTGCCCGCGTGTGCCGCGCCGCCCGTCGTTCGCCGTGCCGCCCGGCCTCCGGTCCCAGCCACGTCGCCCCGTTTCCCCGGCCGCGCACGCCGCCGTACGCGCACGCGCCGCTGAGCCGCGCACGCGCACGCGTCCGGCCCGCGCACGCGCGCTGCACAGCGCCGCCCCGCCGCCGCTGGCGCCCCGCCTCGCCGCTCGCGCCGTCGCCTGTGCTGCGCAGCCTCCGGCCCCTCTCCCCCCACGTGCTTGACACCGCCCTTGGCGCTTGCACCTTGCCGCCCGCCGTGCCACGACGTGGCCGCCATTAAGGCACCCCGCGCCGCTCGCCGGCCCTCTCCACCGGCCTCCACCGCCCACCGCCCCGGCCGCCTATAAAAGGGGCCGAGGGGCACCCCCAGCTCCCCACCAACGCCGCCGCACGCTTGGCCCCTCCCCTCCTAGCCTCCACCGCCGCCACGCCGAGCCGCCTTGCGCCGCCGCCTCCGCTTCCGTGGGCACACCTCCCTGCTCCACCCCAGCCCGTGGTGAGTGGGGGAATCGACTCCCCTCTGTCCCCTCTCCCTTTTCCCCCTCAACCCCGAGCCGCCCCGGGCCCCGGCCGCCGGAATTTGGCCGGCGCCGGACCTCCCCCCCTCCCCTGTTTCCTGTCAACGGGAGAGGAGGAAGAAAGGGCATTATGCCCATAACCCCCTCCCTTTCCCTGTTTTCCTCAAAGAAACTCTCCATTCATTCCCTTTTACAAAAGAAGCCTCACCCTTTCCGTTATTTCGAACCAAACCCCCATTACATAAACCTAAACCAAAATTGACAACCTCTAACATACCCTGAGCATTTCTAGAATTCGCAAATAGGCCCTTACTCCCTACGGATATTTATGAATAAGCCCCTGGACCCCCGTTTAACCCCTAGAACTATCTTTAACTCGTCATTTTATGTGCGAAACAACCTCCGATCGACCCGAAACTTTACCACATCCTTTCTAGTATAGTTCTAGCCATGCCATTAAGAAACCACCCAAAAATATTAACCCTACCTCCGTAACTAAATTATTTCCGATTCAAGCTCAATGATGAAAGCTTTTAGTTCTTCCGTTTGATTGTGTGTCTGTTTGTTTGCGTCATAGGATATGGAGTGAACGAGGAAGTTCCCGAGTGTGACCAAGCAAACGAGGACCAATTCTGTGACCCCGAGCCCGAGGGACAGTGCTACGATCAGGACCTCCCGCAAGAGTTTGACGATGGCAAGTTCAATTCCGCCCTTTGATGCATGTTTCTGTCCTAGTTTTTATAAACACAACCCAGTGGCCTGTTTTATAAGATTGCATGGTTTTGCGTGCTGAAAACATGGTAGGATAGCCACCCTTGCTTGAGATAACCCTACCTTGACCACCTGATTTTATAAAGAGAATGTGTGTGTGTAGGGAGGGATACAATGTGGTTTTGAAAGACGAGTTAGACGGGATGGATGGCATTTCTGTGTGAATTGCCGTTGGTGTGCTCGTACCTGTGTGGTTGAGCGAGGAAGGGAGATATCCATCCTGTCACCCCTAAGGACCGAGTTGATGTGACATCTCACCTAGCTTCTTGTCGTGCAAACCACTTGACCGTTGTATGGGCAACGGCTTAGCATAAATCCCACTAGTTAGCCTGATAGCCATCAGGAGAGCTGAGAGCAACGGGTGATCAAGGAGACGGGATAAGCTCTGTGTGACTTATGCCCCGGTTAAACCTCGGTGATAGGTCGAATGACCCCTTGATGGATCCCGTGGTGGCTAGTCGGGTCTAGCTAAGGTGGGTAATGGCTTTGTTGGGATCTGCACCGGCACTAAGGTGTTCGTGCTGTGGTACCCCACCTGTGGGTAAAGTTGCACACCTCTGCAGAGTAAAAATCTATTCGAATAGCCGTGCCCACGGTATTGGGCAAGTTATGGTGTGGTCATATAACTAGTGTTTCTCTTGGGAATGAATGGGCTGGCGTGAGTTGTTTGGAAAGTGTCCGGCAGATGTGCCGTGTGCTACGGCGGACGGGGAGTCCGGTAGCAGTTTAAAACTTGGATCCTGTGTGGATCAACACCGTGTGCTCCTTGGTACAAGAAAACTCGTTTTAAAAATGCTTTTAAAACAAACCCCTGCATACAACAGAGTTTTCCGCAAATGAACCGTAACCTTATCCTTGGATTGCCCTGTGCATTAACTTCTGTTATACCCCTCCGTGGGTGTAATTGGACTTGCTGAGTACTTTCGTACTCACCCCATCCCTATTTTTACAGTGGAAGACCCAGACTACGTCCCCGAAGACAACGAGTAGGGTTTCGTCCTGCACCCAGTCTTGCCTGTGGTTGAGGCCACCGTTGGATTCCACATGGCGCAAGACTCTGATGATTCTCTTTTCGTAGCTAGTGTAGTAGTGTGGGTTCTGGTTGTAATCCTCGCGATAGTGGCGCTTCACTGCCCATTACCGCGTAGAGTTGTACGGTGATGTACCATCTGATGTAATAAAAGTGTTATCAGCCTCCTGGGACTGATAAATCGACACTTTTAAGTCTTCCCTGATGGGGGGACGCTTCAGCAGCTCCCCCCGCATCGTGCGCGGCCTTCCTGCGCACCAACTCGGTCGCGGCCTGAGCTCGCCCAGCGGAGACACCGCCATGCGCTGTACGCCGTCACCCTGCACGTCATCGCTCGGCACGCCGTTGCCCTGCACAGTTACTCCTCTTCTCCTGTTGTCGGACCCGCGCTTGCTCCGGCCTTGCCGAATCATTCCCGCGCATCCATGCTCCAGTGCCCACTCTGCTCCGCCGCGCACGTGCTGCTCTACCCGTGCGCCCGCATCACCAGCCTTCAATCCTGCCGCTCGTTCGGGCCGCCAGATGCCTGCACTCCACTCTTGGGCTCGCACGTTTGCGCTGTCGCCTGCACCCGTATCTGCCGCACCCTCGCCGGCTCCCTATGTCCGCGCTCCAACCGAGCCGCCCTGCATCGCCGGTTTCCCCCCGCCTGCCTCGCTCTGGCGCCGCTCTTCCTCGGGCTCACACGCGCACACGCGCTTGCTTGCGCCACCAGGGCCTACTTCCAAGCCGCGCCAACACCTGGCCTGCCTCCGCTGTGCTGCGCCCGCTGCGGCCGTCGCTCACCTTCGCCCGGGGCCCAGCCACTGCCGCCAGCCGCCCTGACCTGGTGCCACTCGCTCGCGCGCCACCCGAGCCAGCGCCGCCCACCGCTCGGGCCGAGCCGCCCTCCTGCGCCTGCGCCGAGCCGCCCCCCTGATCTCGCGCACGTCGCTCGCTTGGAGCCGCCTGCTCCCGCGCGCCGAGCCAGCGCCGCTGCCGCCCGCCTCCCACGACGCCCGCGCGCTCGCGCCTGGGCCCGTTCGCCCGCGCTCTGGCCGCCCAGCGCCAGTGCCGCACCTCCCGCGCTGCTGGCCTCCACGCCCGCTGCCTGCTGCAGCCGCCGCCCGCCTGGAGCCGTCCACGCGCCCGGTGCCCAAGCCCCGAGCCGCGCCTGGCCGCGCCCGGCCAGCGCCACGCCTGCGCACCCGCACCGCTGCGGCCGCAGCCGCCCGCGCATATGCGCCTGCGCCGCCCAGAGCCGGTCCACTTGCTGCCGCATGGAGGAGAGAAAGAGAGAGAAGGGAACCGGGGTGGATAAGGATAGGGCCGGCGGTGGGGAAGGAAGAGGGTGCCAGAAAGAAGAGAAACAGAGGAGAAGGGGAAAAGAGATTTCCCAAGGACCTATGGTAAATACAGAAAACTGCAAGGGCCTGTCTGTAAAACAAAATTTTCCATTGATTTAAAACCCAAATGAAGAAATGCCCAAAATGAAAGTTGGAGAGTTTTTCAAACTCTACAACATTGCTTTAGGGCTCAAGTTCAAAAACTCAAAACTTATATTTTTACACGTAAATCGTTGAACAAAAGTCGGATTTGAATTACTTTTGTCCTAAAGAGCGTAATTTTATAAAATTTAGGACCTAAATGCAAGCATTTATGACACGTCATAATGACGGGATAGACTGGTCATAATGGTTGGATAGACATGTCATGATGACTTGCACTTTTTACACTTTAGTCCTAAGTAAATTTGAAAGTTACTTTTGTAAATCAAATACTTGCGTAAAAGGACTTGTACTTTTATAAAATTACATAAATACCCTTATTTTCACCACTTTACCCAAAATTTTTACACAATTTAACATATGCATTTCTAATGCAACTTTTAGATAAACATATATATTTTTTTACAGAGAATAAAATAAGAAAAACATGTTTACAAAACCACCTTTCACTTATTTTGAAATTACCCTTATCCAAATACATTTTGCAAAAATAACCCTAGGTTTTTCTGTAATTACAAAAATACCCTTTTTACTTACACTTTAAATTTTCAAAAACTTCACATAAACATACACAAGCTTTCAAACTAAACAAACACATATTTCACACTAACAAATAATATGCCTAACTTACAAGTACATGAACTGTCACACCTCTGGTCCCAACGGTACATTAAGTGCAGCACTGCCACACCAAGGTTCGGCACTGCCGCACCCATCAAAACAACTCTGCTGGATGTGAAATTTTGCTGGCTGTTTTGGTTGGGTATGAGGATGTGGTTTTCAAGATTTGAGCATTTGGTTCAACAGTTGGACAGTTGTTCTTGGATCCCTCTTTATAGTACGGCTTTTCTTAAACTCAATATTCAAAATATAAAATAAATTAAGCCTTCATGAGTCAAGATAGCCATCATATCGATTTGGGGAATCCTCCAACCTATACATCATCCTCCTTTTTAAATTCTCTGCATATCATCTCGATGAATCTCATTAGTTCCCTAATTAGGTGGTCATCAACGCCAAAACCCACAAAGAGCTTGATTGCACTTACAATCTCCCCCTTTTTGGTAATTGATGACAACCCAATTAGAGCTTATAAAAGTATAAACTATAACTGAGAATTTTTCGAGAAATGGATGTAGGAGCCTCCCCCTAAATATATGAGTTGGATTTTAATTCCAATTTTGACACAATAGTCAAAGTTCATATATTTAGATGTGATTTGGGGCCTCCCCCTACATCCATGCCTGCTGTGGGGTGCTGAACACTGTGTCAAAATAATAATACATGATGCATGTGACAGTTCAGAGCATAACAGGATCTGGCTGTTGCAATGGGGTGCAACACTGCCGCACTCATATGCATCAGTCAGATCAACAACAAAATTTCACAGCAAGACATATATGAAAGATAATATTCTAGCATAAATATGAAGTACGCTACAGCACACAAACCAATACAGATAGAGTCATATAGGTAGCAATATTACACAAGTAGAGTTTTGATCGACTCTCAAACTCACAACCTAACATCTACTCTCATCGGATCTGACATGAAGGGCAGCAGGGACACGGCGTCGAAAAAAAGTTTGACCCCTCTAATTTTCTCCCCCTTTGGCATCAAGTACCAAAAAGAGAAGAGAAGATAGAGGAATCACTCATCATCAGAAGAGAGTACTGCACGTCCTCCATCACTGGAATGCTATCCTGAGTCACTGCTCTGCTCTGTCCTAGAAAGGTCAGGCAACTCAAACTGAGGTGGGACAGGAGCAGGTGGAAACGGTGCAAGTCCTGCACGCTCTCTGGTCTCTCTGACTGACTCTCTAAGCTCCATCCTGGTGTCATAGGTTGTCTGAGAAGCATAAGAGCAATGTCCAAAGATAGCTCTCATCCAGGCCTTGACTGTGCTATTCAGTCCTCTGCCACTACTCCTAGAGCGAGACCTAGAGTGAGAACTCTCGGGAAAATCCTCACGACCTCTGGAGGTGCCACCAACTGTCTCTGTGGCTGCTGCATAAGACTGGGTCTTCTCAATATTATAGACGGTGTGGAAACCATCCTTAGGAAATATATAACCAGAAACCCTCTCAATCATGAACATAAGGTAGGGAGCATAGGGCAGACTCCTCCTAGCATCATCCATAGCATAAGCCAGCTGCACCCAAATAAACCTACCAACATTGAATTTCTCACCATCAGGAAAACGAGCAAGCAAGTTCCTCACATAGCCACAAATATCTGAAGCTGCTCCATCCTTAGGATCAATGGTGTTCCTCAGAAGGTTGTTCATGACATAATAGTAGCTTTTCAGATCACTCCTCTTGCCATCTGCCTGGCTGGGGTCTCTCCAACAGTGGCTAATGTCACTGACCCTGAAAGGATTATCCTGGTGAATCCTGGAGTAAGTCCTGTGCTGCTCCCCAAAACCAAGAATCTGGCAGAAAGTGATAAAGCTAACACGGTAGTGTCTGCCATCAGTTATCCAGTGGATCTCATCTGAATCCCTATTCCAAAAGTATGTGGAATGAAACTGAGCAAGGATCTCCACATTCCAATTATACCTGAAACCCATGATGTTAGTCAAGTCATATCTCTCACAAGTGTTAATTGCAGCATTGAACTCGGGCTCATTTTTGTCTCTCATAGCTGCCCAGTCAATATAGTGCATCTTGCAAATCTTACCCTTCTTACTATCGAAGATGACAGAAGCATAGAAGTTGGAATGGAACCCATCCTAAAATCTATGGTCAACGACTAGACTCTTTGGATTTGTATAAGTATTGATCTCTCTAGCATCTGCCACTTCCTTGAATTTCCTGTAATAGCTTTCAAAACGGTGATTTGCTGCATTCTTTGGAGCTGTGAGGTTAAACTCCTCTGTCCTCAAGATCATATATCCTATGTTGGCTTCTGCAAGGTGAAAAGGGGTGCCTTGATCACCTTCAGGAGGGATGGTGTACCCAATCTGCTGCTGCACATCCTCCTGGTGCATGTTCTGCCTGTGAGTTTCCCTGTCAATTGACTCTCGAGGGGCTGCACCGCTGCTGGATCCCCTCCCCCTGCCTCTGCGAGCAAGCTGCTTCCGAATTGGCTTTCTCTTGCCTCTTTGATCATCAACATGCTCCATCTTTCCTTTACCACAATCTCTTAATCAAAGTCTAAAAATATTATGATATTTGCTCATGAATTTGAGAGAATAAACATGGGAAATAAAGAAATTTGACTTTGTAAATAGTAAATCCAATCTACTTGGTTGTCAACGACGTGGATGAAAGAGGGGTTAAATGCTGTTTGAATCATCAAAGAACATTGATGTTCTATCTTGGGCAGCACTGCCGCCCTCCCCCTTTTTCTTCCAAATCATGGAAAACCAAATTGATTCAATTTAAACCACCAAAATCAATTCTAAATGCCCCACATTGCATCTAGAAACAGAAATCCGAGAGCAAAATATCACATTGCAAAGATTGGGCACAAAAAGATTTGGTTAGGGTTTCACCTTGACTGCCCGCGTGGAATGGAGAGGGAAGGAGAGAAGAGGTCCGGCCAGGAACCCTAGTCCTTGGATGCTGACGAGCAGGAGGACACCCAGGGGCGGCGCGGCAATGCCGTGGCAGGACGCGTGGCGGCCGTCACTCCGTGTGCACGCGAGAGGAAAGGAGAGCGCACGGTCACGGGCGACGGGGAAAAGAGAGAGAGGAGAAGAGTTACTGTAGGGCCAGAGTAGATAGGGAAGAGTAAAAACGGGCCCCACAGAGAAGACGAGTCACGGGCGAATTTTCACAGAAAACCGGAAGTGCGGCACTGCCGCACCTGCCCAGAGTGACCAGTTTTAGCTACTATCTAGGTGACTCTTTTCATCTTAGATATGGACATATATTCTCCAAATTTCATGACCAGAAACAAATAATCAATACAAGCTATGGTCAGGATCTTTGGAGCTAGTTTTGCAATTAGTTTTGAAACACAATATGATATTTTATTTTAAATTCTTTTCCTACACATACTAGTTGATCAATCAGAAGGTGTGCAGGATTTCAAACCACGTTACGAGAATCAAGTATATTTAGCTCACTGCACAAAGCACAAAACCTTGACTCATCAAGAGGCTTAGTGAAGATATCGGCTAGTTGCTTTTCGGTGCTCACATGGCGAATTTCGATATCTCCTTTAAGTTCGTGGTCTCTCAAGAAGTGATGACGAATGTCAATGTGTTTGGTGCGGGAGTGTGCTACAGGATTGTTTGCAAGTTTGATAGCACTTTCATTGTCACACAAGAGTGGGATTTTTGAGTATTGACATCCGAAATCCTTTAAGGTTTGCCTCATCCAAAGTAGTTGAGCACAGCATGCACTGGCTGCAACATACTCGGCCTCGGCTGTGGAAAGGGCTACACAATTTTGCTTCTTAGAGCTCCAAGACACTAGGGACCGTCCAAGGAATTGACAAGTCCCTGAAGTGCTTTTTCTATCTACTTTGCAACCGGCGTAATCGGAATCCGAATACCCAAGTAGATTGAACTTGGAGCCCTTGGGATACCACAAGCTAAGGTTAGGAGTGTGCACTAAATATCTCAAGATTCTCTTAACAGCCGTTAAATGGCACTCTTTCGGGCTAGCTTGAAATCTAGCACACATGCACACACTAAGCATAATATCGGGCCTAGATGCACAAAGATAAAGTAGAGAGCCTATCATGGAACGATATACCTTGGTCTCCACGGGTGCTCCTTCTTCATCAAGATCAAGATGTCCATTGCTTGGCATGGGAGTTTTGATTGGCTTTGCATTCACCATGTCAAACTTCTTTAACATATCTTGGGTGTACTTGGTTTGGCATATGAAGGTCCCTTCCTTCATTTGCTTGACTTGAAATCCAAGGAAGAATTTGAGTTCACCCATCATGGACATCTCAAATCTCTTTGTCATGGTCCTACTAAACTCTTCAACATACACATGATTAGTACTACCAAATATTATGTCATCGACATATATCTGGCACATAAATAAATCATTGCCAACTTTATGTGTAAAGAGAGTAGGATCAGCTTTTCCTATTTCAAAGCCTTGTTTGAGTAAGAAATCCTTAAGGCATTCATACCATACTCTTGGTGCTTGCTTAAGCCCATAGAGCGCCTTATGGAGCTTGAAGACGTGGTCGGGGAACTTGGGGTCTTCAAAACCCGGTGGCTGCCTCACATATACCAATTCTTGAATTGGGCCATTGAGAAATGCACTTTTGACATCCATTGGGTATAACTTGAAGTCATGATGAGCAGCAAAGGCTAAAAGCATCCGGATTGCTTCAAGCCTTGCCACCGGTGCATATGTCTCGTCGAAGTCCAAGCCCTCAACTTGAGTGAAGCCTTGAGCCACTAATCTTGCCTTGTTCCTTGTCACCACACCATTCTCATCTTGCTTGTTGCGGAAGACCCACTTGGTGCCGATGATGTTGGTCTTTGGTCTTTCCACCAAGCTCCACACTTGATTTCTCTCAAAGTTGTTGAGCTCTTCTTGCATTGCCAAGATCCAATCGGGATCCTTGAGAGCATCTTCAATCTTGGTTGGTTCCTTGGGTGACACAAAGGAGTAGTGTTGGTAGAAACTTGCCAGATGTGATCTTGTTGTCACTCCCCTTCAGATGCTTCCAATGATGTTGTCAATGGGGTGATCCCATTGAATGGTTTGGTGTAGTTTAGGATGCTCAACACCTTCTTCTTCTTCTTCTTCTTCACCTTCAGCTTCTTCTACTTCAAATATGGGATCAAGATTGACCCCCTGAATTGGTGGTGCAGGAGTTGGTGAAGCTGTTGCCGAGGTAGAGGGAGCGGCACTGCCACTCCTAAGTGCGGCACTGCCGCTCTGCTGATTTCCAGCAGGAGTGTGCTGCACTTGGTCATCGAGTACATCAGCGGAATCTTGTGCAGCAACATCTTGTGGATCCTCCTCATCTGTGGCCTGAACTTCTTGTGGCCTAATGTCGCCGATGGCCAATTGCTTGATTGCCTCACATGGTGGATCCTCCTTTCCTACAACACTTGAATCAACTTGCTCTACTTGAGAGCCATTAAATTCATCAAATGTCACATCTATCGTGACTTCAACTCTACCCAAGGTTTTGTTGAAGACACGATAGGCATGCTCATTTGATCCATAACCAAGAAGAATGCCTTCATCAACTTTAGGTGCAAACTTAGAGGTTCGGGGCCTTTTGTTTAGAATGAAGCATTTGCACCCAAACACCCTAAAGTATGATACCTTTGGTTTGTTACCGGTGAGAAGTTCATATGAAGTCTTCTTAAGTTTCTTGTGTAAGTAGAGGCGGTTGATGGCATGACAAGCGGTGTTGACGGCTTCACACCAAAAGATATCCGACGTCTTGTACTCATTAAGCATCATACTTGCCATGTCAATGAGTGTCCTATTCTTCCTCTCTACTACACCATTTTGTTGAGGGGTGTATGGGGTTGAAAACTCATGCTTGATGCCCTCATCATCAAGAAACTCTTCAACTTGGGTGTTTCTAAATTCGATCCCATTGTCGCTTCTCACTTTCTTGATTGGGAGACCGAATTCCTTTTGTGCCCTTCTCGCAAATGTCTTCACCTTGTCTTGTACCTGGCACTTATCAAAGATAAAGAATACCCAAGTGAAACGGGAATAATCATCAACAATAACTAATCCATATTTGTTACCCTCGATGCTAAGGTAGGCAACCGGTCCAAAGAGATCCATATGAATCAACTCCAAATGTTGAGTGGTGGTCATGATGCTCTTTGGTGGGTGAGGTACGCCTATTTGCTTTTCGGCTTGGCAAGCGCTACTAATCCTGTCTTTGTCAAAATCAACATTGGTTAGTCCAAGAATGTGGTTGTCCTTTTGTAGTTTGGCCAAGTTCCTCATCCCAACATGAGCTAGTCGGCGATGCCACAACCAACCCATGCTAGATTTTTCCACTAAACAGGTCTCAAGCTTAGGCTCACTTTTGTTGAAATCAACTAAGTAGAGCTTGTTCTTGAGGCGACCTGTTAAGACAATAGAGGAATCCTCCCTACTAAAGACTTCCACACCCTTATCCGTAAAGAGACAATTGAAGCCTTTCTCACAAAGTTGTGAAACTGACAACAAATTGTAACTACACGAATCAACATGTAAAACATCAGAAATTGAATGCTCAAGTGTAATAGCAATTTTACCAAAAACAATCACATTCCCCTTTGAGTTATCACCAAAAATAATGTTCTCACTCGAATCTGTAGTTGGGGAATATGATGAGAACATACTCCTTTCTCCGGTCATATGATTTGTACATCTGCTGTCAAGCACCCAACTTGATCCACTGGAGGAGTATGCCTACAAAACAGATTTAGTTCCTTGATTTAGGTCCCCAAATGTTCTTGGGGCCTTGCATATTACTGACAAGAATCTTAGGAACCCAAATAGAGGTGTTAATATAAACATTTCTATCTTTGCCACTATATTTGGCATACACCTCCCCCTTGCTGTTGTTCTTCAATACAAAGCATGAACTCAAGCTTTGTCTATGTGCATGAGCCTTCGGTTGATAAGAATATCTATTTGGGGTGGCCCAGATGGTATTCTTCGGCTTCTGGGACTCATTTTTCACTTTGTAGACCTGCTTCTTGGGCTTATCATGAGCAGAGGAAGAGTACGTGACCTTCCCCTTTCTTGGGGGTGCGGCACTGCCGCCCTTCACAGCGGCATTGCTGCGCTTGGCAGGCTGTGCTGCTCGGGTTGGCTTTTGTGTCACACTCTGTGCAGGTCTATCTGTACCTATCTTCCCTTTGCTGATGAACTGAACACACTCAAAACCATTGATCACCTTGCGACTATTGGTTTTGTTACCCTTTTTATGACCAAGTCCATTTTTGATGTGAGGTAATCTTCCATCCTTGTATCTTGGCCTCTTTGATTGATCATCTTTGCCACTTTTGTTCAGCATAGCATTGAGCCTAATAATCTCATTTCTCATTGCCTCCATGTTTGCAAGGTTAGTGGAATAGACATTCAAATCAACATTATAACATTTTCCACAATCTTGACTAGTGGAGGGAGTAGTGGTGTCCTTTGCTTTAGAAGGATGTGAGGTGCTCTCCCAAAGAAGGTTATATTGCATCTCAAGGTCCTTGTGCTTTTCATCTAAGACACAATACTTGTCATTGAGTGCAATATTTGCCTTCTTTGTGAGAGCATGTTCTCTTTGCTCATTAGCCAAAGCTTTGCACAAAGAGGACACCTCACTTCTCTCTAATGCAAGAGCTTCCTTGCAAGCAATGTACAGCTTTTCTTGTGCTAAGAGACCATCATCTCTAGTTTCCAGCTCAGCTTGTACACTCTCTAAGTCCTCCAAAGTTTTAGTGATGAAGATTTTAGTTGAAGGGTCTAGTTTTCTAGTTATCTCATTTAGTTCCTCATCACTAGAGACATTATCTTCACTAGAGCTATCACTAAGTTCACTAGAGATATCACCAGGAGATGGTGAGGGAGGAGGTGTGGCTTTTAGTTTTACCTTCTCACCCTTTGCCATAAGACAAATGTGAGAGGAGTGGTAGTCATCATCATCGGACATGTTGTTGAAGAGCCTTGGTGTAGAGGATGGCTTTTGGATGGCTATGGTTGCAATCATCACATCCTCTTCACTTGACTCCTTACTCGAATCCCATTCATACCCAATGTGTGCTTCTCCCATAGGCTTCTTCTTTCTCTTATACTCTTGTTTGTGCTCATGCTTGCTTTCATGGTTGTCCTTCTTGTAGTTGTTGCTTTTCTTCTCATAAGAACAATTTGCTATGAAGTGCTCGGTGCTGCCACAATTATAGCAAGTCCACTTCTTCTTGTTTGGGAACCTTCTTTGCACGGGCTTGTACCCATTTGATTTCAGCCCTTTGTGATACTTCTTGATGAATAGTGCCATATCATCTATCTTCTTGAAATCTACCCCATGGTCTTCTTCTTCACTTGAGGAGGAAGTTGAATCATCGTTTTGTTGCATTTCCTTCTCTTTCTTGGGCTGAGAAGTAGAAGTTTGCTTGCTGCCCTTTGCCTTGCTTGAACAGCCTTGTTTATTTGATTTGTTGGTCTTGAGAGCTACATCTTTGATTTTCATGCCATCTAACTTTGCTTGCAACTCACCAAGCTTTCTTCTTTCACTTGCTTCTTCTCTTTGCATGTCAAATGTCAAGAGTCTTCCAAGCACATCATTGGGAGTGAAGTGCTCAAACTTCTTCTTGTCTCTAATCAAAGTGACTACGGTCTCATTTCTTGGTGAGTAGGCTTCTAACATGATCTTCACTACCTTGTGGTCATCAAGCTCATCACCACCATAGCCTCTAATCTTGCCCACCAAGATCATCAACCTATCAAACATCTCTTGTGGCCCTTCTCCATCAGCAATGACAAACCGATTGAGCTTGGCCATCAACAAGTCAATCTTTGCTTTTCTCACTTTATCAATACCTTCATGTGCTAGATGCAAAGTGTCCCAAATCTGTTTTGCAACATCAACATTCATCACTCTATTGTACTCATTTCCATCCAAGGCGCTAAGAAGAATGCTTGTGGCTTGGCCGTTGAGATGGATAGCAGCTAGCTCTTCATTTGTGGGAGCTTCGGGATCCTCCGGTCCTTCAAATCCACTGCACACAATCTCCCAAAGACCGGGGTGAAGACCAATAAGATAGGCTCTCATCAAGTGCTTCCACTTGGCAAAGTTGGTCCCATCGAAATGAGGCAACTTGCCCGCAGGTACATTAATGAAAGACTTCTTATCGTGGTTAGTGAAATAAGAAGAATAATTGAAGGATACAACAGTGTATTTGTTCTTGTTGCTACTGCTCTCATTCTTCTTCTTCTTCTTCTCACCCTTCTTGCTGTCCTTAGAGATATGGTATGATACATCATCATCACCATCATCCGAACTAGATGATAGTTCACTTGATGATGCTTCATGCACCTTCTTGGCCTTATCCAACTTGGCCCTTTCTTCTCTTCTCTTGGCACTTTCTTCTCTTGTGATTCTTCTAGCTTCCTTGCGGCTCAGCTTCTCTTGAAGCTTCTTTTCTTGCTCACGCTCCTCTCTTTTCTTGAGCTTTGCTTCTCTTCTTTATTTTCTTTCTTTTCTTCTCGTAGCATCGGTGGTGTTCCCTTCGGAAGCATCCCTGAGAGTAGAGTTGCTGGCTGTAGATAGTGACAACTCACTACTACTGCCAACATTCTCCATGCGAACTTCATTTCCCTTGCCACCGGTCTTCCTCAAACCTCCTTCGGTCTCCATACTTCACGCGGTGAAGCGTATACGAAGCAACACGGCTCTGATACCACTTGTAGGATCACTGGACCAGTAAAGAGGCCTAGAGGGGGGTGAATAGGCCTGCAAAAACTCAACTCCAAATTCTCATTAGAGGAGAGTGCGGCACTGCCGTGCTTGAGTATAGCACGGCCACGCTCAACAGAACACAAATTACAGAATTCAAAATCTGACGAACCGAAAGTAGATCGAGTTAATTTCTAGGTTTTCTGCAGGTGTCAGCAACACATATATGGAACTAAAACAGAGGACACCACAGTAGAGAAGTAGATCGGCCTCAAACCTAGAACGAGAAAGTAACTTAGCAATAAAGTAAATCAGCACGCGAGACAAATATTTATCCCGTGGTTCGGCGTCGCCACAAAGTCTGGCCTAAGTCCACGTTGTTGAGGCAGCCACAAAAGGATGAGCTTCACCACAAAGGTTGGCCCTTCCTCGTTCTCAAGTCAAGAGAGTTAACTCTTGAGATGAGAGGTAAAATCACTAGCTGCAAGAGAAGGTTACAGACCTCCCAAGGCTGCCACACGAAGGGGCAAGCTCAAGGGCGACGCCTAGCCGGCTAGGAGCAAGCTCCAAGAGTAACAAACCCTAGAACCGCCGGCCAAACGTGAACCAAATGCTCTTTTGAGTGAGGGAATCAGTAGATCCGCTCTCCAATCGAAGTTTGCTGCCTTTTCTCTCAAGATTTGGTGGCTGGATGTGAAGATCCACTTGAGAGGTGAGTTGGGAGCAATGGAGGAGAGAGAGAAGAGCTCTGGTTCTTTCTTCTGCAAATGTGAACGTTGGAGAGCTTTCTAGCGAGGTCTGTTACCGTTGGGGAATTTATACCCCTCTGGTCCCAACGGTACATTAGGTGCAGCACTGCCGCACCAAGGTTCGGCACTGCCGCACCCATCAAAACAACTCTGCTGGATGTGAAATTTTGCTGGCTGTTTTGGTTGGGTATGAGGATGTGGTTTTCAGGATTTGAGCATTTGGTTCAATAGTTGGACAGTTGTTCTTGGATCCCTCTTTATAGTATGGCTTTTCTTAAACTCAATATTCAAAATATAAAATAAATTAAGCCTTCATGAGTCAAGATAGCCATCATATCGATTTGGGGAATCCTCCAACCTGTACATCATCCTCCTTTTTAAATTCCCTGTATATGATCTCGATGAATCTCATTAGTTCCCTAATTAGGTGGTCATCAACGCCAAAACCCACAAAGAGCTTGATTGCTCTTACAGAGACGCACAGGGAGGCGATGCAGATGGAGAGGATGGCACGATGGAGGGTTTGCGGAGGCGTGGATGGCCACCGCCGTTCGTTTCCTCCTTTGGGGGCAGCCGCCATTTCTGCTGTAGTGTCTGGCTCGAGAAGGCGCTAGCTAGTAAGAGGAGACGCCAGCGTCGAGGGTTTGCAACGCCGGCTCGGAGGAGGAGGATGCGACGGCGATGGCGAGGGATCGCAGGACTGAGGTGTGGCAGAACCAACCTGAATTATACCGGCTCAAGTACGCGAGTCCACTTCCGAGGGCTCCAACGTGCTTCAAACGGTATAATCCCTTGGCCTGTCGGGTAATGTCCCGATAAACCACCGATACACAGGATCAAATAAGGTTACCTCACACGAAGGTGAGTCCAGAGATTCAGTCACCATCATATTTTACATCACAGGGATTACATTACAAGAGTTTCCAAAAGCAGTACAAAGTTCCAAATTTAGAAAAGTTATTACAAACTGTTATAGTTATGGTTTTTAGCAGCGGAAAAACATATGCGATGATTACAGCACGTCGTCAAGACGGATGTCATGCTAAGCCCGGGCACGACATCACTCGGTATCACCAATGTTGGTCGGGGACGGATCCTATTCCACGGACCAACCATCTGGACGAGCACAGGGCCAAAACAGGGGAAGAGTAGGGTCTTCAAAGGCTTTACCTAAAAAATATATAACTAGCAAGGCTGAGTATACTAATACTCAGCAAGGCTTACCCGGGATTGGGTATACTTTAGCCCATAACTAGACTCATGAAGGCATTTCAAGGTTTCTGGGTTTATTTTTAGCTGAAAAGCAACAAAGAGTATAACCTACTTTCAAGTTTTAGCTTTCAGATTCTAGCTTGATTAGCCAATCTAGGTAAGCACCTATACTAAACAAGCAAGATATAGATTATCATCCATCAAGATTATTCCATCAACAATTACACTTTTTACTCGATGTGGTAAAAGGGATAAGCAGCCTCATTCATCGTGAGAGGCGGACGATTCCTGAATTGAAATTCAACCTTGCAAGGTAAACCTAACACACACGCTTGGAATACCAACAGGGCGTTCCGAAGCAACTGTTTCCCTCATACTCCGGGTTATGGATCAGGGCCACCACAAGCGACTGCAGGACCGTACGCACACCAATTGTGTAGGATATACGTCTGTAGCGCGACTACAAAATCCGTATTCCTGTCTGCCTTGCAGAACGTACTCCCACACATCGGTGCGTGTAAACATAAAATAAAAGTCGAGTGGTGGAAATGCGTCCATTTGCCGGGCCATTCGGGTACTAGGCTTACCGCTTACCATATTTCGCGGTATGTGGCTAGTACTTTCAAACGCTTAGCCACCACTACCACACATTTCGACCTTAACCACTTTTGACAAAACAGACAGGGTAAACCTTCAGGTCATGATACAACACATGACCTTGTCCATCATCCTTATAATGGTTGCAGAATTGTAAACAAGCAACTCCTATATCGCGCGAGTGACAGGAAATCACCCGACTTTTACCGGTCCTATTTAGCAGAGCATCTAAGCGATAAGGACTCGGGTACAATACATTGGATTCCTAAGATCTTATGCAACTAGGGTTTCATTTCAATTCTTAAACGTAATGCAGGATATATAATGTATAAGTGAAATGGTAATAAATTGAAATACTGGGATATGCATTGGGGCTTGCCTTTACTGGTGGGACTGAAGTCAGTAAAGTTAAGATCTTCCGAACTTTGGTTCGGGGCTTCAGTTAATCCCTTGGTAACATTTGCTTGGTCTTCCGGAATATCCTCTGCAGACTCCTGGGAGATCTTGTAGGTACCGTTTGTGGAAGTAGTCGTATCTACATGCAATGCAACATTACATTCAAAGTGTGCACATAAAACTATCTCAATTCACAATAAAGTTGCATTCTAACATTCACTTAACATACTACTCACATAACAATCAAAAAGATCTGAAACTAAACTTAGATAGAGCTTTAGGTGGATAACCAATTAAAATCGGCTACTCGTTGAAGATTACAACGGAGCCGATTGGAAACAGCAGAGGTTTAGTCGATTGAAAGGTGCATCGGTTTCCTAATTGATCGATGAAAGCATCGACTACTTTAACAGAGGGATGATTCCTAAAACAGCTGTGTCTTAACTGAGATGTGCTTAAGTGTTATTCTAGGTAACTAGGTGTGGTTGTATCGACTTGATTACGTCAGCACAATAATTGAGAGAAGTACAGCCGATTGGAGTGTGGTTGAAGGTATGTGACCGATAGATATAGATAGCCGATCTCTCAGTCGATAAATCAGATGATAGAAGTGTGTGGATAAGGATAGGAAAACTAAGGATTGATCGGCTATATTTAACCGATATGGGAAAACGACTAGAATCGGCTTGGATTGGCCGATAGCAAGAACCTTAAGATCATGTGTGTATCTCCGATACATCGATGATATGCAGCCGACGTAGGACAGAACAAAAGAATTGTATCGACAGTAGCCGATACTAGAAAGATAACAACCGTATCAGTTAATCAGCCTATGGTAGAAACACCGACTGACAGCTGTTACACAGGGACGTCATAGACTCAAGGAAAACGGATACTAAGTGGCTGGGTTGATAACCTGACACTGAAGCATAGCTGTCGAGATGTTTTGGCTAAGCAGCAGACACATATGAATTAACGAGGATCCTTATACGGAAAGGACTTTAGGAAGACTGCAATCAAGACAAGGACAAGGTCTTGATGGCAGGGATATGAGTTGAGTACTCGTGTGAAAAGATTAACTAGATATCACACATTTCCACTTGAGACATACATCCTATGATTAACCCTTTAGCTATCACACATGCATACAATATAAGATACAAATAAAGCACTCATTCCCTAATATTCAACCTACCACAAATCAAGGACTTTCAACTCAAGAGCACAACACAAAATTTGTAGATTTTGATCTAAAGGTCCAAACAAAACTGATTTTGTATTTTTATGAACTTCTTACGAAAATCTATGAAATGTATAAGTTCACTGATTTGAAATAAAGAAAGCTTTGGAAATTTTACAAAGAACACCCAAGAACTTTCTAAAACGAAGCAACTAAGTCCCTGGTTGGGGAAAACAGATAACAGGAAGATAACGACGATATTCCGGCAAAAGAGTTGCCGACATTAGGAAGATTCAGCGGATCAGGGCAAACCTTGGGGTAGCCTTGGTTGTGGAGGAAGAATGGGCAGAAAGTGAATTCCCGCGATGAACAGAATCGGCGATAAGATGAGCTCGACGATGACGAGATTCCGTGGGTGACGAAGAAGTTTGCCGGGAATTGTAGTGGGTGAAAAATAACCCAAGAGTTATTCCTCACGGTGATCCGTGGTGATGATAGTCGACTTTGCCACGGCGATGATGTTCTGGCGAAGGGATCCGAAGAGGCTCGATATGAGAGTTCAGGGGTTTTCTTGAGGTGTTGGTCTTGCTTGAACGATCGGCGAGGAATAGGAGCTGCTGGATGTCGTGGACTCATGGAAGAAACCGATAAGGCCGAATTGGTTCGCTATGCTGACTCCTTCGCGAACCTCAGGGTTTTCTTGCTCACGGACTAGACCTTCACCGCTCACGCGCGTGTGCTGCAAAAACACAGTCGGCACACCCGCGTAGCCTCCGGCAGGACCATCGCCACGCCTGGTCGCATCTCCTGCGCTGTTTCTATTCTGCTCTCACACCACTAGCCCTCAACTTGCTCGCGCGTGGTCCGTTGCCTTGCATACGCAAGCACCTGCGGAAACAAACCGAGCCGGCCACTGGTAAAACACTTTCGTTCGCATTTGCGAACGCGCCGGTTCAATTCCGCTCGGACCTCCGGGTTCTGCAATCCCGCCGCCCTCTCCATCCGCTGTGACGCCATCAGGACCGGTCTACCACCGCCGCCGGTCATGTGCTGTGCGTCGAACCCGCGCCGCGTTACTCCTGCTCCGATCTCCGCATGGATGAAGGGAGCTTGCCGTGCGTGGCTCCTCTGAGCTTGTTGCATCCAGTCGCCACCTCCACTCCATCGCCTTTCCTTCCGGCTTGTCACACCATAACCGTTCCTCTGTCTCCATGAGGATAGTGGTCTGCTCGCATTAGGGCCGTGCCTCCCGCTGCCCTCTCCTCGACGGCCTCCGATCAATGCGTTGTACATCACCGCAGTTGGCATCACATCTCCCGCGGCCAGCATTTCGTCGAACACCTTAACTGCATCTTTGATACGGCCACTCCTACACCACCAAAGATCACCGTGGCGTAGTCAGGGTCGACGCCACCGTGTTCCCACATCTCGCGCAGAAGCCCCGCTACGCGCCGCCGGTCCTTACGCAGGAGCTCGGCGTCGCTTGCTTCGGCCTTGGCGCTTCGCTCCCGCGCATGCCCGAACCGCGTGCGCCTCAGCTCCACGTCTGCCGCGCCACCGCGCGCTTGCGCCACTCACTCCAGCGCCTGCCGCGCGCACTAAGCTCGCGCGCCCACGCTTCGACTCCGGCCACCCAGCGCCAGCCGCTGCCTCTGCCCACGCGCGCGCCTGCTCGCTCCGCACGCTACTGCTCGCGCCGCCTGGGGCCGCGCTGCCCAGCGCCAGCGCTCCAGCTCCTGCCCGCGCTGCTCACTTCCTCGCGCCTATGCCGCCGCCCGTGCGCTCCACTTGCGCACCCGTGCCGAGCCGCGCTGCTCCAGTGCCTGCTCGCTGCTGCCCGCGCGCCGGTGCTGCCGCCTAAATCCGCCTCTGGGCTCGCACACTCGCGCCGCGAGCCACCCCGCACCAGCGCCTGCTGCCAACGTCCGCTCTCCTAGCGCCAGCGCCGCACCTCCCGCGCGCGCTCCGCGTCTGCCTGCGCCGCGCCGCGCCTCGCACCCGCCGAGCCGTCACCGTTCCTGCCCGCGCCGCGCGCTGCTCCATCCTAGGCCCGCCAGCTCGCCTGGGCTGCTCGCGCACCGCCCGTGCGCCTGCACCTACCGCGGCCCGCGCGCGCTCGCCAGCGCGCTGCTCCAGCGCCGCCCGCTGCTCGGGCCGCCCGCTCTGGCCCCGCCGTGCGCCGCTGGCCCGTGAGGGAAGAAGCCCCAGGGCGCCACCGCCTGGAGCCGATGCCTGCTGAGGAAGGAAAACAGGGAGAGAGGAAGGAAAAGAAGGAGTTGGATTGAGCTGCAGTCGGTGGAGATAGAAAAAAGATAGAGATGCCTGGGAGAAAAGAAACAGAGGAGAAGGATGAACAGATTTCCCCAAGGACTTATACGCAATTCAGAAAATTGCAGGGACCTTTCTGTAAAGTAAAATTTCCCATCAATCTAAAACCCTAATGAAGAAATACCCAAAACGAAAGTTGGAGAGTTTTTCAAACTCTACAAAATTGCTTTAGGGCTCAAGTTCAAAAACTCAAAACTTATATTTTTACACGTGAATCTTTGAACAAAAGTCGGATTTGAATTGATTTTGTCCTAAAGAATGAAACTTTATAAAATTCAGGACCTAAATGCAAGCATTTATGACACGTCATGATGACGGGATAGACTCGTCATAATGATTGGATAGACATGTCATGATGACTTACACCTTTTACACTTTAGCCCTGAGTAATTTTGAAAGTTACTTTTGTAATTCAAATACTTGCATAAAAGGACTTGTAATTTTATAAAATTACATAAATACCCTTATTTTCTCCACTTTACTCAAAATTTTTACATATTTCAACACACACATTTTAAATGAAACTTTTGGATAAATATATATTTTTTTACAAGGGATAAAATAAGAAAAACATGTTTACAAACCCACCTTTCACTTATTTTGAAATTACCCTAATCCAAATACATTTTACAAAAGCAACCCTAGGTTTTTCTGTAATTACAAAAATACCCTTTTTACCTGCACTTTAAATTTTCAAAAGCTTCACATACATACACAAACTTTACACTAAAAACACATATTTCACACTAACAGTTAATATGTCTAGTTTACAAGTACATGAACTGTCACAGCCTTCCCCCCTAAAAAGAATCTCGTCCCGAGATTCGGACGAAAGACTCTTAAGGAAAAGAAGTAAATCACCCATCAAAAGTGGCAAAAAGCAATCACACCAGAGAAGGTTGATGATAAAAGTCGTTGGAGTATGACAAGATGAGTATAACGAGAGTATGGATAGATTGTACATGGATGAGTTTGACGAGAGGAGAGAGAGAAAGGGTGATCAAGTTCTCCCAGAGCTAAGATCACCACATGACAACGATAAATGTCGGCGACATTCATCACAAAACTCATGGATAGCAAGTGAGGATAGTACGAGAGATTGATAAGTGATATTTGAAACATTCTTGCTCATAGTTTATTACCTGAATGATTTAGATGATGTTGATTGCAAAACATGACTATTTACAACGATGCAATCAAGGGATAATGATACAAAATGCTCCAACCATGAACGTGATGCACTGTTGAGAGGTATGAATGCAATGATGGTGCAACACGAGGATGGAGAATTCTATGCACGATCGAAATGGTGCATATGACACAATGCAATTACCATGATGCAATGTTTACACCATGATGCAAGGATGATGATGCTTGCAATGTATGCATGTAAGAAATGCATAAAGTATGATGCATACCCTCATGAGTTGATGATGCACATGACTCGCACTCTACAACCGTTCTCTCATAATTAACACCTGGGTAGCTCTATATCCTTAAACGAGGATCAAAAGTTAGGACACTAGTAAGGTTGCATAAGAAGAGATTGCAGTGGGGTTACGTCACATGTACCTAGTCACCAGTGCGCTCCTAATGGCTCAATCATGTGACTGCAGTGCACATGAGGCCTTAGGTTCCGACACGGCATCATGGTCATGTGATTAAACACCACCACAAAAGAGGAATAGCAACCCTATAGTGCCAACAGCAACAAGATAGACTTAGGAAACTGAAGATAACCCAAAGTTGTACTGGATACACACCCGTTAGTCAGTCTACGGATTTTCGATGATGATGCAACACCATGCACTGACCAAAGATGGTATGCGTTATGATGCATGACTTTTGCTGGAAGAATGGTATTCCAAAAAGTAACTGTTGTCATTTTCATTTTTATCCAAAATCTTCTGAGCAAAAATTGAAGGTGCAACTTTCAGATGTTGTAACCAGAATAGCCAACAACATAAGGTACAACATCAAGAAAGGATAGATGAATCACTGAATGATGGATTGAAGGGTTTATTGACAATTATCAAGGTTTAACCATCAAAAAAAAGCTCAGTGCTTCTTTCGAAATAGATTCAAAGCAAGATTAAGGGTTTGATTTGGCTGTCAAGCTAAGATCAGCGATAAGGTCCAAACATGACCCAAACCACTTAGTTCACCAAAGACTTTCTCAACTCCAGGTTAACTCAGCATATTACGTTGGCTCCTACAACACAAAGTCTAGACAGGCATTCAGATACAAACACACATTTTAATACAATAACATAACAAGCAAGGCAATCAAATCAATCCAAGATGACACGATGCATGCACGTTCTACACATCCTCACAAACAAAAATAACTACCAAGTAATCTTGGTCTTACGTGGTTAAGTACGGTGGCATCATATAGATACGTCTCTCCCTATAATAGCTAGTCGATAATCCTAACCGTTCAAAACCTATCGAATCGTGGTTAGCATTCCTGCAGAAAACATAAGATGTGTTTATTGAACCTTTCATGCCAGCATGTCATGAAAGCGTCCCCAAACATTACTGTTCACTATAGAAACAGTATCTGTACAATTACCACCGTACAGACGACGTTAACATACGTTATCGAGATAACGTATTCACGGGGGTACCGCAAAAATGCGGGGGTATGAACTGCGATCGCCATACCCTGCGCCGAACCATATACTCCCAATGTAGTCAACCGAAGTTGGTACATTGGCAGCATCTCAAGTAGGCCACTGCTTGAGAAACAATGTTCGGTTCGCATCACCGACGGGAAGGCTAACTCCCAGTTAGCTGAGGATCCTTACCTTCTTACCTCATCGTCAAAGGTGTCGATACAGAAAGTAAAGTTGGGTTGTGCATAATTTTAAGTTTTGACAGAAAAGTAATGCTGGTAGTTAGGGTTATATATATATTATAGCCACCTCTATTTCCCTCATAAGCATTACCCTAAGTACAATCCTTAACGAATCCAACACGGCTTGCCAAACATTTTGTTGGTTAAACTTTTATACTGAAAGCATTTTTAAGGTAAAATGTATCTCCAGAGTAACCTTATAGCTCTGATACCAGTTGTGGCAGAACCAACCTGAATTATACCGGTTCAAGTACGCGAGTCCACTTCCGAGGGCTCCAACGTGCTTCAAACGGTATAATCCCTTGGCCTGTCGGGTAACGTCCCGATAAACCACCGATACACAGGATCAAATAAGGTTACCTCACACGAAGGTGAGTCCAAAGATACAGTCACCATCATATTTTACATCACAGGGATTACATTACAAGAGTTTCCAAAAGCAGTACTAAGTTCCAAATTTAGAAAAGTTATTACAAACTGTTATAGTATGGTTTTTAGCAGCAGAAAAACATACGTGATGATTACAGCACGTCGTCAAGACGGATATCATGCTAAGCCCGGGCACAACATCACTCAGTATCACCAATGTTGGTCGGGGACGGATCCCATTCCACGAACCAACCATCTGGACGAGCATAGGGCCAAAACAGGGGAAGAGTAGGGTCTTCAAAGGCTTTACCTGAAAAACATATAACTAGCAAGGCTGAGTATACTAACACTCAGCAAGGCTTACCCGGGATTGGGTATACTTTAGCCCATAACTAGACTCATGAAGGCATTTCAAGGATTCTGGGTTTATTTTTAGCTGAAAAGCAACAAAGAGTATAACCTACTTTCAAATTTTAGCTTTCAGATTCTAGCTTGATTAGCCAATCTAGGTAAGCACCTATACTAAACAAGCAAGATATAGATTATCATCCATCAAGATTATTCCATCAACAATTACACTTTTTACTCGATGTGGTAAAAGGGATAAGCAGCCTCATTCATCATGAGAGGCGGACGATTCCTGAATCGAAATTCAACCTTGCAAGGTAAACCTAACACACACGCTTGGAATACCAACAGGGCGTTCCGAAGCAACCGTTTCCCTCATACTCCGGGTTATGGATCAGGGCCACCACAAGCGACTGCAGGACCGTACGCACACCAATTGTGCAGGACATACGTCTGTAGCGCGACTACAAAACCCGTATTCCTGTCTGCCTTGCAGAACGTACTCCCACACAATGGTGCGTGTAAACATAAAATAAAAGTCGAGTGGTGGAAACGCGTCCATTTGCCAGGCCATTCGGGTACTAGGCTTACCGCTTACCATATTTCGCGGTATGTGGCTAGTACTTTCAAACGCTTAGCCACCACTACCACACATTTCGACCTTAACCACTTTTGACAAAACAGACAGGGTAAACCTTCAGGTCATGATACAACACATGACCCTGTCCATCATCCTTATAATGGTTGCAGAATTGTAAACAAGCAACTCCTATATCGCGCGAGTGACAGGAAATCACCCGACTTTTACCGGTCCTATTTAGCAGAGCATCTAAGCGATAAGGACTCGGGTACAATACATTGGATTCCTAAGATCTTATGCAACTAGGGTTTCATTTCAATTCTTAAACGTAATGCAGGATATATAATGTATAAGTGCAATGGTAATAAATTGAAATACTGGGATATGCATCGGGGCTTGCCTTTACTGGTGGGACTGAAGTCAGTAAAGTTAAGATCTTCCAAACTTTGGTTCGGGGCTTCAGTTAATCCCTTGGTAACATTTGCTTGGTCTTCAGGAATATCCTCTGCAGACTCCTGGGAGATCTTGTAGGTACCGTTTGTGGAAGTAGTCGTATCTACATGCAAGGCAACATTACATTCAAAGTGTGCACATAAAACTATCTCAATTCACAATAAAGTTGCATTCTAACATTCACTTAACATACTACTCACATAACAATCAAAAAGATCTGAAACTAAACTTAGATAGAGCTTTAGGTGGATAACCAATTAAAATCGGCTACTCGTTGAAGATTACAACAGAGCCGATTGGAAACAGCAGAGGTTTAGTCGATTGAAAGGTGCATCGGTTTCCTAATTGATCGATGAAAGCATCGACTACTTTAACAGAGGGATGATTTCTAAAACAGCTGTGTCTTAACTGAGATGTGCTTAAGTGTTATTCTAGGTAACTAGGTGTGGTTGTATCGACTTGATTACGTCAGCACAATAATTGAGAGAAGTACAGCCGATTGGAGTGTGGTTGAAGGTATGTGACCGATAGATATAGATAGCTGATCTCTCAGTCGATAAATCGGCTGATAGAAGTGTGTGGATAAGGATAGGAAAACTAAGGATTGATCGGCTATATTTAACCGATATGGGAAAACGACTAGAATCGGCTTGGATTGGCCGATAGCAAGAACCTTAAGATCATGTGTGTATCTCCGATACATTGACTATATGCAGCCGATGTAGGACAGAACAAAAGAATTGTATCGACAGTAGCCGATACTAGAAAGATAACAACCGTATCAGTTAATCAGCCGATGGTAGAAACACCGACTGACAGCTGTTACACAGGGACGTCATAGACTCAAGGAAAACGGATACTAAGTGGCTGGGTTGATAACCTGACACTGAAGCATAGCTGTCGAGATGTTTTGGCTAAGCAGCAGACACATATGAATTAACGAGGATCCTTATACGGAAAGGACTTTATGAAGACTGCAATCAAAACAAGGACAAGGTCTTGATGGCAGGGATATGAGTTGAGTACTCGTGTGAAAAGATTAACTAGATATCACACATTTCCACTTGAGACATACATCCTATGATTAACCCTTTAGCTATCACACATGCATACAATATAAGATACAAATAAAGCACTCATTCCCTAATATTCAACCTACCACAAATCAAGGACTTTCAACTCAAGAGCACAACACAAAATTTGTAGATTTTGATCTAAAGGTCCAAACAAAACTGATTTTGTATTTTTATGAACTTCTTACGAAAATCTATGAAATGTAGAAGTTCACTGATTTGAAATAAAGAAAGCTTTGGAAATTTTATAAAGAACACCCAAGAACTTTCTAAAATGAAGCAACTAAGTCCCTGGTTAGGGAAAACAGATAACAGGAAGATAACGACGATATTCCGGCAAAAGAGTCGCTGGCATTAGGAAGATTCAGCGGATCAGGGCAAACCTTGGGGTAGCCTTGGTTGTGGAGGAAGAATGGGCGGAAAGTAAATTCCCGCGATGAACAGAATCGGCGATAAGATGAGCTCGACGATGACGAGATTCCGTGGGTGACGAAGAAGTTTGTCGGGAATTGTAGTGGGTGAAGAATAACCCAAGAGTTATTCCTCACGGTGATCCGTGGTGACGATAGTCGACTTTGCCACGGCGATGATGTTCTGGCGAAGGAATCCAAAGAGGCTCGACATGAGAGTTCAAGGGTTTTCTTGAGGTGTTGGTCTTGCTTGAACGATCGGCGAGGAATAGGAGCTGCTGGATGTCGTGGACTCATGGAAGAAACCGATAGGGCCGAATTGGTTTGCTATGCCGACTCCTTCGCGAACCTTAGGGTTTTCTTGCTCACGGACTAGACCTTCACCGCTCACGCGCGTGTGCTGCAGAAACACGGTCGGCACACCCGCGTAGCCTCCGGCAGGACCATCGCCACGCCTGGTCGCATCTCCTGCACTGTTTCTGTTCTGCTCTCACACCACTGGCCCTCAACTTGCTCGCGCGTGGTCCGTTGCCTTGCATACGCACGCGCCTGCGGAAACGAACCGAGCCGGCCACTGGTAAAACACTTCCGTTCGCATTCGCGAACGCGCCGGTTCAATTCCGCTCGGACCTTTGGGTTCTACAATCCCGCCGCCCTCTCCATCCGCTGTGACGCCATCAGGACCGGTCTACCACCGCCGCCGGTCATGTGCTGCGCGTCGAACCCGCGCCACGTTACTCCTGCTCCGATCTCCGCATGGATGAAGGGAGCTTGCCGTGCGTGGCTCCTCCGAGCTCGTTGCATCCAGTCGCCACCTCCACTCCATCGCCTTTCCTTCCGGCTCGTTACACCATAACCGTTCCTCCATCTCCACAAGGATCGTGGTCTGCTCACATTAGGGCCGTGCCTCCCGCTGCCCTATCCTCGACGGCCTCCGATCAATGCGTTGTACATCACCGCAGTTGGCATCACATCTCCCGCGGCCAGCATTTCATCGAACACCTTAACTGCATCTTTGATACGGCCACTTCTACACCACCAAAGATCACCGTGGCGTAGTCAGAGTCGACACCACCGTGTTCCCGCATCTCGCGCGGAAGCCCCGCTACGCGCCGCCGGTCCTTACGCAGGAGCTCGGCGTCGCTTGCTTCGGCCTTGCCGCATCGCTCCCGCGCATGCCCGAACCGCGTGCGCCTCAGCTCCACGTCTACCGCGCCACCACGCGCTTGCGCCACTCACTCCAGCGCCTGCCGCGCGCGCTAAGCTCGCGCGCCCATGCTTTAACTCCGGCCGCCCAGCACCAGCCGCTGCCTCTGCCCACGCGCGCGCCTGCTCGCTCCGTGCGCTACTGCTCGCACCGCCTGGGGCCGCGCTGCCCAGCGCCAGCGCTCCAGCTCCTGCCCGCGCTGCTCACTTCCTCGCGCCTGTGCCGCCGCCCGTGCGCTCCGCTTGCGCACCCGAGCCGAGCCGCACTGCTCCCGTGCCTGCTCGCTGCTGCCCGCGCGCCGGTGCTACCGCCTAAATCCGCCTCTGGGCTCGCACGCTCGCGCCGCGAGCCACCCCGCACCAGCACCTGCCGCCAGCGTCCGCTCGCCTAGCGCCAGCGCCGCACCTCTCGCGCGCGCTCCACGTCTACCTGCGCCGCGCCGCGCCTCGCACCCATCGAGCCATCGCCGTTCCTGCGCCGGCTCGCTCCCGCGCGGGCCTGCCCGCGCTGCGCGCCGCTCCATCCTGGGCCCGCCAGCTCGCCTGGGCCGCTCGCGCACCGCCCGTGCGCCTGCGCCTACCGCGGCCCGTGCGCGCTCCCCAGCGCCGCCTGCTGCTCGGGCCGCCCGCTCTGGCCCCGCCGTGCGCCACTGGCCCGTGAGGGAAGAAGACCCAGGGCGCCGCCGCCTGGAGCCGATGCCTGCTGAGGAAGGAAAACAGGGAGAGAGGAAGGAAAAGAAGGAGTTGGATTGAGCTGCCGCCGGTGGAGATAGAAAAAAAGATAGAGACGCCTGGGAGAAAAGAAACAGAGGAGAAGGATGAACAGATTTCCCCAAGGACTTATGCGCAATTTCAGAAAATTGCAGGGACCTTTCTGTAAAGCAAAATTTCCCATCAATCTAAAACCCTAATGAAGAAATGCCCAAAACGAAAGTTGGAGAGTTTTTCAAACTCTACAAAATTGCTTTAGGGCTCAAGTTCAAAAACTCAAAACTTATATTTTTACACGTGAATCTTTGAACAAAAGTCGGATTTGAATTGCTTTTGTCCTAAAGAATGAAACTTTATAAAATTCGGGAACTAAATGCAAGCATTTATGACACGTCATGATGACGGGATAGACTCATCATAATGATTGGATAGACATGTCATGATGACTTGCACCTTTTACACTTTAGCCCTGAGTAATTTTGAAAGTTACTTTTGTAACTCAAATACTTGCATAAAAGGACTTGTACTTTTATAAAATTACATAAATACCCTTATTTTCACCACTTTACTCAAAATTTTTACATATTTCAACACACACATTTTAAATGAAACTTTTGGATAAATATATATTTTTTTACAAGTGATAAAATAAGAAAAACATGTTTACAAATCCACCTTTCACTTATTTTGAAATTACCCTAATCCAAATACATTTTACAAAAGCAACCCTAGGTTTTTCCGTAATTATAAAAATACCCTTTTTACCTACATACACAAACTTTACACTAACAACACATATTTCACACTAACAGTTAATATGTCTAGTTTACAAGTACATGAACTGTCACATGAGGGCGACGCGTCGGGTACGGTTAGGCGTGATGGAATAAATAAGAGTTTCAGTTTTAAATTAATCCGAAGATAAAACATGACCATGACGAAAGTGCATATAGAAAATGAACATATGTAAACATGCTGATCAAGCGATTCAAGATAAGATATTGCAGCAGCAAGATCAACCCTAACCAGATCATACTAGGCATGAAAGACCTAGTTAGGGACAGAAAACATATGTCTCTAGGTTCACCGGAATAACCGGGTAAAGAAGATGACGGTGACGATCAGCACCTCCGCGCGCTTGACGACGCCGAGTCGCGCCCCACTGACGAGGAGGAAGACGAGCCGTGGCGACGAGGACGTAGAGGACAGCGATGTGGAAGCGTTCGAGCAGTCGCGCAGAGCGCTTCCCAAAAACCTTATTCGCCCTCTCCCAGTGCAGGATCGCTGAGGATGAGGTTCCGGAGACCTGCTCTCCCGAGCACCGGTGCACGCCGACGAACGGGATGAAGTAGTGTACGCGGCGGCGCAGCAGGTAGGCTGAGGCGTGAGGCACGTTTTGCGTTGCGTATCTTCTGTATCCGGCACCCGTGCGTATTTATAGGAAGGAACCGAGGGTTTTTGGCATCCCAAAAACCAAGTCGGTTATGAGTCCCAAAATTCCGCGCTTGATATCCGTAACAGATTCGAAGTGGCAAAACAAATCTGCAAAAGGAAGCCGCGTTCCCGTAAGGATTGGACCGGATTTTTGGCGGACCATTCACGCGCACGTCGCGTACGCGCGCCCTTCGCCCGAAGCCCGAAGCCCGAAGCCCGAGCCCGGCCCGGCGAGGCGAGCGAGCGCGCACGTGTTCTTCCTACTTCCTCTCCCACACTTGCAAGAGCATGGAGAGCATCCAACTATTTAAGTTGGATTTCCTCCACCTCCACTAGCAAGGTGGGATTAAATTATTGCCATGCACTTTTGCACTAATGGGCCTTTGAGATTTTATTAGAATTATTTGGATTTACATGGTGGGCCTTTGCACTATTGGGCCCAAATATTCCAACAATCCCCCACCAGATCTCAAAGTCTCATTATGATTTTGCCTCAACCCACTGTTGTTTGATATACCAGTATTTCAATGGAGACTGTTAAGTTGAACTTCCATCTAGAACAACAAGTTACACTCATTTACAACTTGAACAATGGACTTAGCCTTGAATTACAAGTTTTGTACAAATGAGTTTCACTTACAGTCAAACTGATACTTGACCTCCAGTAGGCTACTTCGCGGTTGGAGCATATAGGTCGTACTCCCTGGTCTCTTCGTGAGCTTAATAGAGATCACCCGAATCTCACAGACTGCGACCGTCCAACAGTCAGGCTCACATAGGTGTATTCTTTCAAGAACGTTCTGCAGGATAACGTCTTTGCTAATTAAAGCCAACAGAATACATTAAGACCAATGCCAACCTGCCATGCAGTAATCGAGAGTATTGCATCAATCTCGAGTGAGTATAAAAGGTTACTCTCATGCTAACCTGTAGCTTGTTCTTCCCAGATCCTAATTCTTAGGATCTCCGATCATATAGGTTGGGTTACCACTAGGGAATAGCTTATACGGGTCTCAAACCCATCTTCTTGGATGCATTGTCTATCACATTGCGTGATAGCCCCTTGGTGAACGGATCAGACAGATTTTTCTTAGTGTGGACATAACCCATAGTGATAACTCCGGAGTTTCTCATTTTTCTGACTGATTGTAACCGTCTCTTGATATGTCTTGAAGACTTCATATTATCCTTTGAACTGTCTACTTTGGCAATCACCGTTTGATTGTCACAGTTCATCATTATTGCCGGCAATGGTTTCTCGACAATAGGGAAGTCCATCAAGAGCTCACGAAGCCAATCGGCTTCCACTATAGCTGTATCTAGTGCTGTGAGTTCTGCCTCCATAGTAGACTTTGTCAGTATCGTCTGTTTGCATGATCTCCATGAAACAGCAGCACCGCCAAGAGTGAAAACATATCCACTAGTGGCATACAGCTCATCTCGATCCGATATCCAATTAGCATAGTACCCACCAAGTAGTGCATTACGCGCTCAAGCGCATGCCAATGATCATCTCCCAAATTACTAGTAAACCGGCTCAACTTGCTAACAGCAAAAGAGATGTCAGGCCTTGTTGCACTCGTAAGATACATGAGTGCGCCAATCATCTGTGAATATCTCAATTGGTCTCTGCCAATTCTTCTATTCTTTCGAAGGATCAAGCTCGAATCATAGGGAGTTGGACTAGATTTGCTATCCTTATAGCCAAACTGATTCAACATTTTCTCCACATAATGGGATTGCGAAAGAGTAATCTCATTCTCTCCCTTGATTAGCTTGATGTTGAGAATAACATCAGCCTCACCAAGATCTTTCATATCAAAGCTTTGACACAAGAATATCTTGACCTTGTTGATTACATCAAGACTAGTGCCAAAGATCAGTATGTCATCGACATACAAACACAATATAACTCCTTGGCCCCCACCAAAGCGGTAATACACACATCAATCAGCCTCATTGATACTAAAGCCTGCTGATATGAGTGTCGAGTTGAATTTCTCATGCCATTACTTAGGTGCTTGCTTCAGGCCATATAAAGATTTATACAACTTGCACACCTTGTCCTCATGACCCTCTACTACAAAACCATCAGGCTGTGTCATGTAGATTTCCTCTTCCAGCTCTCCGTTGAGAAAAGTTATCTTAACATCCATCTGATGGATGAGAAGAACATGCGAGGCAACCAGGGAGAGTAGAACATGAATAGTGGTCAATCTCGCAACAGATGAGTAAGTATCAAAAAAATCTTCGCCTTCTTTCTAGGTGTAACACTTAGCCACAAGACGAGCCTTGTACTTGTCAATAGTACCATCAGAAGTAAGCTTCTTCTTGAACACTCACTTGCAACCCACTGGTTTGCAACCATACGGTCTTTCGACCAGCTCCCAAGTTCCATTGGAGAGAGTGGAGTCCATCTCGCTACGGACAGCTTCTTTTCAATCATCCGCATCGGGAGATGAGAATGCCTCAGTGATTGTTTTGGGAGAATCATCTATAAGATAAACAGTGAAATCATCACCAAAAGAATTTGCAGTCTTTTGCCTCTTGCTCCTCCTAGGAGCATCACTGTGAATCTTCTCATGATTTGATTCAAGTGTGTGTTCATCATGCTCAGAAAATTCAACAGATTTAGGAGTTGTATTCACTATTTTATTCAGAGGTGACGAAGATATAACATGCGAGTCTTTCATAGGAAAAATATTCTCAAACAAAGTAGCATCACAAGACTCAAGCAGTGAATTTACATGCATATCAGGCACCTTAGATTTAACTACTAGAAATCTATAAGCAATGCTATGATGTGCATAACCCAAAAAGATACAATCCACAGTTTTAGATCCTAACTTGTGCTTTTTGTTGATTGGCACATTCACTTTGGCCAAACAACCCCATGTGTACAAGTAAGAGAGTGAAGGTCTTCTCCCAATCCACTCCTTGTAAGGAGTCTTTTCCTTATTCTTTATGGGAACTCTATTTAGGACATGACATGCAGTTAATACTGCCTCCCCCACCATGTCTTAGATAATCCAGCGGTGTCTAACATGGCGTTAACCAAGTCAGACAACGTGCGATTCTTCCTTTCGGCAACCCCGTTTGATTCGGATGAACAGGGAGGCGTCCTCTCATGAATAATGCCGTGTTCCACATAGAAAAAGTCAAAATCGTTGGAGAAATATTCACCTCCTTGATTGGACCTAAGTCGTTTGATCTTTTTCTCAAGTTGGGTTTCTACTTCAGCCTTATAGATTTTAAAACAGTTAAGAGCCTCATCTTTCGTTTTCAACAAATACACATAGCAAAATCTAATTGCATCGTCAATCAAGGTCATGAAATATCTTTTTTCACCTTCTGTTAACACGCCATTCATCTCACAGATATCTGAATGGACGAGTTCTAGAGGTGCCAAATGTCTCTTCTCTGCCACCTTGTGAGGTTTTCGGTTGCTTAGATTGCACACAACTATGGCACTTAGAACCTTTGACTATGGCAAAATACGGAATTAAAGTCAAGGTGGAAAGTCGAAACATAGAGCCAAAATTCAGATGACATAAACGCGAGTGCCAAACTGATGCATCGCTCTCATTTATACCATCAGAAATTAAGTTCATGAACTTATTACAATAATCTGAAACTGAAAAACGGAACAAGCCTCCGCACTCATAGCCTTTACCGATAAATTGTTCATACTTAAATACGACAAAATTATTGGACTTAATCACTACTTTAAAACCATCCCTACATAAAAGGGAGCCACTAGCTAGATTCTTGCCGATAGTAGGGACATGCTGCACGTTCTTCAGCTGCATGATCTTTCCCGAAGTAAGTTTCAGATCGACCGTGCCAACACCAAGAACAGTAGCATGCGACCCATTGCCCATCATCACTGTAGAATCCCGAGTGGTCTAGTAAGAAAAAAACAAGGTAGCATCAGAACACACATGAACATTTGCACCAGTATCAAGCCACCAACTAGTAGATTGAAATACTGAAAAAACCGACGGTAAAGAATTATACCCGCAGTCTTCTGCTTAGGTGAAGGCTTCCTTCCTTTACGGTGTGGGCACTTCTTTGCCCAATGATCGGTAGATCCACACACAAAACAGCCTTGACCTTCCTTGAACTTCTTCTTCTTTAAAGTAGTGGTAGGCTGCGGCTTGGTCTTTTTTCCCTTGCCCTTGCCTTTGCTGTGAGACTTCTGCACCATGTTGGCACTAGTCTGGCCCTCAGCAGCCTTAGATCGCCCATCCTTGGCCCGAGCTTTTTCCTCAACATCAAAGGATGCTATCAGATCAGACACTGATATCTCCATCCTCTTGTGTTTGAGAGTAGTGGCGAAATCCCTCCATGAAGGAAGCAACTTGGCAATGATGCCACCAGCTACAAACTTATCGGGTAGGTTGATTTTGAGGTGCTCAAGCTTCTTGGCCATGCGTTATATCTCATGAGCCTGCTCGATTACAAATTTCCCATCGGTCATCTTGTAGTCATGGTACTGCTCCATAATATACAGCTCAGCGCTAGCATCTATGCCGCCATAGTCGGCCTCCGGGGCATCCCATAATTTTTTAGCGTCTGTATGATAAAGGTACACATCCTGTAGACGATCTACAAGTGTACCGATCACAGCGCTCACAAAAAGTGTGTTGGCCTTGGTAAAGGCCTTCTCCTGCTCAGGGGTAAGAGGCCCCTCAGGTTTGCTCTTGGACACCCACAGCACGTTCATGGCAGAGAGCCACAGAATCACTCTCGTTTGCCATCTCTTAAAGTACTCGCCAGAGAACTTCTCGGGCCTCAGAGCATCAACAAATCCAGCCATGAAGCTGAAATTCCTATATTAAGGTTTTTGGATTGATGGAATAAATAAGAGTTTCAGTTTTAAATTAATTCGAAGATAAAACATGACAATGACAAAAAATGCATACAGAAAATGAACATATGTAAATATGCTGATCAAGCGATTCAAGATAAAATATTGCAGTAGCAAGATCAACCCTAACCAGATCATACTAGGTATGAAAGACGTAGTTAGGGACAGAAAACCGTACGTCTCTAGGTTGACCGGAATAACCGGGTAAAGAAGATGACGGTGACGATTAGCACCTCCACGCGCTTGACGACGCCGAGTCGCGCCATATTGACGAGGAGGAATACGAGCCGTGGCAACGAGGACGTAGAGGATGGCGATGTGGAAGCGTTCGAGCAGTCGCGCAGAGCGCTTCCCAAAAACTTTATTCGCCCTCTCCCGATGCAGGATCGCTCAGGACGAGGTTCCAAAGACCTGCTCTCCCGATCGCCGGTGCACGCCGACGAACGGGATGAAATAGTGTACGCGGCGGCGCAGCAGGCAGGCTGAGGCGTGAGGCGCGTTGTGCGTTCTGTATCTTCTGTATCCGGCACCCGTGCGTATTTATAGGAAGAAACCGCTAGGGTTTTTGGCGTCTCAAAAACCAAGTCGGTTACGAGTCCTAAAATTCCGCGCGTGATATCCGTAACAGATTCGAAGTGGCAAAACAAATCTGCAAAAGGAAGCCGCGTGGTGGTGCAGCCGATGAAGGTGAAGAAATAGTAGCACCAAAGCTAGCAAGACTGTTACTTGTGATTGTATCCAAAGAAGCAAAATCAAGCAAACTGTAAATTGTCTTACAATTGAATAAAAAATAATGCTGATTGTTGCAGGTTCAGAGATGCACAAAATGCTCTGTTGTTCCGAGATGCAATTCCCTGAACTTTACACTTCAACAACAAAAGCACGTGAATCGCCTGGCTCTACTGCTGCACCACACGGGCACAGGCCAAGATCGCCGTCGCCCACGGCTCCTACTCAAGCCAAAACGCTCGCGGTGCCACGAAACGACGCAGATCGCCACCGCCCAAGGCTCGTCCTCGCACCAAAACGCGTGCGCTGCTGCGAAACGATGCAGCTTTCGCGGTGAAAAATGTCCGCCGCCCACACTGGTGCTCTTATTCGTGGGCTGAGATGAGCCACTGCCACACTGGTGCTCTTATTCGTGGGCTGAGATGAGCCACTGCGTGTGCGGCCTGCCAAATCCGTTTGCCGAGGGTCGCGGTTGGATCGGTAGCATGCGGTTCGGATGGCTGACTGAAATGGCTCACTGCCGTGTAACGTCGAAACGAGAAACGAGCGACCGCAGAGGATCTGACTCCGAGAGAAGATGAGGAACGAAATGAACAGAGACCATTTCGAATAAAGACGTTCCACCGTTTCCAAAAGGTGGGACTGGCGCGCGTCCCGTGTTGGATGGACGGCGGACTGTGGATCGAAACGGCCGTGCGACAAGATAAAAATACGGCCGGCTTTATAGAGTCATTACCTTTTTTATAATATTAGAAACCGCTACAATTTTATAGCACCCCATGGCTAAAAGCAGTCACGACTCACGACCCCTTAGGAACAGTCACGTGCACACATTTTATTATTCATACAACAAGGAAGTGTGACACTGACAAACGAAGATCCATTACATGAACACAACAAAGCTCAGAACAGAAGTTACTGAATTAAGGAAAAAGAATTGAGACAGTAGCAACAAGCGAACAAGAAAGACACCAAGCATTGAAGCATACGTCCATATATGTAACGCAAATACGACCTATCAGCTGCTAAGCTCGCAAGCACTTGAGGCCCTTGAAGCACGGGAGGCGCTGCAGCTCGGCCATCTGCACCGCCGGCGGAACCACGTTCACCGGGCAGCGGTGCCCGTGGCGGCGGTGCGGGATGCAGGGCACCGCCACCGCCCGCTTCAGCTGGCAGAGGCAGCTGGTGTTCTCGACCACGACGCAGCACTGCTGGCGGATCTCGTCGCGGGCCAGGCAGTTGGTGAAGTACTTGATCTGCTCCGCGCAGCTCTGCGCCGCGACGGTGGCCGTGGAGGTGGAGGCGAAGGCGAAGGCGCAGGCTACGACGGCGACGGCGAGGCCGGTGGCGAGCTTGGCGGGAGCCATGGGTAAAATCTTAAGAGTCTAGCTAGCTAGCTTCGTCGTCTGGGAAGGCGGCTAGATAGCCTGAGACCCTGTGACCCTGATACGCGTCGTCGGAGGGTCACGAGTGACCAGTGACAACCCATCCCGTCTTCTCTGCCGCCTCTCATAGACGGTGCTGGGTGGACGGTAGCGGCATGGAACGTACATCATGTGAAGTTGTGGATGATGTCTATCATTGCACTGCAGACTTGGGTTTTCTGTACATAGTTATTTCTGTTGGATTTGCATTAGAAATCAGTTAATAAAATTTCCAATTTCTGGCTTCCTATTTACTGGAAAGAGGAGAAAGAACGGAAATTGAGAGGTGCTGGAGCTGGGGGCCACCCGTCACCTAGAGCAAGAGAGACAAGGAGGTGGTAAATGTCCTTCAGCTAAGCGCAGAACAGGCGAAGGCAGAGTCATCGAAGTGTACACTATGCAAGCCACGTTCATAGGAAACGCGGGTTAACTAGGAGATATATTTTTTGACGTCTCCAAATTTATGTCTCTGATGCAAAGTCATAGGAGACGCGGAATGTAGCAGAACCAACCTGAATTACACCGGCTCAAGTACGCGAGTCCACTCTTGAGGGCTCCAACGCGCTTCAAACGGTATAATCCCTTGGCCTGTCGGGTAACGTTCTGATAAACCACCGAATACAGGATCAACAAGGTACCTCGCACGAAGGCGAGTCTCAGAGATACAAAAGCCATCACATTTTTACATCACAGGCAGGTACAATACATGAGCATTTTAAAAGTAACATCAATCACTAACTGATGGAAATTATTACAAAAACCGTTTAAAGTTTCGAGTCTTGAAACGGAGTTTAAAGCACGGGCACTGTACACGTCGTCAGTTCAGATATCATGCTAGCCCTGGCATGATATCACTCGGAGGGGTCTGTGTTGGCCGGGGACGGGTCCCACTCCACGGTCCAACCATCGGGCAGCGGGTAAGGCCATGGCATGGGCAGAGCAGGGTCGTCCGGGGGATTACCTGAATATGAAAATCACAAGGCAAGACTGAGTATTCTAATACTCAGCAAGGCTTACCCGTTCATGGTATACTTAGCCATATAACTAGACTTATGACGGTTTTTCGGGTTTTGGGTAAAGTTTTCAGCTGAAAAGCAACAAAGAGTAGGTCCTTAATGTCAACTTTAGCTTTCAAGTTCTATGTGATTATTCATTCTAGATAAGCACCTATAACTATTCAAGCATAGTAGAATCTTTTGCCAAACATTCTCTTTAATAATCACAAAGTTGCTCTTGTTACTCTATGTGGTAAAGGGATCAAACAGTCTCAATCTCCGCGAGAAACGGACGATTCCTGAATCAAATTTCAGCCTTGCAAGGTAAAGCTAACTCACACGTTTGGAACATCCAGAGATTGTTCAGAAGCAACCGTTTGCCTTTCATTCTGACTCGTGGATCAGATCCACCACAAGCGACTACAGGACCATACGTACATCCAATGTGCAGGACGTACGCCTGTAGAGCGACTACACAGCCGTACTCCTGGTTGCCCGGCAACACGTATTCCCACACGTCGAATCGAGTAACAGGAAAAACCAAAATACGAGTGGTGGGAGGTATGTCCACTCCTCAGGTTGATTGGTTACTAGGTTTACCGCTTACCATATTTCACGGCATGTGGCTAGTACTTTCAAACGCTTAACCATCGCTACCACACACTGCGACCTTATCAAATTCAGCAACCCAGACGGGGTATCATCTCAACTATGATACCTCACATAATTCCCGTCTGTTATCCTTAAAGTGATTACAGGAATGTAAACACTACAACTCCTATATCGCGCGAGTGACAGGAAATCACCCGACTTTTACCAGTCCTATTAGCAAACGGCTATTCGGACTCAAATGCTAGTATTCAATACATCAGTTTCTAGGAAAATGTAACTAGGGTTTCTCATACAATTCCTAAAAATGTAATGCATAGATAAATATAAATAATATAGGTTGCAGTGTAAATAAAGTAGGGGTTATGTCCGGGGCTTGCCTTCTTGCGTAAGGTTGGGGGTAGTAGTGTCAAGGTTTTCCAAAGTTTGGTTCGGAACTTCCACTTCCTGATCCGGAATCAGCTTATAATCTCCGTCGGCGAGAGTAGTCGAGTCTACATAATATGCAAAGACATAAGTTAAGAGATGCATATTCTTTTATTTTATTTCATGATAAAGTTGCAATTCAACGAAAATATAATTTACTTTGTACACTTATTATTTATTTCTCTACTGGGCAATCATTTATCGGGTATTAATTATTTTATCTAGTTACATTAAGCAACAGGATTGGTTACACTAATTATTTAATTAATGGCATGGGGTAACATGTTGAGTTGGTTTTAAATACTAAAATAACTATATTGAATAGCTTTATTTATTTGCTTTGCTAATCATTTATACTAACTCTAGGTTATTATTAAACTATGGACTTATCATAGCATGTTCTAATTGTTTTGGGTTGATTTGCACTTGGCCCTAGGTTGGAAATTTAGGGATAGGCTATACTACTCAAGAATAGTACCTCAAAATATTCTCATGACTTTTGAACATTTAAAATCATAGATATTAAATATACAAGGTTAAATAGCTATTATTTATAATTAAACTCACACATTAAGAATTTATTATAAAAATAGTAGTTTAATTTTTTAAGTAATATATATCAAAACAAGATTAATGCAATTGGTTTCACATTTTTATCATTTTTCTGCCATTTATTATGCATTTTCTTAGCCTACAACTACTTAAACTTAGTATTTAATTTAAAGCACAAACCACTCAGAAACTGAAAGTCAACCTATAAGGAAAGTTGTAGATCTTAAAATGAGGATTCTAACAAATTTTAGTTTGTATTTTTGTGATTTTTCCTTGATTTGATATGGAATTTCAAAGTGGATAGCACAATTAATATCGGGGGTCCCTAAGGCACTATTCACATGAGTCTTAAGCCTTGCAGATAACCCCCTGGACTTTCAATTCTTTTAACACGAGGTCCTTGCCGGGCCAAGACGGTGGCCGGGGTGTTTGACCGGTATGTTCTCGCCGGCGGCGAGGGTTTGGCCGGGGATGATCTGGTCCTACGTGACCTACATGCCCGACTGAGTTCACGGGTGGGTGATGTGCACTAAGACAAGCAACGGAGTGTCGGTGTTTAACCGGCTGCCCACCGAGGGATATACCCAAGGTGGTAAGTTTTGGGTGAGGGAACGCCGAGATCAGGAACTCGAAGGTGCAAAGAACACAAGACTTTAGACAGGTTCGGGCCGCACGGAGCGTAACACCCTACGTCCTGTATGGTGGTTTGTATTCTCTTTGGTGTATAATGACCTAATGATCTTCTGTTTTCTAGGGGGGTCTCTGACCTCCCTTATATATCTGAGAAGCCAGAGTTACAAAGATGCTAACCGACCCCCACCGAAGGATCACACCAGAACTGATCTCGAGTAGATCCTCTCCGTGTTGGTTAGCCCTATCTCCTATTTAAACGGGATAAACAAGAGATAAACAGAATGAATAAGAGATAAGACGGGCCTAATCTCTTAGACTACATAACATGCCCAACCCGGTGGCCCCGGGTCTGACAAGCCCCCGAGCTCTTCGTAGCTAAGTACTGCAGGCTTATCGAGTACTTTCGAAGCAGTCTTCGACTTCTTTTTGATGATTCGCCTTGAAGTCCTTCTTCGAGTACTTGCTTGGCTGCATTGAAGCTAGGAGGTGCTCATGCCCCGAATTTTATTTCCGATATGGCGTGCGATTGCAAAATCGCACTCCATATGGAGTAGCTCCCGAGCCTTAGGTTGAATCGGAGGATCAGGCTGAGGGTCCCACTTGTCTGTAGTCTTCCTTACCCTTCAAAGAAATTTGAAAAATAAGTAATCGATGCCACATACCCCGCAGCCCCCGAGCCTTGAATCCAAATCCCACAAAGTTGGAGATAAGGGTCCAAAAATCGTGGCATACAGGCTAAACAATGACACGCTACGGGGAGACCGAAGCGATGGTACAAATGATGTAATTAGACCAAAGATTCGAAAAACCCCTTTTTTCGGGCTAAGTAGCCCTGAAAAAATGATTAATCAAAGGTGCAATCTAATCAGATCACCAAATGACCCCTCATCTTCGGAATATTCCACGAAACGACTCTTGAACTTCAGAACAGTATCTTTCCCCCACTCCGCTGGTTATTTAACCCCGCGATAACTGTAGGAAAAAACCACGCTTTCAATCTGCATTCCATCAAGAGCCACCAAATTCCCCAGTCCAAACCAAGCGCCGCCGCCTTCCCCCAAGAAAGACTCCCACCCCGACCTCCCTGCCCCTCTCCCCGCAGCCCCCGAGCATCTCGTGGCCGGCGCATCGGAGATGACGTCCAAGAAGTCAGAGATCGAGGGAATGAAGAAGGATGCGGAACCGACAACCGCGGAGTGGACACACAGTAAGTGCTCCCTCAACAATCTGAAAAAACTTGTTTCTGAGGGGTTGTTGCAAGAGAAAAATCTCGTCAACTGGCGCCCCTCTTTCCGTGAACCTTTCCCCATGGAGAATGTCGACGAAATCATCACATTCTACCATTTTGCCGAACGGGGATTGGCCCTCCCCACTTGTTCTTTCTTCCGCGGCCTTCTTTACTACTACGGGCTTGAGCTCCATCACCTCAACCCGAATTCCATCTGCCACATCTCCATTTTCATCCACTTTTGTGAAGCATTTCTCGGAATTGAACCCCACTGGGATCTATTCCGCTTCCTCTTCCGCGTGAAACCCCAGCCAACCACGAAAAAACTCGCCGTGGTAGGGGACGCCGGCATCCAACTGCGACAGCAGGCCGGCGAAAAATACCTTGCATATAGATTCCCCTCCAACCTTCCTAGGTGGAAAAACCTCTGGTTTTACATCGAGAACCATGCTCCCCCCCTGCCGATGAAGTCGAGCAAACCGCCCGTGGTGAGGGGGGAATGGAACCTTGAACCCTCCGGCATGGAAATGATTCAAGTCAAGGAGCTGCTGGAGGCCATCGATGCACTGAAGAAGGAGGGGGTGACCGGCGCCTCCGTCATGTTCTCCTTTTACAAGCGCCGCGTCCAGCCCATCCAACAGAGGTGTTGCCTGGGCTTCGAGTACACCGGCCCTGCTGATCCTTCTCGCATGTGCACAGAGGAGGTGCCAGATGAAGTCGCGCTCCAGCGGGTGCAGCGGGTGCTGCTGGACGTGAACACCATGCCGTACGTACCCACCTTGTACTCCGCGCAACATCCGCCCCCGCCGGTAAGTGCTCGACTTCTTTTGCTGAAGAACTCGACTACTGCGCCGGTACTGAACTGGAGGACTTTCCGCAGGGACATTCGGAACTGTACTGCAGCTACCCGCCGCAGCCGGACCTCCCCCGAGCGTATCACCTCCTTCCTTCTGCAGTCACGGCGGCCAAGAAGGCTCGCCTTGCTGCGACCCAAAGCCGCAACGAGGCTGCCGAACGCGTGGACTTGCCAGCGGGGGAAGAAGCCGAGGGAGGTCCGCGCCCTGTTGCCGCCGTTGCCACCAAGGCGGCACGCCATACTGCGGTTCAAGACAGCAGCGAGTCCACGGAGTGCGTGGGCTCGCAGGCGAGCGGAGGGACCGTGGGGGAGCCGCGCGGGAACAACTCCTCCGATCAGAGCGTGGAGTTGGCCGGCGCTCTGCCACCGGTGCCGAAGAGCCAGCGGCAGGTGCGCAAGCGCAAGGCTCAAGAGGTCGAGTCCTCCAGGTACGGAATTGCTGTTTTGGCCAGTTCCAAAGTTTCCATGGTGCTGAGTACTGACAGCGCCCCCTTGCAGTCCTCCTGCTCTGCCGTCCGGATCTGAACCCGAAAGGGTGGAGATAGGCTCCTCTGACGCCGCGGCAGTGACAATTGCCGTGGGGGGAGCCCCTCCATCAGCCGGCCAGGCCTCGCCATCAGCGACGAGCGTTCCTCGGCGGGCCTGGCGGGTGAAGAAGGCTGCCAAGAAGAAATCGACACTGTAAGTTTTACTTCAATCGCTTGAAGATCTTGACCGTGCCCGCGTGGATAACCATGTTGTCGATGGCACCAGGGCTGCAAGTGCGGTGCAACTCCAGCTGGAGCCGAGCAGGGCTGTGGCGCCTGCCTCAGCTGCAGCAGCCCCCGAGCCCTCGGCGCCTGGGGGGCCCGTACCCGCAAAGGTGGCCCCTGAAGCAGATGCGGGGCTCCCCGACTTGCCGCCTCCCGAGTCCCGACGAGAGGAAGCCGGACCCGGTGGTGATGAACAAGTCGTGGCCCCAGAAGCAGATGCGGGACTCCCCGACTTGCCGCCTCCCGAGTCCCGACAAGAGGGAGCCGAGCCTAGTGGCGAGGAACAAGTCGCGGCCCCTGGTGCCGCTCCCACCGGTGGCGCTGGTACGTGCTTACCCGCCCGCGGCTTGATGCCAGGGTCCGGGCATAATGTGCTGACCACTTCGCATGCTCGCAGGTGTCCGGCCGCCGCCGTCCGGAGAAGCCGCCGGGCCCTCAGGGAGTCCTCGTGAGGTGCTGAGGGCCGGGCCAGGGCACCAGGACATCATCACCACCGACCTGGTGGATGATCTTCTGCTGACGGCCGAAAATGTGAAGACTTTCAAGAGCACCTTCAAGGAGTTATACGACTTCTCCATGGTAATACTCGGGTAATGGTCCGGGTGCGCGCGTTGATGAATTGTTTAGGACTCATTCTCCTCCTTTGGCGCAGCATGTGATCACCAAATCCCAGAAGAAGTCGGATAAACTCCGCGCGGTTGTGAATGACGCGCGGGAGTTAGGTGTCCTGCACAAGCGCATCTCCGAGGAGAAGACGAAGAATTGCTATATGCAGCGCGAGCTTGATATACTGAAGAAAGAAAGGACTCGAGAGACCTGGCTGCTCAAGAATGACCTGAAAAACATGGAGAAGGCCAACTCCGAGCTCCAGCAACAGCTCAAGGAGCAACAAGCGGAGTACCAAGAGCAGCTCAAGGCAGAGAAAAAGGCGCACCAAGGTAAGCTCTTGCTTTCCTCGAGTACTTTTTCCTTAGTGAGTCTCCTTAGATGCTGAAGTACCCTTGCCGCAGAGCTTAGGAAAATAACGAAATACAAAGAGGAGCTGCTTACTGACGTGAAGAATATGCTGTATCGTCGTACAGATGAAGTCGAAAAGCTGCAGAAGGTGATCGGCGACACTGAGCGTCAGTTCGTCGACTGCCTTCAGCAAGTCAAGGCGCTGGGCGAGAAGGACGAGCAGATGCGCAAGGAGCTGGAGGACCTCCGGGGGGCCGCCCAGGAGCTGGTGGACATGGTGGATCCCCCAGAAGAAGGCGAGGCAGGCCCGCGGCCCCTGCTGGAGCGACTCCGTGAAGCCCCGAAGAAAATGCTCAAGTTCCTATCCGAAGCTCCAGTCGCTTGCGTGAGCAACGCCCTCGCATATGTAAAGTCCTTCATGCCAAATGCGCAGCTAGGCATTTTTGCGCAGGGGATGGCGGCGGACTGCTCGGACGAGCGTTTTGAAGAGTACCTGCAAGAAGCCCAACCTGTAGCAGAACAAATTGTACACAGTGTGCTGCAGGATTAGGGTATGAGAAACAAGTAATCATTCCCTTGTATATATGGTTATTTTGATGTCTCTACTTGTGTGTGTGTGTGTGCCTATGCTGGGCGGGTGTCCCGGCTTTCAAGGCGCAAGTAGTAGACACTACCCCGGGGCGCAACGACCCTGAAGGTAGCCATAGCTCCGTGTAGGAACTCGTCTAACAAGGTATCCACAACCCGATCTTGTAGGTCTAGACTCGTTAGGAAAGAACGCGAGCTTGCCGTGCGTAGGGCAAAAGGTTAGGACTAGCTCGAGTGCGGCGACTCTGAGTGTAGTCGAAAATCGCTCCTGCTTGTGAGCGTGCTCCGTAAGCTGAGTGAGACCCGGGCGGACGGATCGAGCCTGTTAGGAGCAGGTGCGGTCGTTGCCGCATTTTGGCCATTTTTCTGGCAAAAACATGACTGTTCTGAGTGCAGCCACTCAGGAAGTAGGCGAGGTGGCTCTTTATGCGAGCCTTTCCAACGCGCTGTTTTTTAGCCAGTCGAGCGGATCAACTGAGTTGGACAAAGTGCGACATCGGTCGCGTGCGACCACCTAAGGTCACGGCGGAACTCGATATATCGAGGAGTTTTAGCCGAAGCGGATGGTTCGACAAAAAATAAAGTCGATAAGCTGTGAATGTAGTCATAACTTTATTCACGACGAGTAGCCAGCTTACACGAGAGTTTCGCCCGTGGCCGTGGCTGTCGTGCGCCGGAGAGGGAATGTGCGACCCGAATATTGTGGCTCGTAGCCTCCAATATGAATCGGGGAAAGGAGATCTTCCAAGCCCCCGGGGAATTCGGATACCACCGAGCGTTTGCTTATGGGTAGAACTTGCGCAGGTGTTGGACGTTCCAGGAATTTGGGACGTCCTGGCCTTCGGGGCATTGTAGTCGATACGACCCTGGCCGTGTGACCTGCTTGACGACGAACGGGCCCTCCCACCTTGAGTTGAGCTTGTGTAGGCCAGATTCGTCCTGGATACGACGCAAGACCAATTCGCCAACACTGAATGACCGCTCCTTGACGTTGAGATCATGGTATCGGCGGATCCCCTGCAGGTACCGGGCTGACTGGACAAGAGTGGCGCAATGAGCTTCTTCCACAGAATCGAGCTCTAACTGCCGCACCTCGTCCGCCTCGCCTTCATTGTACATTTCGACCCTTGGGGACTTCCACATGATATCGGCTGGTAAAATGGCTTCGGATCCATATACAAGGAAGAAGGGTGTTTGGCCTGTGGCTTTGGACGGCTGAGTCCGAAGCCCCCAGACTACATGTGGCAGCTCGTGCACCCATTTGCCTCCCTTCTTGCTGTTTTCATCATATAGTCGCTTTTTGAGACCGTCGATTATCAAGCCGTTCGCCCGCTCGACTTGTCCATTGGCTCGCGGGTGTGCGACTGAGACATATTTAACTTCGATGCAAGCATTCTCGCAGAACTCCCAGAACTGGTTCGCCGTGAAGTTTGATCCCAAGTCCGTGATAATGGAGTTGGGGAAGCCGAAACGATGCAGAATATCTGAGATGAAGTCGACGACCCGATCTGGTGTGAGCTTGGCTATCGGCTTGTACTCGATCCACTTGGTAAACTTGTCGATAGCCACCAGAACATGGGTGAAACCGCCTGGTGCTATCGTGAAGGGCCCAATCATGTCAAGACTCCAACAGGCGAAAGGCCAGGACGGCGGTATGGTGATGAGGCTGTGAGCTGGAACGTGCGTCTGTTTGCCGAAGAATTGACAGTTTTGGCACCTGCGCACGAGATCCTCCGCGTCGGTCACCGCGGTGGGCCACCAGAAGCCGGCTCGGTAGGCTTTCCCCACCAGCGTTCTTGAAGCCGCATGATTATCGCAGATGCCATCGTGGATCTCCCGCAGTATGGCGTAACCATCTCCCTTGGTGACGCACTTCATGAGAACCCCTGACCAGGCGCCTTGCCGATAGAGCTTGTCGTTGACCAGGATGAAACCCTTGCTTCGTCGCAAGATGCGAGCTGCGCGAACGCTCCTGGTGTCGACTCCCGCTGGCAACCGTTGATCTCGTATGAAGTCGATAAAAGCCCCTCGCCAGTCTTCCTCCAGCACCATAACCTCTCGATCGGGTTGTTGGGGACCCGCGTCGATGGCTACTTGCGGAGAAGACTTGATCGATGGCTGGTTGAGCTCCTGGACGAAAACTCCCGGCGGGACCTGGGCGCGCGTGGACCCCAGTTTAGACAGGATGTCCGCGCCGACGTTGTGCTCCCGCAATACATGATGAACTTCCAGGCCGGAGAACTTGCTTTCCAACTTGCGCACTTCCTGCACGTAAGCGTCCATTGTTTCCTTGTTGCAATCCCATTCCTTGTTGACCTGCTGAACAACAAGAAGAGAGTCGCCATATACAAGTAGTCGCTTGATCCCTAGTGATATTGCCAAACGAAGCCCGTGAAGCAAAGCTTCGTACTCGGCTTCATTGTTGGATACCGCCCACAGGATTTGAAGGACGTACTTCAACTGCTCACCTCGTGGGGAAATAAGCAGAACCCCAGCGCCACCGCCGTCGAGCTTGAGGGACCCGTCGAAATACATGGTGCAATGCTCTGGCTTGTCCACTGGAGTTGGGACCTGATTCTCTCTCCACTCAGCCATGAAGTCGACTAGAGCTTGTGATTTGATTGCGGTGCGTGGCTTAAAGTCTATTGACAAAGCCCCCAGTTCCACTGCCCACTTGGATATACGTCCCGTGGCATCTTGATTATGCAGAATATCCGCCAGCGGAAAGTCCGTGATCACAGTGATATTGTACTCGTCGAAGTAATGGCGCAGCTTTCTAGATGTGATCAAGATAGCGTACAAAAGCTTTTGAACAGTGGGATATCGTACCTTGGATTCGGAGAGGACCTCGCTGACGAAGTAGACAGGCCTCTGCACTCCAAACGCATGGCCTTCTTCGCCTCGCTCGACTACAATAGCACTGCTGACGACATGTGTTGTTGCCGCAATGTAAAGTAGTAGATCCTCCCCTGGCAACGGTGCTGTGAGGATTGGAGGTGACTGCAGATGATGTTTCAGATCTTGTAAAGCTCGTTCGGCCTCCTCCGTCCATTGAAACTTATCCTGTCGTTTCAGGAGCTTGAAGAAGGGTAGTCCTCTCTCCCCGAGCCGGGAGATGAACCTGTTCAGAGCCGCCATGCAACCTGTTAACTTTTGCACATCCTTGACTGTGGTCGGAGCCTTCATATCAGTGATGGCCGTGATCTTCACAGGGTTGGCTTCAATGCCTCGGTTGCTGACGATGAACCCGAGCAATTTCCCTGAAGGTACGCCGAAGACGCATTTGGTGGGATTGAGTTTCCACTGGAATCTGCGCAGACTGCTGAATGTCTCCTCCAAATCCACGATCAAGTTATCGGACTCCCTGGTCTTGATGACCACATCATCCACATAAGCCTCGACATTTCGATGCAGCTGATCCGCGAAACACATCTGGATTGCCCGCTGATATGTCGCACCTGCATTTTTCAACCCGAAGGACATTGTTTTGTAGGCGTAGGTTCCGTACGGGGTGATGAATGCAGTCTTGATTTGGTCCTCCTCTTTGAGCGCAATCTGATGATACCCTGAGTAACAATCAAGAAAACAAAGAAGGACACACCCGGCCGTCGAATCGACGACTTGGTCAATGCGCAGCAGCCCAAAATGATCTGTTGGGCAATGCTTGTTGAGATCGGTGTAGTCGACACACATTCTCCATTCATTATTCTTTTTCTTTACAAGGACGGGATTCGCTACCCACTCTGGATGGATTACTTCTTTAATGAATCCAGCCGCGAGAAGTTTAGCGATCTCCCGTTTAATGGCCTCACGCTTGTCGTGGGCAAACCTCCGCAGGCGTTGCTTTTTAGGCGTAGCCTTCGGGTGTACATTCAAGGCGTGCTCGATCAACTCCCTGGGCACCCTTGGCATATCCGCTGGTTTCCACGCGAATATGTCTCGGTTAGCCTGAAGAAAGCTGACGAGCGCGAGTTCCTATTTGTCGCCCAAGCTCACACCAATGATGGCGGTCTTGGATGAATCTCCCTCCTGGAGCTCGATCGTCTTGAGGGCCACATCGTCAGTCGACTGGATGCTCGACTTGTTATCCTTCTTGGAGGGAATCTCCAGCCCAGTCTGGGAGAGCTGCTGCGCGGCCGCGAGTACTTCTCCCGAAGCATCTGGCACGCGAGTAGTCGAGGCGTACTGGATCGCCTCCTGATTGCAATCGTACGACTTCTTCAGGTCACCACGGAGGGTGAGTACTCCTCCGAGTCCTGGCATCTTAAGAAGCAGATAGACATAATGCGGCACTGCCATGAATTTGGCAAGTGCCGGACGACCCAGTATTGCATGGTAAGAGGAGTCGAAGGTAGCCACCTCGAACTTGATAAACTCGGTACGATAGTTCTCCCTCATGCCAAAGGTAACTGGGAGGACCACCGTACCGAGCGGATGCGCCGCATTACCTGGGACAATGCCGTAGAAGGGGGATTTGCTGGGAACCAGCATGTCCTTAAAATCCAGGCCCATTTTCTTCAGAGTGCTGACGAAGATGAGATTGAGCCCGCTCCCGCCATCGATCAAGACCTTGGTAAGCTTGACCTCCGCCACCACAGGATCCAGAACCAGGGGAAACTTGCCGGGCTCGGAAAAACTCGTCCACTGGTCATCACGAGAGAATGAGATGGGGACCTCCGACCAACGGAGTGGTCGTGGTACCGCCGGCTCGATGGACATGATCTCCCGGAGGAGCAGCTTCTGATCCCGCCTGGAACAGAAATCCTCATCCCCCCCGAAGATGACGTTGACCACCTTCGACGCATCCTGAAACTTCGGATTGCGCCTGTGATCCTCCTGATCATCATCCTCGGGTTCTTTGTCAACAGGCTTCTTGTTCTTCCTGCCGCCACCGGAATTGCTGAACGTCCTCCGAAGGTGATAGCAGTTGATGGCAGCGTGGTTGGCGCCTGGATGCCACGGGCACTTCTTTTGTAGGAGCTTCTCGAACTCTTCCTGAGTTGTCGACTTCTTGCCCCGCGAAGGACGATCGATAGCCGCGATGACATCATCTGGCTTTCGTTTCCGGGGTGGCCCGGAAAAGTCTCGCTGGCCTTTGTCGCTGCGGTTGTCGTTTGGGCGCCGCAGATTGCTATCATGGCACCGCGGGAAACGCTCCCGCATCTTCTCCTCCTGCTCGGACCAATCGTGCATCATATCACGAAGGCCCGCAACGGTTTTCGGCCTGTTCCGCCCGAAATCTCTGTATATGCTCGGGTCGGTGATGCCGTTGTAAAAGCAGTCGATGATGTCCTCCTCGAAGAAGCGATGCGTGTAGGACCGTAGAAGCTCGTTACGTTCCTGCTTGCACTGGGCAAGATCGTGTCGAGTACCTGCACGGGTAATTGCTCCCTGAAAATTATCGATGAAGACCTTCTTAAGTCGTTCCCAGGAGTCGATGGAGTTGCTGCCGAGGCTCTCCAGCCAAGTGAGCGGCGCAGGGTCCAAAGCCATCGGGAAGTAGATGACTTTGGTGATATTTGAGCCCCCGCGACGTCAATGGCCGTGGAGTAGCAACGAAGCCACTGCTGAGGAGCCTGCTTGCCGTCATACTTGGTGATGCCGATCGGCTTGAAGCCCTCCGGGTACTTGTAGCTGCTGAAACGAGCAGAGAAAGCAGGAAATCAATCGCTACAATCAGTACCTTCAGCTTCGACTTCTTCGCGAGTCTTACGCCTGGAGGAGATCACGGTGCGCGCGTCGCGACCGTCATTGATGTGCTGGCGCAGGTCCTCCGGAAGAGGTCGTCGACTGGCCTGTCGCGGACGACCCCCTTGCGGTGGCTGTTGCCCCCCGCCAGGGGCCTGGCTCACGCGTGCGTTGTCGTTGCTGATCTGATTTTGAGGACGACCACCAGTCGTTCGACTGCGAGCCTGGCTCCGGCTCTCGTCCACGCGCTCTTCCCGGATGATGGACGCCGGATTATGCTGATCCAACTGGATCCAAGCCCTCTGCGCAAAGAGGAGTGCTTGACGTACCTCCGGGTCGTGGCTGTGCTCGAGAATGGCCGTGACCCTGGCAATGTTGGCCACCGGGGTCCTGAAACCCCACTCGCTTACGACAGCAAACTCGGGGTCGAGCTCGCGATGCATAGATCGCCTTCGCTCGTTAGCTCTCCTTCGCCGGATCGTTCGGGCCCTGTTCCTGGCCCTCCGCGCCTCACGATCGGCGTCGTTCTCGTTACCGGCGTTGGCCGTGATCTCATCGTCGGATATCACATCCAAGTTGTCGATGAGGAGATTCCCACCGTCCTCGCCTTCTTCGGCCATCAGCACCTGGCGGGAGGAAAGCTCATGAGAACTTTCGTCGACTAGCTCCATCGACTCCTCCGCCGCGGTGGCCAACGGCCTGCCCTCCTGGAAAGGCAATAGCTCGAGGTGAGCCACGAGCCGACTCTCTGCCTCGAGTAGATTGGAGAGCTTCATGCCCTTCCAATGCACGATGTGTCCCTTTGGCGAGGAAGCGATCACCAAATCACCGGGGCCAAAACAACCCGAAGCCCCCCGACATGCGGTGGCTTCAGGGTTTCCGTCCCGGAGCAGCAGATCCAGATCCTTCTCTAACATGAAGAGGGATCTGAGCGCATTGGCCTCCTGAAGATCAGTAGCCGATTCGCGCAAGCCGGGTTGAGTCCGACCCAGCGAATCCCTGAATTGGAATGAGTCCAAACCAGGAGAAGTTGTCGCGGCACCAGAAGAAGTCGAGCTTGGAACAGATTCCATCTCGACCTGTGCCGCGGAAGCGTGGAGCGGCAAGTTGTCGAGCTCGTCGACGAACTTGTCGCGGCCGCTGCGAGGATCCGCAGCGACAGTTTTCGGCGTCATGTCGACGAGGAATCGCCGAAAGTTGCCCGCACCGTCTGCGACGCAAACCCACGAGCCAAAAACAAACGTCGTACCCTGAGAGGGTACTGACCTGATGAAACTGAAAGTTGCCATCGAGCTCGCCGGCGGATCTTCGACGCGCTCCCCTATCTGGCGCGCCAGCTGTCGGTGTTTAACCGGCTGCCCACCGAGGGATATACCCAAGGTGGTAAGTTTTGGGTGAGGGAATGCCGAGATCAGGAACTCGAAGGTGCAAAGAACACAAGACTTTAGACAGGTTCGGGCCGCACGGAGCGTAACACCCTACGTCCTGTATGGTGGTTTGTATTCTCTTTGGTGTATAATGACCTAATGATCTTCTGTTTTCTAGGGGGGTCTCTGACCTCCCTTATATATCTGAGAAGCCAGAGTTACAAAGATGCTAACCAACCCCCACCGAAGGATCACACCAGAACTGATCTCGAGTAGATCCTCTCCGTGTTGGTTAGCCCTATCTCCTATTTAAACGGGATAAACAAGAGATAAACAGAATGAATAAGAGATAAGACGGGCCTAATCTCTTAGACTACATAACATGCCCAACCCGGTGGCCCCGGGTCTGACACGGAGCATGGCCAGCGGTGATGGATTACGGCGGCCATGTCGGGGTGCTCGCGGTCCCGGCGAGGGGCCAGCTAATACGGACCACTAGGGCGCGCATGAGCATCACAAGGGTGTAGGGATGCTTTCCCTGTGCATAATTTGGTCGGAGACGGGGCGGAGGGTGGTGCTCGACGGTGGGGTGGGCGTCGGGTTCTTACCGACGGTGATGGCGGCCGGTGTTCTACGGGCTGGGGCATTGGAGGGTGGCGGGGAAGTAGTCGAGGAGCTTCAGGGTGACGTGGCGAAGCTACAAAAAGACACACACCTTTTTCTATCTTTTTTTTTACTTTGTTATGGGTGGAGCTAGAATCATAGGAACTTGAATAAGTCGGAAAAGAAAAGAACGTCAGAGATGTCAATCTAGTACTTTAAGACATTTTCTTCCCAGTTAGGGAGGCAGTCTCTTTTTGATTGGTTGAATTAGCTGCGTTCAATTGGGGTCAAGTAGGGTCGGGATCAGGTGCTCCACTGCGGGCAAGGGCAGCGGCGGGTGGAGATCGACAGCAATCATCGGGGAGTCGGTGTGGTGCACTAGGGGACCAATTGGGGGGGTCGTCGAGCTTCACGGGGCCGAGAGGAGTCTACCTAGGGTGTTGTCGTGGCGCGGGAGGGCTCGGAGTGGGCTGCCAACGGTGAACCGAAGGCGGCGGCGGAACTCGAGGTAGCCGGAGCTGTGGAAGATGAAGCTCGGGTGCGAGAGGGTGAAATTGATCGGGCTAGAGAGCACCAGTGGGTCAGGGCGATGCTCTAGCAGCTCTGGATTGGGGTTCAGAGGGAGCGAGGGCGGCTGGCGACGGTGGGCGGAGGTCCGGCGAGGAAGTTGAGCTCGGGAACGGAAATGCTGGGGAAAATGAAGTGCGGCAACGAGTAAGCAAGGTCACAGAGTGGTCGTGGAGCACATCTTAAATCCGGAAGTGATGCTACGGTGCAAGCAGGAGCTGTCAACAGCGGCAAGGGCGTGGCGGCCGGCGGATGGCTCGGGAATGCGTGGCGCGCGCGCGAGAGGGCAGCAGGGAAGGGGAACAGGGCCGGGGCAGGGGGAGGACGACGCGTGGGGTTCACCCCAGCAGGAGGTGGCGCGGCGGCGGCGGCAGAGCGGCGGACAGGGCGAAGCACTGCCAGCGGCAGGAGAGGAAACAGAGCAGGGCACGTGCTCGGGGAAGAAGAAGAGAGGGAAGGGGGTCCGGGGGACCTTTTGGTGAATTCTAGGAATTTCAGGGATCTCTTGATGAACTAAAATTTCCCACTGATGTAAAGATCTAATGAGGAAATGCCCAAAATGAAAGTTGTAGAGTTTTTCAAACTCTACAATATTGCTTTAAGGTTCAAGTTCAAAAAGCCAAAGTTTATAGCTTTACATATTAAATTTTTGAGTAAAGGTAGAATTTGAATTCTTTTGTCCTTACCAAAGTGGATTTGATGAAATTTTGGATATGTTTAGAAGTTTTCATGGGATGTCATGATGACTTGTATTCTTACATGTTAGCCCTTAAGTAAATATGAAAGTTACTTTTACACTTCAACTATTCTACATAAAAGGCCCTATAATTTTTGTTTTAATCACACATAGGTCCCTGTTTTTACTTAAAGGCTTATTTTCCTTAGGATTTAACCTATCTTTTACACTTTCTTTCCTATGGTAATATAAATTTGACACCTAGTATTATATTTATCCTAGGTTTTAATGCTATCTCCCATTTCACCCAATTTACACTCAAGGACCTATATGTGACATTCAGGTTAGATAGCATGGTCACACCCTAGACTTTTAGTGTGTTGTTATGTACAAAATGTGGCAAAAGTGTAATTAGAAATTTAAATGCTAAGGGAAAAGGGTTACTTATATGATTATATTTAAATTAAGGTCCTTTTGTGCTAAATGGGTGAACATGGAGGGTAGATTTTAAAAGTATGAGGGTTGTTTTGCAAAAGTTAAAAACTTGTGTTTAAATCGTAAATGTAGGTGAAACTACACATAGGATATATGTGTAGTGTAGTTTTATCTCTAGGATTTACATAAAGTTTGAAAACTTTGCTAAGATTTATGTTAGTGTCAAAACTGTGGCTCTTCTGTGGATGAACCTTAAAGCAAAGTTGTACATTTTCAAAAACCATACATTTTTGCTTTTGGGCCCATCTCCATTTGAGCACTGGTTTAAAAGTTATTGATGCATTACAGTAGGGTCCCTGCATTTCTCTGAAATTGCAGTTTAGTCCTTCTTCGTCTACCTCTCTCCCTCCCTCCTTTGTTTCTCCTCTGCCGCACGCCGCCGCCACTGCCCGGCCATGTGCGCCGCCCTGCCGCCTCTGCGCTGCCCTGATCCGAGCCACGTGTCGCTTCCTCACCTGCTCCGACGCTTCCCGCCCTCGCGCCGTCTTTCCCCACCTTGCCACGCCACCCGCCCGAGAGCCTCCTGCCGCTAGTGCACAGCACCTCGCCGTCGCAGCCGTGCAGGCCACCGCTGTGCAGTCATGCGCCGCTCCCCTCGCTCACGTGCCACTCACTGCCTCGCTCACTAAAGGTATTTGCCTTTATAAGGTTCAAACGTTCTTTGAGCTTAGTGCTCAAGCCCCAACGGAAGCGGTCCTGCTTCTTGGTGTCACTATCTACGTGATAGCCCGCGTACTGACACAGGTGATTAAAAGCCTGTGCATATTGTAATACGGTGCGGGTGCCTTGAGTAAGTGACAAGAACTCATTTAGTTTGCGCTCCATTAGTCCTTCAGGTATATGATGTGCTCGGAAAGCATTCCGGAATTCTTCCCAGGAGAGAACATGGCCTTCAGCTTGCATGGCACAATAGTTATCCCACCAGATACGGGCAGCTCCACGTAATTGTTGGGCAGCGAAGTGAGCCTTGCGAGAGTCCGCACATGGAATCGTAAGAAGAGCGAACTTGGATTCAATGGTGCGAAGCCAAGCATCGGCATCAAGGGGCTCCTCCACTTTACTGAACAGCGGGGGCTGGGTACTGAAGAAATCTTGGTAGTTTGCCACCTGAGGTTCATCACGACCTCCTCGTGATTGATGGCGCTGTTGGTTGTGCTGGGCTTGTACCAGCAGATTGAGAAGTTCAGTCTGCCGAGCCATAACCTCAGCTAGATTTGGAGGTGGCGGTGGCGGTTGTTGAGAACCGCTGGCCTGATCTGCCCAGAAGCCTTCCGGGGTTCCGCGCGTGGCTCCAACCATCTGAAACAAAGGAGATATCCATTATTAACCACATAGCCTTACCCCCAATTTCAGAAGGTACACCACTCAGATAAGCAATACATATACTCCATTCAATCATCTCATTTCAGAAATTAAAGATATTGGAACAATGAGGATGAAACACAAGGCTTATATTATATCACAGATTCTGGCTATCCTTAACATCGTACATTAAAAGGATCCATACACAGGCCATCTATAATACAACAAATGGCACAAGGTCTAAGTAAGCTACTTACTACTTAAGGCATTACACTTTACATAAATTACATCTAGAGGGTCAACGATTTGACAACTAAAAATCGTCAAAATTGCCTACAGGCATCACTCTCGTTGATCTGATCTTCCTGATGAAGGATGGTCTCATCTCATGCTGCGATGATCTCATCCTTCTGAGTCACCAAGGCTTGAAGCTCCACTATCTGAGTTACTTGACGGTCAGCATTCCGATAGTGACTTTGAGCCACATTAGTCAACTGACCCATACTACGAAGCAGCAAAATCTGATAATGGTACTGGACATTCATGAACCTGGTGATATTATGGACCGTTTCTTCAGCCAAATCTTCCAACAAGTGACCAAGATGGTCTATTCAGAAGTTCCATTCCGGATCACCGGAGTCTATAGCAGGGAACAGACCAATAGGATACGCAGCAACCTCCATAGGATGCTGGTTGCAGAAGATATTGATAGCCTCCAGGGTAGCAGTCTCGATGGTATCAACAAGAATGCAAATGGTAAGATATGTTTACCCTGCTGAGAATTCACAAGGTAAACGGAACGAGATAATCGATTCTGATAACAGCAAAGACTGGAAATTAGAAAAATACTTAAGGTATTCATCTAAAAGATTCTATGGAAACCATACTAGGAATAACCAACATGTTACCTACCCTTAGAAAAACAACATATTTAAACACTCATTTTGTTGGTTAACGTATTATGCATGCACGTACTATTCGATCTCACAACCAAAACAATTGCCGAATATTTCCGGACTTACGTGGTTAGTTTCAGTGGTTTAATATATGCATCTCTCACTAATAACTAGCCGATAAGTCCTATCCGTCCTAATTTCGTAATCGCGGTTAGTGTACCTGCAGAAAACCACAATATATATCCAACGAACCTTTTGTGCAAGCATGTCATGAAAGCGTTCCCCAATCACTACTGTTCACTATAGAAACAACAACTGTACAATTACCGCCGTACAGACAATGTTAGCATACGTTATCGAAACAACGTATTCACGGGGGTACCGCAAAATGCGGGGGTATGAACAGCGATCGCCATACCCTGCACCGAACCATTTACTCCCAATATAACCAACCTAAGTTGATATATTGGCAGCATCTCAAGTAAGCCACTGCTTGAGAAACAGCGTTCGGTTCGCATCACCGACGGGAAGGCTAACTCCCCAGTTAGCTGAGGATCCTTACCTTCTTACCTCATCATCGAAGGTGTCGTTACGGAATATAAAGTTGGGTTGTGCATAAATTTAAGTTTTGACAGAAAAGTAATGCTGGGAGTTAGAGTTATATACATACATATATTATAGCCACCTCTAATTCCCTTAAATATCTCCCTAGGGCTTTACGTACTAAGCACAAGCCTTAACGAACCCAACGTAGTTTTGCAAAATACTCTGTTGGTCAAATTTTATATCTAAAAGTATTTTTAAGGCACTTCATATCTTCTGTGTACACTTGTTAGCTCTGATACCAGCTATGGCAGAACCAACCTGAATTACACCGGCTCAAGTACACGATTCCACCCTTGAGGGCTCCAACGTGCTTCAAACGGTATAATCCCTTGGCCTGTCGGTTAACGTTCCGATAAACCACCAAATGCAGGATCAACAAGGTACCTCGCACGAAGGCGAGTCCAGAGATACAAAAGCCATCACATTTTTACATCACAAGCAGATACAATACATGAGCATTTTAAAAGTAACATCAGTTACCAACTGATGGAAATTATTACAAAAACCGTTTAAAGTTTCAAGTCTTGCAACAGAGTTTAAAGCACGGGCACTGTACACGTCGTCAGTTCTGATATCATGCTAGCCCTGGCATGATATCACTCGGAGGGGTCTGTGTTGGCCGGGGACGGGTTCCACTCCACGGTCCAACCATCGGGCAGCGGGTAAGGCCATGGCATGGGCAGGGCAGGGTCGTCCGGGGGATTACCTGAATATAAAAATTACAAGGCAAGACTGAGTATTCTAATACTCAGCAAGGCTTACCCGTTCATGGTATACTTAGCCATATAACTAGACTTATGACGGTTTTTCGGGTTTTGGGTAAAGTTTTCAGCTGAAAAGCAACAAAGAGTACGTCCTTAATGTCAACTTTTAGCTTTCAAGTTCTATGTGATTATTCATTCTAGATAAGCACCTATAACTATTCAAGCATAGTAGAATCTTTTGCCAAACATACTCTTTAATAATCACAAAGTTGCTCTTGTTATTCTATGTGGTAAAGGGTCAAGAAGTCTCAATCTCCATTAGAAACGGACGATTCCTGAATCGAATTTCAACCTTACAAGGTAAACCTAACCCACACGCTTGGAACATCCAGAGATTGTTCCGAAGCAACCGTTTGTCTTTCATTCCGACTCGTGGATTAGATCCACCACAAGCGACTGCGGGACCATACGCACATCCAATGTGCAGGACGTACGCCTGTAGAGCAACTACACGGCTGTACTCCTGGTTGCCCGGCAACACGTATTCCCACACGTCGAATCGAGTAACAGGAAAAACCAAAATACGAGTGGTGGGAGGTTTGTCCACTCCTCGGGCCGATTGATTACTAGGCTTACCGCTTACCATATTTCGTGGCATGTGGCTAGTACTTTCAAACACTTAACCATCGCTACCACACACTGCGACCTTATCAAATTCACCAACGCAGACGGGGTATCATCTCAACCATGATACCTCACATAATTCCCGTCTGTTATCCTTAAAGTTGTCACAGGAATGTAAACACTACAACTCCTATATCGCGCGATTGATAGGAAATCACCCGACTTTTACCGGTCCTATTAGCAAAGCAGCTATTCGGACTCAAATGCTAGTATTCAATACATCGGTTCCTAGGAAAATGCAACTAGGGTTTCTCATACAATTCCTAAAAACTAATGCATAGATAAATATAAATAATATAGGTTGCAGTGTAAATAAAGTAGGGGTTATGTCCGGGGCTTGCCTTCTTGCATAAGGTTGGGGGTAGTAGTGTGAACGTTTTCCGAACTTTGGTTCGGAACTTCAGTTAGATCTCCGACGCTGTTCCCGGGGTCTTCAGAAACTTCCACTTCCTAATCCAGGATTAGCTCGTAATCTCCATCGGCGAGAGTAGTCAAGTCTACATGATATGCAAAGTCATAAGTTAAGGGATGCATATTCTTTTATTTTATTTCATGATAAAGTTGCAATTCAACGAAAATATAATTTACTTTGTACACTTATTATTTATTTCTCTACTGGGCAGTCATTTATCGGGTATTAATTATTTTATCTAGTTACATTAAGCAACAGGGTTGGTTACCCTAATTGTTTAATTAATGGCATGGGGTAACATGTTGAGTTGGTTTTAAATACTAAAATAACTATATTGAATAGCTTTATTTATTTTCTTTGCTAATCATTTATACTAAATCTAGGTTATTATTAAACTATGGACTTATCATAGCATGTTCTAATTGTTTTGGGTTGATTTGCACTTGGCCCTAGTTTGGAAATTTAGGGATAGGCTATACTACTCAAGAATAGTACCTCAAAATATTCTCATGACTTTTGAACATTTAGAATCACAGATATTAAATACACAAAGTTAAATAGGTATTATTTATAATTAAACTCACACATTAAGAATTTCTTATACAAACAGTAGGTTAATTATTTTTTAAAGTAATATATATCAAAACAAGATTAATGCAATTGGTTTCACATTTTTATCATTTTTCTGCCATTTATTATGCATTTCCTTAGCCTACAACTACTTAAACTTAGTATTTAATTTAGAGCACAAACCACTCAGAAACTGAAAGTCAACCTATAAGGAAAGTTGTAGATCTTAAAATGAGGATTCTAACAAATTTTAGTTTGCATTTGTGTGATTTTTGTGGCAGAACCAACCTGAATTACACCGGCACAAGTACGCAAGTCCACTATAGCAGGCTTCGGCGTGCTTCAAACGGTATAATCCTTTGGTCTGTCGGGTAACGTCCCGATAAACCACCGAAAGCAGGATCAAAACAAGGTACCCCGCACGAAGGCGAGTCCAGAGATACAAAGGCCGTCATATTTCACATCACAGGCAGTTATATTACATGAGTGTTTAAACGTAACTTAATCTTCCCAATCGGGGAATTATTACAAACCGTCATAAGTTTTAGAACAAATAGCGATATTAAAGTACGGTATGATACACGTCGCCAGTACAGATATCAAGCTTGCCCTTGCATGACATCACTCGGAGGGTTCCGGGTTGGCCGGAGATGGGTCCCACTCCACGGACCAACCATCAGGCAGAGGGTAGGGCCACGGTACAGGCAGAGCTGGGTCAGCAGGAGCATTACCTGAACAAAAGTTGTAAAGCAAGGCTGAGTATTCTAATACTCAGCAAGACTTACCCGGTGATGGTATTCATAGCCACATAACTAGACTCATGAGATCTGGTAATGGTCATGGGTTAAATTTTCAGCGGAAAAGCAACTAAGAGTGGATCCTTATTTTCATCTTTTAGCTATGAAGTTCTAGTCGAATATCCATTCTAGGTGAGCATCTAAACCTATACAAGCATGGTATAATCTTTAATCATTCATCATTTTTGATAATAACAAAATAATTGCTCTTGTTACTCAATGTGGCAAAGGGATTAAGCAGTCTCAACCATCGTGAGAAGCGGACGATTCTAAATCGAATTTAACCTTGCAAGGTAAACCTAACTCACACGCTTGGAATACCACAGGGTTGTTCCGAAGCAACCGTTTACCTTTCATTTCGACTCGTGGATCAGAGCCACCACAAGCGACTGCAGGACCATACGCACTTCCAAAGTGCAGGACATACGTCTGTAGCGCGACTACAAAACCCGTATTCCTGGTTGCCCTTGCAACACGTATTTCCCCAATCGAACATAAGTAACCAGAAGAAGCAAGACGAGTGGTGGGAGGTATGTCCACTCCTCGGGCCGATTGGTTACTAGGCTTACCGCTTACTATATTTCGCGGCATGTGGTTAGTACTTTCAAACGCTTAACCACCGCTACCACACGCTGCGACCTTATCCAATTCATCAACACAGATGGGGTATCACCTTAACCATGACACCTCATAAAACTCCCGTCCGGCATCCTTATAGTGATAACAGGAATGTAAACATTACAACTCCTAAGAACTTAATGCATAGAATACGTAAATAGATATAGATTGCAGTGTAATAAAATAGTGGGTTATGTCCGGGGCTTGCCTTCTTGTGTAGGGTTGGAGGCAGAAGGATCGAGGTCTTCCGAACCTTGGTTCGGAGCTTCAGTTAGATTCTCGACGGTATCTCCGGAATCTACAGAAGTTTCCTCGACTTGGTCCGCGATCAGCTCGTAATCACCGTCGGCGAGAGTAAACGGTTCTATATGATATGCAAGAATATAAGGTTAGGAAATGCATATTCTTTTTGTTTTATTTCATAAAAAGGTTACAATCTAACTAGTTGACATACATAAAATACCATAAACTTAGGATATAAAAAGGAAGTTTAGTTTTGGGTTAATGTTCATGTTTGAATTATGATTACAATATCAAAATTATTGAAATAGGAGCCAAAATATTTGAATTTGAATATCAATTTTAAAATTAGATTTATACTTTTGACAAAAAGAAATATAAAGTTTTGAAAATTTAGTTAGACATTGGTTATTTACACATCAGATCATGGTAAAAAGATCTAGCTAAAATAAATTTAAGGAACACATTTAATTAAATTCATAACATTTCAAATTGAAATGCCCAAGTTCAAAAGAACCCAAGCTACAAAACATTGCTGGGTTGGAAACTTTCATCTAAGCCTACACATAATTTAAGGAAGCTACAAACCAAAAATTGCAAGCAACCAAGCTATCATGTGAAAGTTGTGCACCCTTTACCCTTATACTTTGAATTTAAAATAGATCCAAAACTGTTTGGTTTCACAGCAAACTTTATTAACAAAAGCTGTAGGATTTGAAATCTAGTTTCCAGCAAAATTTATTTGACATTTTTTGGAAATTCCTACGAATTTCTATGGATTTTACAAGGCAGAAACATCACTCACATAAAATAACAAATTCCTTTACACAGAAGTCCCTAGGCAGCACTATTCCTCTAGGTCTAACCCTTTGCACAAAACCCCTTAGGTTCTTTCTTCTTCTAACCTGCAGTCCTTTCCCCCGGTCAAGGCAGAGGCGCGGGGTTGACCGGCTTGCTCCGGCGACGGCGAGCGCCGGCGATGAGGACAGAGGGGCGGGGGAGCATCTAGGGCCCTTTGCGCACCTGTGCTAGCTTGGAATCGAGGGAAGACGGCTCAGAGTGGTGGCGCGACGGAGGCCTGCGGCCGGCGGCGAGGTGGATCGGTGGGGGCAGTACTCCAGTGCCCTTGGATGACGGTGGAGCGGTCGGGAAACTGCCTGGGGATGTAGTGGAGCTCAAGCCGGGGTCAAATTGAGTTAGGAGAGGCCGGAAGAGGGAGTTCCACAATGAGGCCGAGGCGGCGGCGGCGGCGCTTCGTCGGTAACTAGGTTCCGACCGGAATTGGGTAGCACCGAGGGGTCGGCGAGTATCATCAAGGCACGGGGAAGCTGCTACGAGGATCGATGGGGGTGAAAAGTGTTCGGTGAAGGCTGCCCACAGCGGTGCCGAGCGCGGCCGGAGTTGGGAGGGAGAAGCAACGCGGAATGCGGGTTGAAGGCTCAGGAAATGCCAAGGCAAAGCGGGGAAATAGAATGTAGAGGTTCTGGCGGTGCTTGTGCGCGTGAAAGGTAAAGTCTTCAGGGCTTGCTCGGGGGTCTTCCACGGCGGCGACGCGGGGCGACACCGGAGAGGGGGCTACGGCGGTGGCCAAGGGTAGACTGCCGTGTGGAGAGAGGGCAGCATGAGGTGGACGGCGGCGACTGCAAGGCGGCGGCCAGGGGAGACGTTCTGTCACCGGCGCCAGAGCGGAAGCAGGGGAGCAGAAGGGGTGCAGAGGAAGAAGAAGGGGAAAAGAGACCAGGGACTGATTTGCAAAACTTTGAAAGCTCAGGGATCTATTGGTAAACTAAAAATTCCCACTGATCTAAGGATCAAATGAGAAAAGTCCCAAAATGAAAGTTGTAGAGTTTTTCAAACTCTACAAACTTGCTTTAGGACTTAAATTCAAAAACTCAAAGTTGCCACATTGCAAAATGAATTTTGAATCAAGGTAAAATTGAATTACCCCTGTCCTTACCAAACGAGATTTTGACCAAATTTTTGATATGTTTGCAAATATTCATGAAAGGTCATGATGACAAGTAATTTTACAAATAAATCCTTAAGTAAGCATAAAAGTTATTTTTACTTCTCAACTTTTTGCACAAAAGACCCTATAACCTGTATTTATACACATAGGCCCTTGACCTTACTTAAGGGCTTATTTCTCCTTATGATCATATCCAAAACACACACCTTACACATAAAGACTTATAAAGCATGAAAATTTTCAAATACACCCTTAACCTCTATGTCTATTACATCCAAGGTTTAATTTTTATGAATCTTATTACCTGGATGTCACAGCCTTCCCCCCTAAAAAGAATCTCGTCCCGAGATTCGGAAGCTGAAGATGATTGAATGATTAGATTTGGGAATTAGTTGAAAGAAAGGTCGGAAAATTCTGTCGAAGATAAGATTCTGTTTCCCAAGTTGCTTCCTCTTCGGTGTGATGATCCCATAAGATCTTATACATTTTAACTGTCTTTCTTCTGGTGACCCTTTCTTTGGTATCCAAGATTTGGATAGGTTGTTCAACATAAGATAGATCGGGTTCGATTTCAATGGCTGGGGTTTCAATAATCTCTGTAGGTACCTTAATACACCTTTTGAGTTGGGAGATATGAAAAACATCATGGATAGCGGCCATTTGAGATGGAAGGCGAAGTCTATAGGCCACTGGGCCACAAACTTGAAGAATTTCAAAGGGTCTGATATATCTAGGTGCTAATTTTCCTTTTATTCCAAAACGTTGAACGCCCTTGGTAGGAGATATTCGGAGATATACAAAATCTCCTACTTGGAACTGCAGAGGTTTCCTTCTTCGATCCGCATAACTCTTTTGCCTGGACTGGGCTGTTTTAAGATTGGCTTGAATAATCCTGACTTTATCTTCGGTTTCGGCGACTAGATCTGGTCCGAAGATCTTGCGCTCACAGGTCTCAGACCAACTCAGAGGAGTTCGACATCTGCGACTATATAATGCTTCAAATGGTGACATTTGAAGACTAGATTGATAACTGTTATTGTAAGAGAATTCGGCCAAAGCCAGATGTTTGTCCCAACTTGTGCCATAGTGGATGATACAGGCCCAGAGCATATCTTCAAGAATTTGGTTAACCCGCTCAGTTTGTCCATCTGTCTGAGGATGATATGCTGAGCTTCGGATCAATTTAGTTCCAAGAGCGGACTGCAATTGCTCCCAGAAGCGTGCAATGAAAGGTGCTCCTCGATCCGAGATGATGGTTTTGGGAATACCCTGTAATCGGACGATTTGATCAAGATAGATTTCGGCATATCTCTTAGAGGAGTAAGTGGTTTGTACGGGAAGAAAATGGGCGCTCTTCGTAAGTCTATCAATAATTACCCATATGGAGTCATGCTTTTGGGAAGTATTGGGAAGGCCAACAATGAAGTCCATGCTAATGTCTTCCTATTTCCATGTCGGAATGGGTAAGGGTTGAAGTGTACCAGAGGCCTTAAGGTGACTAGCTTTGACCCTCTGACATGTATCACACTCAGATACATACTTAGCAATTTCTCTTTTCATCTTGGTCCACCAAAAATGTTGTCGTAGGTCTTGATACATTTTGGTGCTACCGAGATGAATAGAGAATTTGGACAGATGAGCTTCATCAAGAATTTGCTTTCAAAGCTGATGATCTTTTGGTACAACAAGGCATTTATTGAACCACAAGACTCCTTGAGGATCAATATGGAAACACTTGTATTTAGCCTCTCCTTGAGATAGTTTTGATTTGATGATTTTGATACCCTTATTATGTAGTTGTGACATGGTAATTTTATCCCGAAGGGTATTCTCCAGAGCTAAAAGATTTAGACTGCCTTGAGGAACGATTTCTAGATTGAGTTTCTTCATCTGATTACAGAGAGTATCATTGATAGCAGTCGTAGATGAACAGTGGCAATGTGTTTTGCGGCTAAGTGCATCCGCAACCACATTAGCTTTACCAGGATGGTAATATACCCCAAGGTCATAGTCTTTGATCAATTCTAGCCATCGCCTTTGCCTCATGTTCAAATCCGCTTGGGTAAAGATATATTTGAGGCTTTTATGCTCAGTGTAAATGTTACATTTAGCACCCATGAGATGATGTCTCCAGATTTTAAGAGCGTGAACAACTGCTGCTAATTCCAGGTCATGAATTGGATAGTTTTGCTCATGAGTCCGGAGTGCTCTGGATGCATAAGCAATGACTCGGTCGTCTTGCATTAGAACACAACCGAGACCAGTTCCAGAAGCATCACAGTAGACATTAAAAGGTTGGGTATTATCTGGCTGAGCTAACACGGGAGCAGTTGTTAGAAGCTTCCTCAAAGTATGGAATGCTTTGTCACATTTATCGTCCCACTGATATTTAACTTCTTTCTTAAGTAACTCAGTTATAGGCTTGGCTATTTTAGAGAAATCTGGAATGAATCGACGATAATACCCTGCCAATCCAAGGAAACTTCTAATTTGATGGACTGAAGTTGGGGGCTTCCAATCCATAACTTCTTGAACTTTAGTTGGATCAACCGATATGCCTTCGCTAGAGATAGTGTGTCCCAGAAATTTCACACTATCTAGCCAAAATTCACATTTTGAGAATTTGGCATAAAGACGATGATCACGTAATCGTTGAAGAACGATATGCAAATGGTTGGCATGGTCTTCCTTATTTTTGGAATAGATTAAGATATCGTCGATGAAGACCACGACAAACTTATCGAGTTCCGGCATGAAAACTGAATTCATAAGATACATGAAATATGCCGGTGCATTAGTAAGTCCAAATGACATAACCAGATATTCATATAATCCATATCTGGTCGAGAAAGCCGTCTTTGGAATGTCGCATGGCTTGATTTTGATTTGATGATAGCTAGAGCGTAAGTCAATTTTTGAGAAGACCTTAGCTCCAGCCAATTGATCGAACAAAATATCAATGCGGGGAAGTGGGTACTTATTTTTGATAGTGACCGCATTGAGTGGATGATAATCAACACATAGCCTTAGGCTATTGTCCTTCTTTTTGACGAAAAGAGCAGGACAACCCCAAGGCGACGCACTTGGGCGTATGAAACCTTTATCAGGAAGATCTTGAAGTTGAATTTTAAGCTCGGCCAACTCATTTGGGGGCATACGATATGGCCTCTTTGAGATAGGAGCGGTGCCTGGTTGGAGTTCAATAATGAACTCAATATCTCTGTCAAGTGGCATCCGAGGCAAATCATCGGGAAAGACATCAGGATATTCGCAGACTACCGGAATATCCTTAACTTTGAGGCCTGTGATAGCATAAGTGCAAGAATAGAGATATTCCTGCCTGGGCAGATAGAGGGTAATGGCTCCACAATATGGTGAATCAATTTCAACAACTCAGGAAGAAATATCCAGTAGTACTTTATGTTCAGTCATCCAATTCGTCCCGAGTATGACGTCAATACCCTCTAGGTTTAGCAAGACCAAATCAGTTTTAATTATTTGGCTGCCCAATCGAATTGGCACACTTCTAACCATTTGATTTGAGGTAATCTTGCCTCCCCGAGTGGAAATCATATATGATCCTTGGGTGGGACAAGGATCAAGTCTTATTCGGGTACTACAGTTGTTACTAATAAAACTATGAGTTGCTCCAAAATCAAATAATATAACAACTGGTTGGTGAAGGATATAGAACATACCCGACATAACGGGGGCTCCGTTCGGGGGCTCTGTCCGGAAGTTCCGCAAGGGTGGTGAAGTTAATTTGCCCCTGCCGGACTTGCATTAGCGGCCTTTTTCCCTTGTTCCGATTACCTGGGTTAGAGCTTTGCCCTTGGTTAGGTTTCTTAGGCCGTGGACAATCCCTGATGAAATGATCTGCACTCCCACAATTAAAACAGCGATAGTTGCTGCCTTTTGGTGGAGCTTGTCGCACATTTGGCCTTGGGCCAAATTGCTGTTGCTGCTGTGGAGGTGCAGAAGGTCTATATCTTCCTTGTTGTTGAGGCGGCCTAAAAACCAATCGACCAAACAGGGCATTCCTCTGTGGTGCTCTTGTTTGGGCGTTAGGAACAACCCGATATCTTGGTGGTTGAGCACTCGAGCATCCCGTGGGGGTTTTTCTTTTCTTATCAGCATGATGTGCTAGGATACAATCCTCTTGAGTTAAGGCCATATTGACTAGCTCACTAAAACTATTGGGCCTAACCAGATTCAGGCGCTCCTTGAGCTTGGTATTAAGGCCACGACGGAAGCGGTCTTGCTTCTTGGCATCATTATCTGCATGATGACCGGCATACTCGCATAGATGATTAAACGTCTGTGCATACTGCAATATCATACTGGAGCCCTGAGTAAGTGCCAAGAACTCATTTAACTTTCGCTCCAGTAATCCTTCAGGGATATAATGTGCCCTAAAGGCAGTCCGGAATTCATCCCAGGAGATGACATGTCCCGCGGGCTGCATGGCGTAAAAATTATCCCACCATATTCGAGCAGCACCGCGCAGTTGCTGGGCAGCAAAAGAAGCTTTGCTTGAGTCCGCACAAGGTATAGTCAAGAGAGCAAACTTGGACTCAATGATATGAAGCCAGACATCAGCGTCCAAAGGTTCTTCAGCTTTACTAAAGAACGGGGGCTGAGTGCTAAGAAAGTCCTGATAGCTGGCCACTGGAGGGGGAAGGTCGTCACGACCTCCTCGAAACTGTTGGCGTTGCTGGTTTTGCTGTGCTTGTACCAGCAGATTGAGAAGCTCCGTCTGCCGTGCCATCACCTCAGCTAGGTTGGGAGGTGGTGGAGGCGGTTGTTGGGAACCACTGGCTCGATCTGCCCGGAAACCTTCCGGGGTTCCACGTGTGGCTCCCACCATCTGAAATAAAGGAGACATCCGTTAATATTCACATAATCTTACTCCTCGTTTCAGAAAATGCATCACCCATATATACCATGCACACATTCCATTCAATCTTCTCATATCAACATATCAAGATAAAGATTAGGGAGATAAAAACATGAAATTTATATTACAACATGGATACAAGGGTTCTTCTCATTACATAGTTATAGAATCCACCTACCAGCCATCTATATTACATCAAATGGCACTAGATCTAAACAAACTACACCCTAACTAGAGCACCTCATTCTTCGTAGAGTACAACTAAGAGAAAGTCGACGATTTGACAACTAGAAATCGTCGAAGTTGCTTACGGAAGACTGACTACCAGAAGAAGAATGGTGAGGACTAAGAACAGGATCACCATGCTCAGAATCAAGTTCTAAGACTCCTTCAATCTCCTCTGGATCTTCTTCTTCAGCCTCAGGTGCTGCAGGTGCAACGGGAGGGATCGGTGGCTGCTGCAGTTCTTCGATTTGAGCCTGAGCATCATCAACCGCAAGTATCAGATCATGGATTTGTGCCTGTAGAAATTCAATCACAGTATCACGTTGAGTGATTATGTGATCACTCTCATTGATCTGATCCTCCCGGTGATGGATAGTTTCATCCCGTGCTGCAATAATCCCATCCTTTTGAGTCACCATAGTTTGAAGCCGATCCACTTGAATATTTTGTCTATCAGCTTCTCTATAGTGACCTCGGGCAATATAGATCACCCGACCCAACTCACGACGCAAAAGCAGATGATAATGGTATTGCACATTCATAAACCGCATCATTCCCTGGAGTGCTTCTTCCGGGGGACCATCCAATTTATGACTCTCAGGGACGATTCTGAGGTTCCATTCTGGCTCATCGGGATTTGTTGTTGAGAATAACCCGATGGGCTTTCCTGCAACTTCTTTCGGATGCTGAATGCAGAAATGATAGATTGCCTCTAATGCCGCTCCTTCAACCGTATCCACAATTCGATAACCCATCATGTTAACTTCAATGGGCGACCATTGGGAGCGAAATGGATGCTATGGAATGGTCATTCTAACATGAGCTGTATGAACTCCATCTTCCACAAACTCGACAGCATTATACTGAGGAGGCTCTGTATAATGAAAAGACTGTAAGGATTCCCAGAGTAGGCGAGGGAAACCTTCCCAATGGAGGGCATTGGTGTGAAGATGCCCTTCCGGATCCCAGAAAACATTAGGTGGAGCTGCCATCTGCAATCAAGAATGCAAATGGTGAGATGTGCTTACTTCGTTAAAAGATCACAAGGTAAATGGAAGAAACGATTGGTACTAACAACCGTAGGATCTATAACCTAGATATAAACTTAAGATTTTTAACCAGCACCACCACAAGAACCCCGTTAACTCATATTAAAGATAAACAACATATTATTCACCTTTATCTAACTGAAACATACAGCACATTCTTTTGTTTATCAAAGGATGGTGCATGCACGTACTACTCGTCCTCTCAACCAAAAACAACTGCCGAATACCTTCGGACTTACGCGGTTAGATTCGGTGGCATAACACATACGTCTCTCCTCAATAACTAGTCGATAAGCCCTATCCGTCCTAATTTCGTTATCGTGGTTAGTGTACCTGCAGAAAACCACAATACATATATATATATCCAATGAACCTTTCATGCCAGCATGTCATGAAAGTGTCCCCAATCATTACTGTTCACTATAGAAACAGCATCTGTACTATTACCGCCGTACAGACAACGTTAACATACGTCGTCGAAACAACGTATTCACGGGGGTACCGCAATATGCGGGGGTATGAACAGCGATTGCCATACCCTGCGCCGAACCTTATACTCCCAATGTAGTCAACCTAAGTTGGTACATTGGTAGCATCTCAAGTAGGCCACTGCTTGAGAAACAGCGTTCGGTTCGCATCACCGACAGGAAGGCCAAGCTCCCTCAGTTGGCTGAGGATCCTTAACTCCTTACCTCACCATCGAAGATGTCGTTACAGAAAGTAACATTGAGTTGTGCATGAATTTAAGTTTTGACAGAAAGTAATGCTGGAAGTTAGATTTATATACATATATAGTACAACCACCTCTATTTTCCCTTAAACATCACCCTAGGGCTTTACGTACTAAACTCAACCTTAACGAATCTAACGTATTTTTACAACATACTTTGTTGGCCAATTTTTGTACTAAAAGTGTTTTTAATGCACCTCACATCTCTGGTGTACACTTGTTAGCTCTGATACCAGTTGTGGCAGAACCAACCTGAATTACACCGGCTAAAGTACGCGAGTCCACTATAGCGGGATTCGGCGTGCTTCAAACGGTATAATCCTTTGGTCTGTCGGGTAACGTCCCGATAAACCACCGAAAGCAGGATCAAAACAAGGTACCCCGCACGAAGGCGAGTCCAGAGATACAAAGGCCGTCATATTTCACATCACAGGCAGTTATATTACATGAGTGTTTAAATGTAACTTAATCTTCCCAACCGGGGAATTATTACAAACCGTCATAAGTTTTAGAACAAACAGCGATATTAAAGTACGGTATGATACACGTCGCCAGTACAGATATCAAGCTTGCCCTCACATGACATCACTCGGAGGGTTCCGGGTTGGCCGGAGACGGGTCCCACTCCACGGACCAACCATCAGGCAGAGGGTAGGGCCATGGTATAGGCAGAGCTGGGTCAGCAGGAGCATTACCTGAACAAAAGTTGTAAAGCAAGGCTGAGTATTCTAATACTCAGCAAGACTTACCCGGTGATGGTATTCATAGCCACATAACTAGACTCATGAGATCTGGTAATGGTCATGGGTTAAATTTTCAGCGGAAAAGCAACTAAGAGTGGATCCTTATTTTCATCTTTTAGCTATGAAGTTCTAGTCGAATATCCATTCTAGGTGAGCATCTAAACCTATACAAGCATGGTATAATCTTTAATCATTCATCATTTTTGATAATAACAAAATAATTGCTCTTGTTACTCAATGTGGCAAAGGGATTAAGCAGTCTCAACCATCGTGAGAATCGGATGATTCTGAATCGAATTTAACCTTGCAAGGTAAACCTAACTCACACGCTTGGAATACCACAGGGTTGTTCCGAAGCAACCGTTTACCTTTCATTCCGACTCGTGGATCAGAGCCACCACAAGCGACTGCAGGACCATACGCACTTCCAAAGTGCAGGACATACGTCTGTAGCGCGACTACAAAACCCGTATTCCTGGTTGCCCTTGCAACACGTATTTCCCCAATCGAACATAAGTAACCAGAAGAAGCAAGACGAGTGGTGGGAGGTATGTCCACTCCTCGGGCCGATTGGTTACTAGGCTTACCGCTTACCATATTTCGCGGCATGTGGTTAGTACTTTCAAACGCTTAACCACCGCTACCACACGCTGCGACCTTATCCAATTCATCAACACAGACGGGGTATCACCTTAACCATGACACCTCATAAAACTCCCGTCCGGCATCCTTATAGTGATAACAGGAATGTAAACATTACAACTCCTATATCGCGCGAGTGATAGGAAATCACTCGACTTCTACCGGTCTTATTAGCATAGCAGCTAGTCGGACTCAAGTGCTAGTATCCATCACATTGGTCCCTAGGAGAATGCAACTAGGGTTTCAAGCAATTCCTAAGAACTTAATGCATAGAATACGTAAATAGATATAGATTGCAGTGTAATAAAATAGTGGGTTATGTCCGGGGCTTGCCTTCTTATGTAGGGTTGGAGGCAGAAGGATCGAGGTCTTCCGAACCTTGGTTCGGAGCTTCAGTTAGATTCTCGACGGTGTCTCCGGAATCTACAGAAGTTTCCTCGACTTGGTCCGCGATCAGCTCGTAATCACCGTCGGCGAGAGTAAACGGTTCTATATGATATGCAAGAATATAAGGTTAGGAAATGCATATTCTTTTTGTTTTATTTCATAACAAGGTTACAATCTAAATAGTTGACATACATAAAATACCATAAACTTAGGATATAAAAAGGAAGTTTAGTTTTGGGTTAATGTTCATGTTTGAATTATGATTACAATATCAAAATTATTGAAATAGGAGCCAAAATATTTGAATTTGAATATCAATTTTAAAATTAGATTTATACTTTTGACAAAAAGAAATATAAAGTTTTGAAAATTTAGTTAGACATTGGTTATTTACACATCAGATCATGGTAAAAAGATCTAGCTAAAATAAATTTAAGGAACACATTTAATTAAATTCATAACATTTCAAATTGAAATGCCCAAGTTCAAAAGAACCCAAGCTACAAAACATTGCTGGGTTGGAAACTTTCATCTAAGCCTACACATAATTTAAGGAAGCTACAAACCAAAAATTGCAAGCAACCAAGCTATCATGTGAAAGTTGTGCACCCTTTACCCTTATACTTTGAATTTAAAATAGATCCAAAACTGTTTGGTTTCACAGCAAACTTTATTAACAAAAGCTGTAGGATTTGAAATCTAGTTTCCAGTAAAATTTATTTGACATTTTTTGGAAATTGCTACGAATTTCTATGGATTTTACAAGGCAGAAACATCACTCACATAAAATAACAAATTCCTTTACACAGAAGTCCCTAGGCAGCACTATTCCTCTGGGTCTAACCCTTTGCACAAAACCCCTTAGGTTCTTTCTTCTTCTAACCTGCAGTCCTTTCCCCCGGTCAAGGCAGAGGCGCGGGGTTGACCGGCTTGCTCCGGCGACGGCGAGCGCCGGCGATGAGGACAGAGGGGCGGGGGAGCATCTAGGGCCCTTTGCGCACCTGTGCTAGCTTGGAATCGAGGGGAGACGGCTCGGAGTGGTGGCGCGACGGAGGCCTGCGGCCGGCGGCGAGGTGGATCGGTGGGGGCAGTACTCCAGTGCCCTTGGATGACGGTGGAGCGGTCGGGAAACTGCCTGGGGATGTAGTGGAGCTCAAGCCGGGGTCAAATTGAGTTAGGAGAGGCCGGAAGAGGGAGTTCCACAATGAGGCCAAGGCGGCGGCGGCGGCGCTTCGTCGGTAACTAGGTTCCGACCGGAATTGGGTAGCACCGAGCGGTCGGCGAGTATCAGCAAGGCATGGGGAAGCTGCTACGGGGGTCGATGGGGGTGAAAAGTGTTCGGTGAAGGCTGCCCACAGCGGTGCCGAGCGCGGCCGGAGTTGGGAGAGAGAAGCAACGCGGAATGCGGGTTGAAGGCTCAGGAAATGCCAAGGCAAAGCGGGGAAATAGAATGTTTGCAAATATTCATGAAAGGTCATGATGACAAGTAATTTTACAAATAAATCCTTAAGTAAGCATAAAAGTTATTTTTACTTCTCAACTTTTTGCACAAAAGACCCTATAACCTGTATTTTTACACATAGGCCCTTGTCCTTACTTAAGGGCTTATTTCTCCTTAGGATCATATCCAAAACACACACCTTACACATAAAGACTTATAAAGCATGAAAATTTTCAAATACACCCTTAACCTCTATGTCTATTACATCCAAGGTTTAATTTTTATGAATCTTATTACCTGGATGTCACAATTTTTCCTTGATTTGATATGAAATTTCAAAGTGGACAGCACAATTAACATCAGGGGGCCCCTAAGGCACTATTCACATGAGTCTTAAGCCTTGCAGATAACCCCCTGGACTTTCAATTCTTTTAACACGAGGTCTGTAACACCCTAATGTAATTTTCCCTAATTGTAATGAATTTATTTTGGCTCAAATAAAATTTTCGGGGTTTTTCTTCAATTTTGTGGCATTTAAAGCAATTTTATAACACAAGAAAATAATATTTATTTTAGGAACAACTTGTTTGTGCATTCATGCTACAACATTGTTTTATTTGTGTTGAGTGTATAGGTTTGAATTCAAATTGTATTTGAATTCAGTTAGAATTGTTTGAATTAGTGAGTTAGAAAAAAAGGAAGAAAAGGAAAAAGAATAAAAGAAGGCAGCCCAACCCGCAAGCGCGCCAGCTTCCCCTGGGCCGCTCGCTGCCGCTCGCTCGGCCTAGCCCACCGCGCGGCCCTTACCTCCCCGCTCTCTCCCTCGTGGCCGCTGACAGGGCGACCCCACCCGTCAGGGGCATCCCTTTCCTCGCGACCGAGCCGGACTCGAGCTCGAGTCCGAGCTCGACCGCACCGCCGTGTCCGCCTCCGCCTCGGGCCTGCTCGCCAGGACGCCGCGTGGCCGCCCTATAAAGCCCCGCCGCCTCTCTAGGGTTTCCCCTAAGCCGCCGTCGTGCCCCGTTCGCGCAAACCCTAGCCCCGAGCACCGCCGTCGCCGCAAGCCTCGGGTCGCCGCCGCGCCGGCTCCTCGCCGCCTTCCGCCGTCGCCCAAGCACTGTGGGTTTGCCCCGGTGGGGTAAGGACCCTCTCCCGCCTCCCTTTCCCCTCGGTCTCGCCTCTCCGCGGCCGCGCGGGCTCGCCGGCGTCCCCGAGCCGCTCGCCGCCGTCGCTCGGCCGCTACGGCCAGCATTGCCGCCCCCGAACCCCTCAAATCGTTTCCCTGTGTCCTCCTCTCTCTCCCCGACCGGATCTCGTCGTCCATCGCCCGCGGAATCGCTCCATCGCGTGGCGCCGGCGAGCTCTCCGCCGCGCCCATAGTCCCGCCGCCGCCGGAGCCGCCGGAGTACTCTCAGCCGTTCGATCCGAGGATAACGGTCTGGATAAGATCCAGACCGGTATCTGACCCGCGCCGCACGATTTCAAACCGACGGATCAGATTAGATCCCGATCGGCGTTAGATCTCAGCCGCCTGCTTTAGATCCAACGGCCCAGATTAAAGCATACCCCTTCGGCCAGCCGTTCTGCTAAAGAGCCCCTGTTCTTTTGATGTATCAACCCGCCATCCTTTCTGTAGCTTGTAAATATTTACAAATAGGTCCTTTTCCTCCCTTTTAACCCCTTGAGCTTCCTGGAAATTGTTTATCAGCCCTAGCTCTGTAGTTTTTGCAGTCTAGCCCCTGTGTTTACCCTTTAATTAGGTTTTAGCCCTCAGTTTTTGCATAAAACCCCCTGGAGTTCCTATTTTTTTTACAGAAAAGCCCCTGGACCTTGTTTTAGCCCTAGATTTCGCGTCTTAGCTCCGTTTTAGATGGTTTTTGCGCTCTCGCGATCGTTGTAACGCGTAGAATAGTTCTAGTCTAGTTTTGCGTGCTGTTCTATTGTTTTGGTGTATTGTTTTCTTATAGATGCTTTTATTGTGTATATGTGTATGTGTGGACCATGCGTGATGATCGTGGGTAGACGCCGAGCCTTTGGAGCAATACCAGGAGCAGCCATCTTCCGAACAGTTCGAGCAGCAGCCGGGAGAGTACGAGGAAGGCAAGTATAACATGAACCTCCTATCACTTTTAAATACAATTTCATACTGCATTTTAATACTATATGCCTATAAGGACTTTCCTAGCCACTTATTTAACCTTTATATATATCCTTTGGGTTGCATTTTGGTTAGTTATGCTAGGTTGCTGCGCTATAACATATTTGGGTCCTTTGTTATTAATTTGATTAATGGTCTTATGCAACTTAATTCTGGAGCCGACCCTCTGTGCTGTGTGCTTGAGTGGTTCGTGCGTCCTTAAAAGATGTTTTTGTTAGAAACATGGTTTAGGGGGCCAGCACGGTGCTTAGTGCTTGGTTGGCCACTCTCCATAAGGACCGGTTCATAGAGCGACAACCTGCGACAACCGCGCAACCACAAGACTGGAATGGGACGGTCTTGACTTACTAATTAGGTCGTGTTGGTTCGGGAGTAACTTACCTGTGTGGGCAAAAGGGGTGGTAAGCTTCAATGGTCCCTACTCCTCCGGCTTGGTCTGTGCTGTGTGTCTTGTACCCCCGGAGGTGGGCCCCATCGTCGCTGATCCAGAATCCTTAGCGGTTACACCTTAAAAAGGTGATCCTTTGTAACGGTCTCATAGTGTGCTTGCTAGCCATCTCACCTAAGGAAGTGTGATGAACCACTAGCGTAGCTCACGACTTGTGGGTAAAGTTGTGCAACCTCTCGAGAGTGTAAAACTGATATATCAGCTGTGCTCACAGTCATGAGCGGCCCAGATCCTCCGTCTGATTAGTGGGGTTATCAACCTTTGGTTAGTGAGATTCCCCGGGTGGTTTTGGTTTGGATGGTTCTCAGTAGTTCTTAATTAACATTGATTAATTTTTTATGCAATTTGGGTTCATGGTAATTCATCCACTTATAGTAAATAGTTTCAATAAAATTTGCCAAGACTAAAAGCTAATGCAGTTGAGTCAGCTAACCTTAGAGCCTCATAGTTTGTGTTATACTTGTTGAGTACTAGTTTGTACTCACACTTGTCTCTCTACTCTTCTGTTCTATTTCGGATATCTTCGACTGCTGCTCAGTGCCCAGCAACGTGGAGGATTACGTCAGCGGCTTCGACGACTTCTAGGCGTTTGTCTCCCAGTCGACGTCCCTGTGGCGCCCAGCTCTTCATGTATCTCTTTTACGCTTCCGCACCTCTTGAACCGATTCTTGATTCGGTTGTAATAAAATAATTTATTTACGATTCATTTGTGATTTATATTAATGTTATTCGTGATATGTGTTGTGATATCTTGATGATTCTGTTGGATATATGCGTGACTTGATCCTGGCGCATATATGATTGCTCGATTTATGTTCTTTATAAATCGGGTGTGACAAGGTCCTTGCCGGGTCAAGACGGTGGCCGGGGTGTTTGACCGGCATGTTCTCGCCGGCGGCGAGGGTTTGACCGGGGATGATCTGGTCCTACATGACCTACATGCCCTACTGAGTTCACGGGTGGGTGATGTGCACCAAGACAAGCAACGGAGCATGGCCAGCGGCGATGGATTGGCGGCCATGTCGGGGTGCTCGCAGTCCCGGCGAGGGGCCGGCTAATACGGACCACTAGGGCGCGCATGAGCATCACAAGGGTGTAGGGATGCTTTCCCCGTGCTTAATTTGGTCGGAGACGGGGCAGAGGGTGGTGCTCGACAGTGGGGTGGGCGTCGGGTTCTTACCGGCGGCAATGGCGGCCGGTGTTCTGCGGGCTGGGGCATTGGAGGGTGTTGGGGATGTAGTCGAGGAGCTTCAGGGTGGCGTGGCGAAGCTAACGGTGAGTTCAATTGGGGTCGAGCAGGGTCGGGAGCAGGTGCTCCACTGCTGGTAGGGGCGGCGGTGGGTGGAGATCGACAGCAATCGTCGGGGAGTCGGTGTGGTGAACTAGGGGACCAATTGGGGGGGTCGTCGAGCTTCACGGGGCCGAGAGGAGTCTACCTGGGGTGTTGTCGTGGCGCGGGAGGGCTCGGAGTGGGCTGCCGACGGTGAACCGAAGGTGGCGGCGGAACTTGAGGTAGCCGGAGCTGTGGAAGACGAAGCTCGAGTGCGAGAGTGTGAAATTGATCGGGCTGGAGAGCACCAGTGGGTCACGGCGGTGCTCTAGCAGCTCTGGATTGGGGTTCAGAGGGAGCGAGGGTGGCTGGCGACGGTGGGCAGTAGGGGCGGCGGAGGTCTGGCGAGGAAGTTGAGCTCGGGAAAGGAAATGCTGGGGAAAATGAAGTGCGGCAACGAGTAAACAAGGTCATAGAGTGGTCGTGGAGCACGTCTTAAGGCCGGAAGTGATGCTACGGTGCAAGCAGGAGCTGTCAACGGCGGCGGGGGCGTGGCGGCTGGCGGACGGCTTGGGAATGCGTGGCGCGCGCACGAGAGGGCAGCAGGGAAGGGGAACAGGGCCGGGGCAGGGGGAGGACGACGCGTGGGGTTCACCCCAGCAGGAGGTGGCGCGGCTGCGTCGGCAGAGCAGCGGACAGGGCAAAGCACTGCCAGCAGCAAGAGAGGAAACAGAGCAGGGCACGTGCTCGGGGAAGATGAAGAGAGGGAAGGGGGTCCGGGGGACCTGTTGGTGAATTCTAAGAATTTCAGGGATCTCTTGGTAAACTAAAATTTTCCACTGATGTAAAGATCTAATGAGGAAATGCCCAAAATGAAAGTTGTAGAGTATTTTAAACTCTACAATATTGCTTTAAGGTTCAAGTTCAAAAGGCCAAAGTTTATAGCTTTACATATTAAATTTTTGAGTAAAGGTAGAATTTGAATTCTTTTGTCCTTACCAAAGTGGATTTGATGAAATTTTGGATATGTTTACAAGTTTTCATGGGATGTCATGATGACTTGTATTCTTACATGTTAGCCCTTAAGTAAACATGAAAGTTACTTTTACACTTCAACTATTTTACATAAAAGGCCCTATGATTTTTGTTTTAATCACACATAGGTCCCTATTTTTACTTAAAGGCTTATTTTCCTTAGGATTTAACCTATCTTTCACACTTTCTTTCCTATGGTAATATAAATTTGACACCTAATATTATATTTATCCTAGGTTTTAATGCTATCTCCCATTTCACCCAATTTACACTCAAGGACCTATATGTGACATTCAGGTAGATAGCATGGTCACACCCTAGACTTTTAGTGTTTTGTTATGTACAAAATGTGGCAAAAGTGTAATTAGAAATTTAAATGCTAAGGGAAAAGGGTTACTTATATGATTATATTTAAATTAAGGTCCTTTTGTGCTAAATGGGTGAACATGGAGGGTAGATTTTAAAAGTATGAGGGTTGTTTTGCAAAAGTTAAAAACTTGTGTTTAAATCGTAAATGTAGGTGAAACTACACATAGGATATATGTGTAGTGTAGTTTTATCTCTAGGATTTACATAAAGTTTGAAAACTTTGCTAAGATTTGTGTTAGTGTCAAAACTGTTGCTCTTCTATGGATGAACCTTAAAGCAAAGTTGTACATTTTGAAAAACCATACATTTTTGCTTTTGGGCCCATCTCCATTTGAGCACTGGTTTAAAAGTTATTGATGCATTACAGTAGGGTCCCTGCATTTCTCTGAAATTGCAGTTGAGTCCTTCTTCGTCTACCTCTCTCCCTACCTCCTCTGTTTCTCCTCTGCCGCACGCCGCCGCCACTGGCCGGCCATGTGCGCCACCCTGCTGCCTCTGCGCTGCCCTGATCCGAGCCACGTGTCGCTTCCTCACCTGCTCCGCCGCTTCCCGCCCTGGCGCCGGCTTTCCCCACCTTGCCACGCCGCCCGCCCAAGAGCCTCCTGCCGCCAGTGCACCGCACCTCGCCGTCGCAGCCGCGCAGGCCACCGCCGTGCAGTCCTGCGCTGCTCCCCTCGCTCACGTGCCACTCACTGCCTCGCCGCCAGCGAGAACACCGGAGACAGGAATGCCGAGCACCATCGAACGCCGGCAAGGGCACATGTGTAATAGTTTGTTTTGTTCTAAGGGTCTCAATGCAAGTTACCAAGGACCCCAGTGTAAACTAGTGTATTATTTCATGTGAACCATGTTGCTGACTTGTAAAATTCATAGGAAGTTGTAGAAAATTCCAAAAATTGTCAATCTAATTTTGTTGGAAACTAGATTTCAAACACTACAACTTTTATTAATAAAGTTTAGTGTGAAACTAAATACTTTTGCATCCATTTTAAATCTAAGGTTAAGGGGTATTTTATACATAATTTGTACATATTAGATTTGTTTCTTATGATTTTTGGTATGTAACTTTTATAGGTCATGGGTGAACTAGTGTAAAAGTTTCAAGCTTAGTATTATTTTATATTTTAAGTTCCTTTGAATTTGGGCAATTCAAATTTGAAATGTTTTGAAATTACTTAAGCATGTTCCATAGGCTTATTTAATTATATCTTTTTCTCATAGTCTAATGTGTTGATAATTAGTCTATAAGTAAATTCTTAAGACTTTATAATTATTTTTACCTAAGTTTTGAATTTAAACTTGGAATTTGAAATCTAAATTCAAATGTTCTAGTTCCTATTTTCAATAAATCTAATACTATAATCATAATTTAAATATGAATGATAAATCAAGACTAAACCCCCTTTGTTTCATGAATTCATGTGTGTTGACTTTTTGGATTGCAACTTTGTTGTAACATAAGATCTTAAACTCAAACATCATCTCACTTAAATTGTTGCATGTCATGTAGAATCAACGACGCTGGACGGCGGAGACTACGAGTTGGTCTTGGGACAAGACCAAGGGTTTTCTGAAGAACCGATAAACGTCACTGAGGATCTAACTGAAGCCCCGAACCAAAGTTCGGTAGTCTCTAACACTCTTACCCCCAACCCCACTCAAGAAGGCAAGCCCCCGATGCATACCCCAGTATTTCAGTTTATTACCATTTCACTTACATATATATATATATATATATATATATATATATATATATATATATATATATATATCTTGCATTACGTCTAGCAGTTGAAATGAAACCCTAGTTGCATAAGATCTTAGGAATCCCATGTAATGTACCCGAGTCCTTATCGCGTAAACACTCTACTAAATAGGGCCGGTAAAAGTCGAGTGATTTCCTATCACTCGCGTGATATAGGAGTTGCTTGTTTACAATTCTGCAATCACTATAAGGATGATGGACAGGGTCATGTGCTGTATCATGACCTGAAGGTTTACCCTGTCTGTCTTGTTAAAAGTGGTTAAGGTCGCAGTGTGTGGTAGTGGTGGCTAAGCGTTTGAATGTACTAGCCACATGCCGCGAAATATGGTAAAGCGGTAAGCCTAGTACCTGAATGGCCCGGCAAATGGACATGTCTCCACCACTCGATTTTTATTTTATGTTTACACGCACCGACGTGTGGGAATGCGTTCTGCAAGGCAGATAGGAGTACGATCATGTAGTCATGCTACAGACGTACGTCCTGCACAATTGGTGTGCGTACGGTCCTGCAGTCGCTTATGGTGGCCCTGATCCATAACCCGGAATATGAGGAAAAAGGTTGCTTCAGGACGATCTTTGGATGTTCCAAGCGTGTGAGTTAGATTTATCCTTGCAAGGTTGAAACTCGATTCAGAATCGTCCGTCTCTCGCGGAAATTGAGACTGCTTATTCCTTCTGCCACATAGAGTAAGAAGAGTAACTAATGATGGAACAATCTTGATGAATGATAAACTCTACCTTGCTTGTTTAGTGTAGATGCTAACCTAGAATGGATAATCGACTAGAATATGGAAGCTAAAATTTGAAAATAGATCATACTCTTTATTGCTTTTCAGCTGAAAATAAACCCAGAACCTCTACAATGCCTTCATAAGTCTAGTTACGGGCTAAAGTATACCCAACCCTAGGTAAGCCTTGCTGAGTTTTAGAATACTCGGTCTTGCTAGTATCATTTTCAGGTATAAGCTTCGAGAACCCCACGGATAGTTCTGCGTGGCCAACTTCTGTTCCACATCGCTGGTCCGTGGAGTGGGATCCGTCCCCGGCTGGCAGTGACCCTCCCGAGTAACATCAGGCCTTGGGCTAAGCATGGTGTCAACCTTCGCGACGTGTGTAGTCGCGTGTTCTTTTCCTTCCGCTGTGAGCATGGACAAGCTGTTCAGTTTGTTGGTTCAAACACTGTTCGTATAGGTTACTTTAAGTTTTGAACAAGGTTTGTAATAATATTTGAATATCTATAAATTAAAGGTTGATGAGCTGTACTGTGATTGTAAACTTGTCTTCGTGCGAGGTAAACCTGCTTCAATCCTGTTGAACCGTGGTTGTATCGGGCGGAGACCCGACAGACCAATGGGTTGTTCCGTTTGAAGTGCGTTGAGTTGCTATCGACTGTATAGTGATGACTAGCGCACTTGAACCGGAATAATTCAGGCGATTCTGCCATACTATATTTTACAGAAATTACAATTATACCCCTAGTCTTTTGTACTACTCACATATACCATAGCAAGCATACATATTTTCCACTAAAACCTAATGTCTATGTTTCTAATTACCTGAATGTTACACGGAACAACCACGTCTCCTGTAAGAGGGGTTATTAGAGACGTGTTTTTACAAACCGCGTCTCCAATGACCCTCACATAGGAGATACGGATTGGAAAAACGTCTCGTATGATGGTCATAGGAGACGCGTTTTGGCAATCCACGTCTGCAATGAGATGGTCATTGGAGATGCGGGTTGGCAACCAGTGTCTCCTATGATGAATTAAAAAAAATAAAAAATAGGTGATGAAATTAAAAAAAAATAGGCCATATGTACAACATAGTGCCTCCTCTAATCACACATACATACATTTGTGCTCATACATATATCACAATGCCTCCACTAATCTGCTACCTTATTTTCAGCGGTTCCTAACGCCACTTATCTGAATTAGTACATAAGCTGAACCTAATGGCACTCTACAAGAACTAAACCTTGACTTTTCACTTTGAGCCATGTTGGTGAATACTAAATAAAAGATCATCTGATAGTTTGATCCAGAAGTCCAAAAGTCAAGATATGTCCCATAACCATCCCTGCAAAGAGCACCACAGCCTGAAAGATAGAAAAGGGAGTAGCGCGCATAAAATTTACTGCACATATGTTTTTGGCAAGTCCAGATAGTAATATGCTACAACCTGATTTGCAAGATATAGATGGTCAAGTTAACAACATTAATAGTCTTTTGCACTACTGAAGATTTATATTTACCTGAACTAATGCCTGAACTGAGATGGCCTCAAGCATACCTTCCTGCATGTAATAACATAATCTATCATTTGTTGGTGCATTATCAGATACCAAAGCATGTGTTGCTTAACATGTGTGGGAAAAACACATCTTGCAAACTAGATTACTGTAACACCCTAATTTTGAAACTAGGAGTTTAAATAAAAATTGTAAGGTTTTATTGAGAATTCATAAGGTTTAATTCAAATTCTTTTGATTTTAGAGCATTTCCGAGAATTAATAGTATTTTATTTATCCATAAAAAGAACTATAAGGAAACATAGGATTTGTGCATTTCATGCCTCATTGCACTATTTTTTTGGGTGTTAACTATTTGAATTCAAGTTTCAATTTCAAATTTAAAAGCCTTTGGATTTGTATTTCCCTTCTCTCTTCCCTCTCCTTCTCCCTTGGGCCGGCCCACCTTCCCTTCCCCTTTTCTCCTTCTCTTTTCTTCCTTTTCTTCCAGCCCCCCTCCCCCACGTAGCCCAACTGGCCCGGCCTTCTTCTTTCCCCCGGGCCCAGTCGTGCGCGTGCTTCAGCGGGACAGCCGCGCACCCCCCCGGCCCACATCCGCGCCCTCTCCCTTCTTCTCTCTTGCACAGATAGGCGGGGCCCGCCTGTGGGGCCCTTCATTTCCCCCGCGCCGTCCCCGCCGCTCTCCGCCTCGGGCCCGCACGCCAACGCACCCCGCGGCCCTCCTATAAGTACCGCCCGTGCCCTAGGGTTCTTTCCCTCAAGCCGCAACTACCGCCGCAAGCCCTAAACCCTAGCACCCGAGCGCCCTCTCCACCGCCGCCATTGCCAACCTCGGGAGCTCGCCGCGCCGCCGTTTCGTTGCTCACCGACGGCGAACAAGTGCTCCAGAAGTTTCACGGGGTGGTGAGGACGCTCGGCCGCCGTTCTTTTTCCCTCTCCTTCGCTTCCCCCATGCCGCACGACGCTCACCGAAGGTCCCTCATCACCGCTTGCCGCCGGCCGCCGCCTACGGCCGCCATCTCACCCTCTTAACCCCCCCAATTGGGTTCTCCAACACGTGGGCTATCTTTTGGTCCAGATCCGAGCCAAAGCCGCGGCCGGGAACGCGTTATCGCGTTTCTCCGGCAAAGCCCCGCCGCGCCCAGCCGTCTGAGTTGCCGTCGGCGTTCTTCCGCCGCCGCTCCGCGCCGTCCCCCATGACCCCACCCTTAGATCCAGATCCAACGGCCCAGATCCATTTCAACCCAAGTCAAACGGATCTAATACCGGTCAACCATGGTCTTTTTGCGGTTTAGCCCTTAAGTTTTCTGGGAATCAACCCGCAGTCCATGTTAGTTCAAAAGTATTCATGGATAGATCCTTTTTCTTCTGTTTAGGCCCCTAACTTTTGCAAATATAGAACCCGCAGTCCCGAATCTTTCTATTTTGCAATCTAACCCCTAGGTCTACGGTTTAGTTATGATCTAGCCCTCAGTTTCTTCTTTTAGAGCCCTTCTAGTTTCAAATCTTTCACCAATAAGCCGCTGGAATCATGTTTTGGCCCTAATTTCTCTGTTTTAACTCCGTTTTCATCGATTCTTGCGCTCTCGCGATCCTTACGACATAAGTAGTAGTTTTATTACAATATTTTGTTCTGATTCTATTGATTGGTGTACTGTTTCTTATTTATTGTATTTGTTTGCTTGTACGTATATGTGTGCTATGATAGACGATACGCAGTTCGAGGGTCCGCAAGAGCCCAACTTTGAAGAAGTTCCTGAGTAGCAGCAGTTTGATAACGAAGGCAAGAGGTCCTTGATCATATTTCAGTCCTAATAACATTACACTTATACACTTTTACTTTATATGCATGCATGTGTCTAGAATGTGATGGGTCCCAAGTTAAGGATATGCCTAGTTTCATTTGAACTTCCTTGATTAAACCTAGGTTATTTAGATTTATGTTGTAGTTATGCTAGTTGCTTCACTTAGATTTTGGTTGGATAACCTTGATATCATGTTACACTGGTTTACCCATGTTGTGGAATACTTTATTGGATATTATTTAGATCATTGCATTAATTGGAACATGGAGAACCACCCAGGAAAACAGTGCAACCACAATACTACATGGCTCTGGTCTTGACTAATTAATTAGAAACTTTAGCTTGTAGAGGTCTTACCAAAAGGGCAAGAGGGGAGTGCGTTGATGGGGTATAGCTCGGTCCTCTTGAGGCGTAGATATGATACTGGGTAAGGCGTCTTCCTCATTAGGGAGGGTTATGACCACTGCGGGCTGAAACCTTAGCGGACCATTGCAAGATAGGGAATCTTTGTAAAGGCCTCGTAGTGAATCCCTGCCACTCACCTTGGAAGTGTTTAAGGGCCTTGCAAACCCGGGTATCAAGGGAGACACGAATTGTGGGTAAAGTGTACAACCTCTGCAGAGTGAAAACTGATATATCAGCCGTGCTCACGGTTAAGAGGGGCTTGGACACTCACATGATAATTAAACTTAAAGATGATCTAAATTGATGGTTCTCATTTATTTATTTATTTATGGTGTTGTGGATTGATTTACCTCAGATAGTTTGTTCAAAGGGCTGGTATATACTTACACATAGTTAATGCTTGCTTAATTAAAACTTGACCAACTAAAAATGCTTATCGCAGTAAAACCACTTGTTGTACTCACACTTGCTTTATTAAAAACAATGCTGCTCAGAACAATATAATTGTCCGGTGTTCCCCGAAGATTTCGAAGAATACTAGGCGTATGTCTCCCAGTCATCTGCCTGTGAAGTTGAAGTCCACTGCTATTTATTGATGTTTATTTATTCGTTTAAGATTAAGACTGTCGGTGTGGCAGAACCGCCTGAATTATTCTAGCTCAAGTGCGCTAGTCATCGCTAAATAGCCGATACTAAGTCAACGCACTTCAAACGGAACAACCCATTGGTCTGTCGGGTCTCCGCCCGATGCAACCACGGTTCAACAGGATCGAAGCAGGTTTACCTCGCACGAAGACTAGTTTACAGTCGCACAACAGCTCATCAACTTTAAATTCACAAAGTATTAAACATTATTACAAACCGTTTCAAACTTAAAGTAATAAACAGACATTGTTTAAAACGACAAGCTAAACATGCTTGTCAAGTTCACAGCGGAAGGAAAATTAACACGCGACTACACACGTCGCGGAGGTTGACTCCACACTCAGCCCATAGTATGGCGTCATTCAGGAGGGTCACTGCCAGCCAGGGACGGATCCGACTCCACGGACCAGCCAAGCGGAACAGAAGTTGGCCATGCGGAACCATCCGTGGGGTTCTCAAAGGTCATACCTGAAAATAGACTAGCAAGACTGAGTATACTAATACTCAGCAAGACTTAACCGGGTCATGGTATACTTAGCCATGTAGCTAAACTCATGCTGGCTTCTAATGGTTCTGAGTTTAATTTCAGCTGAAAAGCAACAAAGAGTAGGATCTACTTTCATGTTTTAGCTTTCAGATTCTAGTCTCATTAACCATTCTAGGTAAGCACCTATTCTAGACACACAAGGTAGAAATTAACATCCATCCAGATTATTCCATAAGGGTTATTGTTCTTACTCTATGTGGCAGAAGGAATAAGCAGTCTCAATTTCCGCAAGAAACGGACGAGTCTGAATCGTATTTTATAACCTTGCAAGGCAAACCTAACTCACACGCTTGGAACATCCAACGATAGCTCCAAAGCATCCTTTTGCCTTTCAATCCGACTCGTGGAACAGGGCCACCACAAGCGACTGCAGGACCGTACACACACCAATTGTGCATGACATATGTCTGTAGCGCGACTACATGATCGTAACCCTGTCCGCTGTGCGGAATGTACTCCCGTACGTCGGTGCGTGAGAAAAACCAAATTACGAGTGGTGGGACGTATGTCCACTCCTTGGGCCGATTGGTTACTAGGCTTACCGCTTTACCATATTTCACGGCATGTGGCTTTCAAACGCTTAGCCACCACTACCACATAGTGCGACCTTATCCACTTTTATCAACACAGATGGGGTAACCTTTCCGAGTCATGATATTGCACATGACCCCATCCATTATCCTTATAGAGATTGCAAAACACTTAACATTCAACTCCTATATCGCGCGAGTGACATGAAATCACTCGACTTCTGCCGGTCCTATTAGCAGTGCCTCTATGCGATAAGGACTCATGTACAATACATTGGTTCCTAGGATTTATGCATCTAGGGTTCTGTAACACCCTAATGCAAAAATTCCAGGATTTATAATGGAATTAATTTGGCTCCATTAATTTTCTAAGGATTGAATGTGCTTAGTTTGCATTTAACCTAATTAAATTATGCAAAGAATTAAAATTTATTTTAGGTTCAACATGTTTGTGCATTCATGCTGGTGCATCTCTTTTGTTTGTTTGAATGGTTAAGTTTGAATTCAAATCTCATTGGAATTCAAATAGAATTGGGTTAGCTTGAAAAAGAAAAGAGAAGGAGATTAGGGAAAAGAAGCCGAAGCCCATTCCCACTCTCTTTTCCCTCTGCACGGCCCTCCTCTCCCTCCTTCCCCCGCGGCCCAACAGCCCTTCGGCCATCCACATCGGCCGCCCCCTACTTCCATCGGCCGCCTCCGCTCTACATCGGCCTAGCTCGCCCCATCGGCCACTCCCTATCTTCCATCGGCCAGCCCGAGCCGTGCCCTCTCTCCCTCTCTGGTCGCCCGGTCCCGCGCGTCAGTGTCTCCCCTTACCTCTCCTCTCCTTTCTCCTCCCCGCGCACCGGCCGCCCGAAACCTCCGGCAAGCCCTAGCACCGGGCCCGCACGACGGGATCCCCGGCCGGGCTTTATCTGACGACCCCGAACCCCCCTGCGTCCCTATCCCCATCCTTGGCAGCGCTCTCAAACCCTAGCACCACCCCCACTTTGCTCTGCCGCGTCACCCCCCTCTGCACCGCCGTGGACCGGCCGCTCCGCCGCACCCCAGCTCCGGCCAAGACCTGCAACAGCTCCACCTCGCCGTCGGGAAGCTTCCCGAGCCTTTCACCCTCGACCCCGAGTCTGGCCGTGGCCGGAATTTGATCGAGAGTCGCCGCCGGTGAGATGTTCTGCTCGTGCGATTCCTTGCCGCCGGTGATCCCCGGACCCCCTGACCCCCGTGGCACCTCCGCAGGTACACCCCGAGCCGATCCGTGGAGATCAGAAGCCCGGAAGACCCCTGCAGCAGCTCTCCCCGCGAGCGCCGCCCGTTTCCTCCGCTCGGCCCTTGTCGCCGACCAGCTTGCACCTCTCCTCCGATCCGTTCAAGCCCTCGGTGAGCCTCAGCATGTCACCTTGGTCCTTTTGCGCTAGATGTCATAGACCTTTAGCCCCCTCTTAGACCGGAACGCGCGCGCCGGCGATGCGCCGTCGTGCAGATCTGCCCCCACCATCGATTCTTTCTCACCGAGCCTTCCCGAGCCACGCCTTAACCCTAGGTGGTTTAACCATGTCGCGCTGAACCTCCTAGACCCAGGCTCGAGTTGTTTTGATCCCCGGAGCACCGAGATCGGCCAACGCCGGCGAGGCGCCGTCGCGGAGACCGGACTCCGGCGACCATGCCGCCGCTCCGAGCGCCTGCTTGCCCGAGCCGTAGATCAGAGCCGCCAGATCGCGATCCAACGATCTTGTGTGGACCTATGTGGATGTTACGATCGTGAGTAGACGTTGAGCCATCGGAGGAGTACCAGGAGCCACCTTCTTCAGAGTAGCAGCAGGAGAACTTTGAGAAAGGCAAGTATAACATGAACATCCTATCACTTTTAAATACAATTTCATACTGCATTTTAATACTGTATGCCTATAAGGATTTCCTAGCCACTTTTATCCTTTACATAAAGACCTTGGGTTGCATTTTGGTTAGTTGTGCTAGGTGCCGCGCTCTCACACATAATGGTCCTTTTAAATTAAATTTGATTAATGGTTATATGCAACTTGATCCTGAGAGTGGCCCTCTGTGCTGCGTGCTTGAGCGGCTCACGTCTCTTAAAATATATTTTTGTTAGAAACATGGTTTAGGGGGCCAGCACGGTGCTTAGTGCTTGGTTGGCCACTCTCCATAAGGACCGGTTCATAGAGCGACAATCTGGGACAACCGCGCAACCACAAGACTGGAATGGGACGGTCTTGACTTACTAATTTGGTCATTTTGGTTCGGGAGTAACTTACCTGCGGGGCAAGAGGGGTGGTAAGCTTCAATGGTCCCTGCTCGTCCGGCTTGGTCTGTGATGTGTGTCTTGTACCCCCGTGAGGTGGGCCCCATCGTTGCTGATCCAGAAAACCTTAGCGGTTACACCTTACTAACGTGATCCTTGGTAACGGTCTCGTAGTGCGCTCGCTAATCATCTCACCTAAGGAAGTGTGATGAACAACTAGCGTAGCTCACGACTTGTGGGTAAAGTTGTGCAACCTCTCGAGAGTGTAAAACTGGTATACTAGCCGTGCTCACGGTCATGAGCGGCCCAGACCCTCTGTCTGATTAGTGGGGTTTATCTTTGGCGGTTTGGTTTGGTTTTCAGTAGACTCATGGTTAATCTTGATTAATTATTATGTAACTTGGGTTATGGTAATTCATCCACTTGTAGTAAATAGCTTTAATAAAATTTGCCAAGAATAAAAGCTAATGCAGTTGAGTCAGCTAACCTTAGAGCCTCATAATTCGTGTTATACTTGTTGAGTACCAATTGTGTACTCACACTTGCCCTCTCTATTCTTCTGTTCTCTCTGGGATATCTTCGACTGCTGCTCAGTACCAGGCAACGTGGAGGACTACATCAGCGGACTTGACGATTTCTAAGCGTTGTCTCCCAGCCGACGTCCCTGTGGCGCCCTATTCTTCACGTATTTATTTTACGCTTCCATATTCCTTGAACTGATTCTTGATTCAGTTGTAATAAAGATAACCATTTATAATTTATACGCTTTTATTTCGAGATACGTGTTGTGATATCTTGATGATTCTGTTGTATGTATGCGTGACTTGATCCTGGCGCATATATGATTGCTCGATTTATGTTCTTATAAATCGGGTGTGACAGGTTCCATTTCAACTCCTAGACTTAGTGCAAGATATAATATATAGGTATAGAATTGTATAATGTAGTAATTTGAAATACTGGGTTATGCACCGGGGCTTGCCTTCGTGAGTGGGGTTGGGGGCAGGAGTGTCAAGGTTTCCAAACTTTGGTTCGGAGCTTCAGTTAGATTTCCGACGACGTTCCCGGGGTCTTCAGAAATTTCCACTTCTGATTCCGGGATCAGATCGTAGTCTCCGTCGGCGAGAGTAGTTGAGTCTATATGATATGCAAAGATGTAGTTTAAGAGATGTATACACTTTTATTTTACTTCACAATAAAGTTGCAATCCAATGAAAACACAGTTCACTCATCACACATATCATTTACTCTTTTACTGGGCAGTCATTTATCGGGTATAAATTAACCTAGTTAGCTTCATTAGACAACATATTTTATTTTTACAAAATAAACTACCATAGCACTAGGGTTGAAATTATAGGTTAAGCTATGTCTGAGCCATTGTACATTTATCAAGATTTTATTTTTACAAAAATTAGGCCATAAGGATAAATAACAATAGCACTAACATATTAAGTATTATTTATAACTGTATATACACACAAGATTTTGCTCTAGATTCTTGTGCACAGGTTACACTACTCAAGTTCAATATCTTAAAATATTTTCATAATTTTTAAACATCTAGAACTGCAGACATTAATTATACAAGATTAAACAAGTATCATTCATGATTAAACTCATACATTATAAAATATTATATAAACAGTAAGGTAATTATTTTTCCTAAGTACTACATGTCAAAGCAAAACTAACTCAATTGGTTTTACATTTTTTACCATTTTTCTACTATTAACTAAGCATTTTCATAGTCTACAACTACTTAAACTTAACATTTAAATTAGAGTAAAAACTACTTAGAAATTGAAAGTCAACCTGTAAGGAAAGTTGTAGATCCTAGAATAAGGAATCCAACAAATTATAGTTTGTATTTTTCTGATTTTTCCTTGAATTGCTATGGAATTATCTAGAATGAATAATCACATAGAACTTGAAAGCTAAAAGTTGACATTAAGGACCTACTCTTTGTTGCTTTTCAGCTGAAAATTCGACCCAGGGCCCGAAAAGCCTTCATAGGTCTAGTTACATGGCTAAGTATACCATGAACGGGTAAGCCTTGCTGAGTATTAGAATACTTAGTCTTGCCTTGTGACTTTTTGTTCAGGTAATCCACCTGACGATCCTGCGATGTCTGTGCCATGGCCTTACCCTTTGCCTGATGGTTGGTCCGTGGAGTGGGACCCGTCCCCGGCCAACGTAGACCCCTCCGAGTGATATCATGCCAGGGCTAGCATGATATCTGAATTGACGACGTGTACAGTGCCCGTGCTTTAAACACCGCTGCAAGACTTGAAACTTTAAACGGTTTTGTAATAATTTCCATCAGTTGATACTGATGTTACTTTTAAAATACTCATGTATTGTATCTGCCTGTGATGTAAAAATGTGATGGCATTTGTATCTCTGGACTCGCCTTCGTGTGAGGTACCTTGTTTGATCCTGCATTTGGTGGTTTATCGGGACGTTACACGATAGGCCAAAGGATTATACCGTTTGAAGCACGTTGCAGCCCTCCAGAGTGGACTCGCGTACTTGAGCCGGTGTAATTCAGGTTGGTTCTGCCACAGCTGGTATCAGAGCTAACAAGATTACACTGGAGATATGGAGTGCCTTAAAAATGCTTTTAGGTATAAAATTTGACCAACAGAGTATTTTGCAAAACTACGTTGGGTTCGTTAAGTCTTGTGCTTAGTACGTAAAGCGCTAGGGTGATATTTAAGGGAATTAGATGTGGCTATAGTATATGTATTTATATAACTCTAACTCCTAGCATTACTTTTCTGTCAAAACTTACATTTATGCATAACCCCAACTTTACATTCTATAACGACATCTTCGAAGATGAGGTAAGAAGGTAAGGATCCTCAGCTAACTGGGGAGTTAGCCTTCCCGTCGGTGATGCGAACCGAACGCTGTTTCTCAAGCAGTGGCCTACTTGAGATGCTGCCAATATATCAACTTAGGTTGGTCATATTGGGAGTATATGGTTCGGCGCAGGGTATGGCGATCGCTGTTCATACTCCCACATTTTGCGGTACCCCCGCGAATACGTTGTTTCGATAACGTATGCTAACGTTGTCTGTACGGTGGTAATTGTACAGATGCTGTTTCTATAGTGAACAGTAGTGATTGGGGATGTTTTCATGATATGCTAGCATGAAAGTTTCGTTGGATATATATATTGTAGTTTTCTGCAGGTACACTAACCGCGATTACGAAATTAGGACGGATAGGACTTATCGGCTAGTTATTAGTGAGAGACATGTATTAGGCCACTGAAACTAACCACGTAAGTCCGGAGATATTCGGCAATTGTTTTGGGTTGTGAGGATGAATAGTACGTGCATGCATAATACATTAACCAACAAAATGAATGCTTAAATTTGTTGTTTATCTAAGGATAGGAAACATGTTGGTTATTCTTAGTATGGGTCCAATACAAAATCTTTAGTTGAGTATCTTAAGTGTCTCTCTAATTTCCAGTCTTTGCTATTATCAGAATCGATCATCTCATTTCATTTACATGGTGAGTTCTCAGCAGGGTAAACATATCTTACCATTTGCATTCCTGTCGCAGATGGCCGCTCCTTCGAACGTCTTTTGGGATCATGAAGGGAACCTTCACACTAATGTCTTGCATTGGGAAGGTTTTCCTCGTCTTCTGTGGGAATCCTTAAGTCTGTTCCATTACACCGAGCCTCCTCAACATGACGGAGTGGAGTATCGAGAAGAAGGTGATGAGGACATCAACTACAACACGAGTACATCTACGCCAGCAGCACCTTTTCCAGCGACACCAGATGCTCCTCCACCCTAGACGCCACCTCCTTCTGGGCCAATCACTCGGGCCCGTGGAAGAGAACTGAACTTCGTCATGCTACTGAAGAACGAAGGCCCAGAAGAATAGATGCTGGCCCAACAGAGGCCCTTGCGTGGGCGCCTAGGGCTGACCACCACTAGGGGCTGCGCCCCCTCCCTGGCCGCCCCTTTCCTAGGGTTGCGCCCCTCTCTTCCTCTATTTAGATAGAGGCATCATTGCTTTCCAGACTTGAGTTTTGTTTTACATCTAGCTTTAGCTACTCTCGAACACGCGCAAATACGCGCTGTCCTCGTGAGATTCAGAACTCCACCTTCGAGTGATATTGTGATTGCTCGCATCTTTTTCTTGTTCGTTCTTCGATTGCATGCAGGAAACGATCTTCGTGATCAGGCTGATCTTCCATCAACAAGGTCGGTAACCACAGGAAGTTGGTTCAGCGATTGCATTGGCGCTTTGGGCTCGCTCGTCGTAGTCGGATCGTGAGGGTCATCTTCCACCAGATCGAAATTATCTCCACTCACCGAAAGATCGGGCACTCCGACTCTATTAGAAGGCGTTCCTCGATGCCGGGTTAGGATGACGATTCCTCAACATCCTTTCCGCTCTCAGTGGCATCCTATAGAAGTTGATGTGGTGGGGTATCGTCTTGTTGATACCATCGAGACTGCTGCTCTGGAGGCTATCAATATCTTTTGCAACTAGCATCCAATGGAGGTTGCTGCGTATCCTATTGGTCTATTCCCTGCTATAGACTCCGATGATCCGGAATGGAACTTCCGAATAGACCATCTTGGGCATTTGTTGGGAGATCTGGCTGAAGAAACGGTCCGTAATATCACCAAGTTCATGAATGTTCAGCACCATTATCAGATTTTGCTGCTCCATGGCATGGGTCAGTTGACTAATGTGGCTCAAAGTCACTATCGGAATGCTGACCGTCAAGTCACTCAGATAGTGGAGCTTCAAGCCTTGGTGACTCAGAAGGATGAGATCATCGCAGCACGAGATGAGACCATCCTTCATTGGGAAGATCAGATCAACGAGAGTGATGCTATCATCACTCAGCGCAACACAATTATTGAGTTCCTCCAGGAACAAATTCATGATCTGATCCTCGAGGCCGACGACGCCCAGGCTCATATCGAAGAACTACAGCAGCCACCGGTACCTCCCGTTGCACTCCCAGTACCTGGAAATGGAGAAGAAGATCCGAAAGAAATTGAGGGAGTCTCAGACCTCGACTCCGAGCATGGAGATCCGGAGCCCAATCCTCAGCCAGATTACTCTTCATCTGGCAGTCAGTCTTCTGTAGGCAATTTCGACGATTTCTAGTTGTCAAATCGTCGACTCCCTAGATGTAATTTATGTAAAGTGTAATAACTTAGGTAGTAAGTAGCTCGCTTAGACCTTGTGCCATTTGATGTAATGTAGATGGCCTGTGTATAGATCCTTCGGATGTGCGATGTTAAGGACAACTAGAATCTGCGATGTAATATAAGACTTGTGTTTCATCATCTTGTTCTATATCTTTATCTGCTGAAATGAGATGATTGAATGGAATATATGCATTGCTTATCTATGTGGTGTACCTTCTGAAATTGGGGGTAAGGCTATGTGGTTAATAATGGATATCTCCTTTGTTTCAGATGGTTGGAGCCTCGCGTGGAACCCCGGAAGGCTTCCGGGCAGATTAGGCCAGCGGTTCTCAACAACCGCCATCGCCACCTCCAAATCTAGCCGAGGTTATGGCTTAGCAGACTGAACTTCTCAATTTGCTAGTGCAAGCACAGCAGAACCAACAGCGCCAGCAAACAAGAGGAGGTCGGGATGAACCTCAGGTGGCAACTTACCAGGATTTCTTCAGTACCCAGCCCCCGCTGTCCAGCAAAGTGGAGGAGCCTCTCGACGCTGATGCTTGGCTTCGCACCATTGAATCCAAGTTCGCTCTTCTTACGATTCCATGTGCGGACTCCAGCAAGGCTCACTTTGCTGCCCAACAATTACACGGAGCTGCTCGTATCTGGTGGGATAACTACTGTCCCATGCAAGCTGATGGCCACGTTATCTCCTGGGAAGAATTCTGAAATGCTTTCCGAGCATATCATATACCTAAAGAATTAATGGAATGCAAACTGAATGAGTTCTTGGCACTTACTCAAGGCACCCGCACCGTACTACAATATGCACAGGCTTTAAATCATCTGTGTCAGTACGCGGGTTATCACGCGGATAGTGACACCAAGAAGCAGGACCGCTTCCGTCGGGGCTTGAGCACTATGCTCAAAGAATGTTTGAACCTTATAAAGGCAAATACCTTCAGTGAACTGGTTAACATGGCCCTGACTCAGGAGGATTGCATCACGGCACATCGTGCCGAAAAGAAGCGCAGGATTTCCACTGGACCCGCGGGCGTTCAACCCTCGCGGTATCGATTTGTTTAGAATGCACCGCCTAGAGCGCCACAGCGGAATGCTCCGTTTGGCAGACTGGTTTTCAGGCTGCCTCAACAACAAGGAGGGTATAGACCTTCCGTACCTCCGCAACAACCACAACAGGTCCAACAGAGAAGCAGCAATTATTGCTGTTTCAATTGCGGAAGTGCGGATCATTTCATCAGAGATTGTCCGCGGCCCAAGAAACCTAATCAAGGGCAGAGTTCCAGTCAGGTAACCAGAACAAGGGCAAGAGGCCGGTGATACAAGTCCGGCATGGGAGAGTTAACTTCACCACTCTTGCGGAACTTCCGGATGGAGCTCCTGTCATGTCCGGTACATTCTCTATTCACCACAAACCAGTTGTTACACTATTTGATTCAGGAGCAACACATAGTTTTATTAGTAACAACTGTGGTACCCGAATAGGACTTGATCTTTGTCGTACCCAGGGATCATATATGATTTCCACCCCTGGAGGAAAGATTACCTCTAACCAAATGGTTAAAAGTGTGCCAATTTAGTTATGTAGCCAAGTAATTAAAACTGATTTGGTTTTGCTAAACTTAGAGGGTATTGATGTTATACTTGGGACAAATTGGATGACCGAACATAGTGTACTGCTAGACATCTCTTCCCGAGTTATTGAGATTAACTCACCATATCATGGAGCCACTACCCTCTATCTGCCTCAGCAAGAGTATCTTCACCCTTGTACTTATGCTATCACAGACATCAAAGTAAAAGATATTCCTGTAGTCTGTGAGTACCCCGATGTCTTTCCGGATGACTTGCCTGGTATGCCACCAGAAAGAGACATCGAGTTTATTATTGAACTTCAACCTGGCACCGCTCCTATTTCAAAGAGGCCGTATCGCATGCCTCCAAATGAATTGGCTGAACTGAAAATCCAACTCCAAGATCTTCTTGACAAGGGTTTTATACGCCCAAGTGCTTCACCTTGGGGTTGTCCGGCCCTCTTTGTAAAGAAGAAGGACAATAGCTTAAGGTTATGTGTTGATTATCATCCACTCAATGCGGTCACTATTAAAAATAAGTACCCTCTTCCCCGTATTGACATCTTGTTCGATCAACTAGCTGGAGCTAAGGTCTTTTCTAAGATTGACTTACACTCTGGTTATCACCAGATTAAAATTAAGCCCTGCGACATTCCAAAAATGGCTTTCTCGACCAGATATGGATTATATGAATATCTGGTTATGTCATTTGGGCTTACTAACGCGCCGGCATATTTCATGTATCTCATGAATTCTGTCTTTATGCCGGAACTCAACAAATTTGTCGTGGTCTTCATCGACGATATTCTAATATATTCCAAAACTAGAGAAGACCATGCTAATCATATATGATTCGTTCTTCAACGGCTACGTGATCATCGCCTTATGCCAAATTCTCAAAATGTGAATTTTGGCTGGATAGTGTGAAATTTTTAGGATATACTATTTCTAGTAAAGGCATATCAGTTGATCCAACCAAAGTTCAGGAGGTTATGGATTGGAAGCCTCCGACTTCAGTCCATCAAATCCGAAGTTTCCTTGGATTGGCAGGATATTATCGCCGGTTCATTCCAGACTTCTCCAAGATAGCCAAACCAATGACTGAGCTACTTAAGAAAGAAGTTAAATTCCGATGGGACGATAAGTGTGACGAAGTGTTCCACACCTTGAGAAAACTTCTAACAACCGCTCCAGTGCTAGCTCAGCCAGATAATACCCATCCTTTTGATGTCTATTGCGATGCCTCTAGAACTGGCCTTTGTTGTGTTCTGATGCAAAACAACCGGGTCATTGCTTATGCATCCCGAGCACTCCGAAGTCACGAACAAAACTACCCAACCGATGATCTTGAATTGGCAGTGTGACAGTTCAATTATTTGTAAGCTAGGCTTATAAATTGTTAGTGTGAAGTATGTGTTTGTTAGTGTAAGCTTGTTTATGTTTATGTGAAGCTTTTGAAAAGTTAAAGTGCAAATAAAAAAGGTATTTTTGTAATTACAGAAAAACCTTGGGTTGTTTTTGCAAAATGTAATTGGATAGGAGGTATTTTCAAAACAAGTGAAGGGTAGTTTTGCAAATATGTTTTTCTTATTTTATGTCTTGTAAAAATATATATTTATCCAAAAGTTTCATTAGAAATGCATGTGTTGAATTGTGTAAAAGTTTGGGTAAAATGGTAAAAATAAGGGTGTTTATGTAATTTTATAAAAGTACAAGTCCTTTTATGCAAGTATTTGATTTACAAAAGTAATTTTCAAAGTTACTCAGGACTAAAGTGTAAAAGGTGCAAGTCATCATGACATGTCTATCCAATCATTATGACGAGTCTATCCCATCATCATGACGTGTCATAAATGCTTGCATTTAGGTCCTGAATTTTATAAAGTTACGCTCTTTAGGACAAAAGTAATTCAAATCCAACTTTTGTTCAAAGTTTAACGTGTAAAGATATAAACTTTGAGTTTTTGAACTTGAGCCCTAAAGCAATGTTGTAGAGTTTGAAAAACTCTCCAACTTTCGTTTTGGGCATTTCTTCATTAGGGTTTTAAATCAATGGGAAATTTTGCTTTACAAACAAGTCCCTGCAGTTTTCTGAAATCGTGCATAAGTCCTTGGGGAAATCTATTTCTCCTTCTCCTCTGTTCTCTTCTCTCTGGCGCCTTTATCCTTTCCCCACAAGCAGTAGCTCTAGCAAAATCCCTCTTTTCCCCTCCCTCTCTCTTCCCTCCACTGGTACAGGGCGTCCGAGCGGCAGCGCAAGCGGGGGAGGAGGCGCGCGGCAGTGCGGGCCGGGCGCAGGTGGAGCGCGGTGGCTCGGCGCTGGCGGCGTGCGGGCGCGCGGGGGGGGGGAGCAGCGTGTGCAGCGCGGGCGCTCGGGCGGCTCGGCTCGGGCGCGGAGGCAGGCGCTGGCGGCGCGCGTGCAGGCAAGCGCGGGCGCGTGGGCGCAGCTCGGGCGACGCGGGAGCCGAAGCGGCGAGCCACGGGCGCGGCTCAGCGCGGGTGCCGGGCGAGCCCGAGACGGCGGTGCGGGCATGTGGGAGCGAGCGCGCAGCGCACAGAAGCGGGAGTGGGCGGCAGTTGCTAGTGCAGCGGCGGCTCGGCTGGGAAGCGGGACGTTGGCGCGGGGGAGGTAGCAGATGCGTGGCGCAGCGCTGGAACGGGAGCGGCTCGGTGCGTGGCGCTGGCGACGTTGGCGTGGAGCAGGGCAGCGGCCGCAGCGGGCAGAGCAGCTCGACGCAGCTGGTGGCGCGGAGCCGGTGGCTCCAGGCGGCACGCGTGAGCGGGCAAGCGCAGGACTGGAGCGGCTCGCGGGCGGTGCAGGAGCGGAACGTGGGCGGTGCGGAGCGGGTGGCGCGAGCGTGCACGCGGTGGCGCGCAGAAGATGGCGGTGTGGATGCGCACAGGCGCGGTACAGGAGCGGGTCCGGCATTGCGGGCCATGGTGCGCTGGTGGACCGGATCGTGCGTGAGCTGCAGGGAAGCTCCGGTGGCCATGGTTGAAGTTAGTTAGGGAAGCGGTGTGCGTGGCGCTGATCTGCATGAGTGAGTCCGTGTTGTCCGGACGAGCGATTGGCTCATGGCGACATCGAGCGGGTCCTGCGGATGATGGCGTGGAGGCCAGCTCCTGGCCGTCGTTGCGGCCGGGGCATTCGTCGCTGGAATTACTATGCATCTCCTTCCTTGCGTTCATGCGCGAGTGATCAGGAGAGGGAGAGTTCCTGGCTGTGTCAACATGTTTCCCTCACACAAGCACAACCGCAGCACAATGACGACGACGACCCCACATCCGGCGACCCCGTCATGTCCCTCGCCACGACTGCAACGAGCTGTAGCAGATGGAACTCGCCATCACCGGTCATCCCGACACCGCCGATCACTTGCTGGATAACAACCACACTAACCAGGAGCTATTCCCGAACTTCGTCGCCATCGCATCTGCAACCAGGAGGAATAGCTGCAAGGTGAAACCAAGTTGTTGCCTTCCTCGCCCAGAACTTGTTCGACGATATGCCTAGGCCATGCTACTGTCCGGCGCCGCTATTCCTGACAAGCTAAACTGCAAGCCGCCATCACCGCCGGTGAGAAACCGAGGGCCTCTCTGCGAAACTCTTTTATTATTTCATGTGTGCAAAGCAACTAACTTGTAAAATTTGTAGGAAATTGTAGAAAAATCACAAAAATACCAAACTAGTTTTGTTTGAATCCTTAAGTTATCCTCGACTACTTTTATATAGAAAGTTTAAGCTGTATGTGTGTAGTTTTTGATGTAAATTAAATACTAGGAATTGAGTGTTTTAATTGTATCTCGTGTTATGTGCATGTGTTGTGGCTGATTTTTGGAACTTAGGTTGTATGTGATGCAATGTTTAGATTTTATTAAGGATATTTCTGTTAATAATTATATCTAAAATTTATACTCTAACTTCCTTTTCGCATGCGTAACCCATAGTAAAAATATTAGGCTTAATATTAGGCTATATACTAAATTATGAAGTTATGCTTATTTTCAAAGAAAATTCATGAACAATAGCTCTAGTTCATGAAAAATTATGAGAATATTTTGAGGTGTTATTCCTGAGTAGTGTAATATGTTCACAAATTCTCAACTTATGATCAAGTGTAGGACAACTAAAATAAATAGAACTTAATATAATAATACTATATTCCTAGTTAATCAAAGTAGGTCCATAATTAATGATAACCTAGAGTTATTAAAGATAATTAGCTAGTCAAATAAATAAAGTTATCGAATGTAATTAGTGTGATTAAGTAAGATAACCAAACATGCTACTTAATGTAGTTAATTTAAATGTTTGGCATAAACGACCATGTTACCTAATGTAACTAGGAGGTTTACTTAATACTCGATAAATGATTGCCCAGTAAAAGAATGAATGATATGATTGGTAAATAGAATGTAGTTTGTTTTGCATTGTTGATAAGTCTGGTAGTATTAGCTTATAATTTAGTGGTATTAAACCAATTTACCTAAAAAGTATGCATTACAACTTGTATGCCATATTGATGTGATAGATCTGTGTGATGTTTAGTAATCCCTTTCACACGAGTGCTCATGCCTTTGCCCTGGTCTTGATTGCAATCTTGTTAGAGCCCCTTTCTATATAAAGATCCTGGTTATGCCTTGTGTATCGACTTCTTAGTAAATACACCTTTGTGCTGTGCTTTAGTAATCGACTACTAGCTCAGCCAATTTTTTTGATAGACATGACCCTATCGGGCATATGCCTTTTTGGCTGCGGGTCTATAGGACCTCCATGGGCTATATGCTTACCAACCACACGCCTTCTTTAGCTGCACATCTATCGGCACAAACCTATCAACCACATCCTCTTCCGTCTAGTTCCGCACTTGTGGTTCCATCAGCCTAGACCAAGTGTAGTGTTCTGTTCCGCCTAGTTCTTGTAACAGGTCTAACTCAGATAACCCCATCGGCTGTACGTCACTCAATTGTTGTTCTGACGTAATCAAGCCGATGCAACCACACCTAGTTACCTAGGATAACCCTTAAGCACATCTCAGCTAGATATCCGATGTAGATAGCATATCGACTACACCCGCCGAATCGCACCACCACAGATCGGCAAGTTAGCACAATAAGAGCCTCTGTTTGGCACAGCTAGTGCAAAGTAGAACAATTAGTTACATGGCTGATATGCCCCTACATATAGGAAAACATTAAGGCTGAAGGTCGGCTACACAGTTGACCCACCAGTCGGTGGAGTACGCCAAGACACAGACCATACGGATGCATAGTTTGACTAGTCTACCAATATACCATCGGCTAGTTACTCGCACTAATCGACTAGCATGCCGATTCACAGATTGACTAGAACATGTACACAAATCGGCTCAGCCAATGTTCACACAATCAACCAGTTTTGTTAAAGCATAGATCGGCTATGCCAATACGCACGTGATCGGCTAGGTATGCCGATACCCACATAGATTAGTTAAGACACAGCTGCTTTAGGAATCACCCCTCTGTTAGAATGATCAAAGCTTTCATCGATCAATTAGAAAACCGACGCACCTCTCAATCGGCTACACCGGCCAAAGTACACAACCCTAGCTCAATAGGATAGCACAATAGACACGCCTCTGTTAAGCACGACCAAAGCATATCTATTGGCTAAACCTCTGTTGTCCCAATCGGCTCTGTCGTAATCTTCAACAAATAGCCAATTCTAATTAGTTGTTCCTCCTAAAGCTCTACCCAAGTTAGTCTCTAATCTTTTTAATTGTTATATGAGTGGTATGTTAAATGAGTGTTGGATTGCAACTTTATTTTGAAGTAAGATAGTTTTATGTGCACACTTTGAATGTAATGTTGCATTGCATGTAGATACGACTACTTCAGCAAACGGTACCTACGAGATCTCCCAGAAGTCTACAGAGGATGTTTCTGAAGACCAAGTGAACATCACCAAGGGATTAACTGAAGCACCGAACCAAAGTTCGGAAGATATTGACCTTTCTGACTTCAGCCCCACCAGTAAAGGCAAGCCCCGGACATAAACCCTACTTTATTTACACTGCAACCTATGTTATTTATATCTATCTCTGCATTAAGTTCTTAGGAATTGTATGAAAAACCCTATTTGCATTTTCCTAGGAACCAATGTATTGAATGTCAACACTGGAGTCCGACTAGCTGCTATGCTAATAGGACCGGTAGAAGTCGGGTGATTTCCTGTCACTCGCGCGATATAGGAGTTGTAATGTTTACATTCCTGTTATCACTATAAGGATGACGGACGGGAGTTTTGTGAGGTATCATAGTTGAGATGATACCCCATCTGTGTTGTTGAAATTGATAAGGTCGTAGTGTGTGGTAGCGGTGGTTCAGCGTTTGAAAGTACTAGCCACATGCCGCGAAATATGGTAAGCGATAAGCCTAGTAACCAATCGGCCCGAGGAGTGGACATACCCCCCACCACATGTATTTGGTTCTTTTGGTTACTTAAGTTCGACGTGTGGGAATACGTGTTGCAAGGGCAAACAGGAGTACGAGTTTTGTAGTCGCGCTACAGACGTACGTCCTGCACTTTGGAAGTGCGTATGGTCCTGTAGTCGCTTGTGGTGGATCTGATCCACGAGTCGGAATGAAAGGCAAACGGTTGCTTCGGAATGACCCTTTGGTGTTCCAAGCGTGTGAGTTAGGTTTACCTTGCAAGGTTGAATTTCAATTCAGGAATCGTCCGCCTCTCACGATGAATGAGACTGCTTATCCCTTTTACCACATAGAGTAAGAAGTGTAACTAATGATGGAACAATCTTGATGGATGATAATCTCTACCTTGCTTGCTTAGTGTAGGTGCTAACCTAGAATGGATAATCAACTAGAGTGTGAAAGCTAAAATTTGAAAGTAGTTCATACTCTTTGTTGCTTTTCAGCTGAAAATAAACCCAGAACCCTTGAAATGCCTTTATGAGTCTAGTTATGGGCTAAAGTATAACCAAACTTGGGTAAGCCTTGCTGAGTATTAGTATACTCAGCCTTGCTAGTTTTATGTTTTCCAGGTAAAGCCTTTGAAGACCCTTCTCTTCCCCTGTTTTGGCCCTGTGCTCTTCCAGAAGGTTGGTCCGTGGAATGGGATCCGTCCCCGACCAACATTGACAATATCGAGTGATGTCGTGCCAGGGCTTAGCATGACATCCATCTTGACGACGTGTTGTAAATTATCGCGTATGTTTTCCGCTGACAAAAACCATAACTTTAACAGTTTGTAATAATTTCCCTAGATTTGAAACTTCGTACTGCTTTTGAAATCTCTTGTAATGTAATTCCCTGTGATGTAAAATATGATGGTGATTGTATCTCTGGACTCACCTTCGTGTGAGGTAACCTTATTCGATCCTGTATCGGTGGTTTATCGGGACGCTACTCGACAGGCCAAGGGATTATACCGTTTGAAGTATGTTGGAGCCCTCTGGAGTGGACTTGCGTACTTGAGCCGGTATAATTCAGGTTGGTTCTGGCACAGGCAGCAGTTATTCATGCTCTCAAGATCTGGAGACATCATCTTATGGCCGCCAAGTGTAATATTTACACTGACCATAAGAGCCTCAAATATATCTTTACCCAAGCTGACCTGAATATGAGGCAAAGGCGATGGTTAGAACTGATCAAAGACTACGATCTTTATGTACACTACCATCCTGGCAAAGCCAATGTGGTTGCGAATGCACTTAGCCGCAAGGCACATTGTCATTGCTTATCCATAGCAACTTTCAGTGACACTCTCTGCAATCAGATGAGAAAACTCAATCTAGAGATTATCCCTCAAGGTAGTTTAAATCTATTATCTATCGAGTCTACTCTTCAAGATAGAATCATCATGTCGCAATTACATGATGAAGGTATCAAAATTATTAAATCAAAACTATCTCAGGGAGAAGCCAAATATAAGTGTTTCTACACAGATCATCAAGGAGTTCTATGGTTCAACAATCGTATTGTTGTACCTAAAGATCACCAACTTCGTAAACAAATCCTTGATGAAGCCCATCTATCCAAATTCTCTATTCATCCTGGTAGTACCAAAATGTATCAAGATCTTCGACAGAATTTTTGGTGGACCAGAATGAAAAGAGAAATTGCTAAATATGTATCCGAGTGTGATATGTGCCAGAGAGTCAAAGCTAGTCACCTAAAAGCATCTGGTACACTCCAACCACTACCCATTCCGTCATGGAAATGGGAAGACATTAGTATGGATTTCATTGTCGGTCTTCCTAACACATCCCAAAAACATGACTCGATATGGGTAATTATTGATAGACTTACTAAAACGGCTCATTTTCTTCCTGTGCATACCACTTACTCTGCTAAGAAGTATGCCGAAGTCTATCTCGATCAAATTGTTCGGTTGCATGGTGTCCCTAAGACCATTATTTCCGATCGAGGGGCCCAATTCATTGCACGCTTCTGGGAACAATTGTAGTATGCTCTTGGAACCAAACTAATTCGAAGCTCTGCATATCATCCTCAGACTAATGGACAGACTAAGCGAGTCAACCAAATTCTTGAAGACATGCTCCGAGCTTGTATTATTCACTATGGTACAAGCTGGGACAAATGTCTTGCCTTGGCCGAATTCTCTTACAACAACAGCTACCAATCTAGTCTTCAGATGGCTCCTTTTGAAGCGTTATACGATCGAAGATGTCAAACTCCTTTGAGTTTGTCTGAGACCGGTGAGCGCAAAATCTTTGGACCAGACCTAGTCGTTGAAGCCGAAGACAAGGTCAAGGTTATTCAAGCCAACCTTAAAATAGCTCAGTCTAGACAGAAAAGTTATGCAGATAGAAGAAGGAAACCTCTGCAATTCCAAGTAGGAGATTTTGTCTATCTCCGAGTATCCCCTACCAAGGGTGTCCAGCGTTTCGGCATAAAAGGGAAGTTAGCACCCCGATATGTCGGACCCTTCGAAATCGTCAAAGTTTGTGGCCCAGTGGCTTACAAAATTCACCTTCCATCTCAATTGGCTGCCATTCACGATGTTTTCCATATCTCTCAACTTAAGAAGTGTATCAAAGTACCCACGAAAATCATTGAAACCCGTGCCATTGAGATCGAACCCGATCTATCTTACACCGAACAACCTATCCAAATCTTGGATACCAAGGAGAGAGTCACCAGGAGGAAGAAGATCAAAATGTATGAGATCTTATGGGATCATCACACCGAAGAAGAAGCAACTTGGGAAACAAAATCCTATCTTCAACGAAATTTCCCAAACTTCCTTCAAGCTAATTCCCAAGTCTTATCATCCAACTCCATTCTACATCGGAATCTCGGGACGAGATTCTTTTTACGGGGGAAGGCTGTAACATTCAGGTAATTAGAAATATAGACACTAGATTTTAGTGTGAAATATGTATGCTTGCTATGGTAAATGTGAGTAGTACAAAAGACTAGGGGTATAATTGTAATTTCTATAAAATATAGGTCCTTGAGTGTTAATTGGGTGAAATGGAAGATAGCATTAAAACCTAGGATAAATATAATACTAGGTGTCAAATTTATATTACCATAGGAAGGAAAGTATAAAAGATAGGTTAAATCCTAAGTAAAATAAGCCTTTAAGTAAAAACAGGGACCTATGTGTGATTGAAACAAAAATCATAGGGCCTTGATGTAAAATAGTTGAAGTGTAAAAGTAACTTTCATCTTTACTTAAGGGCTAACATGTAAGAATACAAGTCATTATGACATCTCATGAAAACTTGTAAACATATCCAAAATTTCATCAAATCCACTTTGGTAAGGACAAAAGAATTCAAATTCTACCTTTACTCAAAAATTTATCATGAATAGCTGTAAACTTTGAGTTTTTGAACTTGAACCCTAAAACAATATTGTAGAGTTTGAAAAACTCTACAACTTTCATTTTGGGTATTTTCTCATTAAACCTCTAGATCAGTGGAAAATCTTTTGTTACCGAGAGGTCCCTGAAATCCTTGAAAATTCCAAACAAGTCCCCTGGACCCCCCGCTCTCTTCTTCTTCCCCGAGCACGTGCTCTGCTCTGCCCTCCCCTGCCGCCGGCACAGAGCTCTCCCCCTGGCCGCCGCTCTGCCGTCGTCACCGCTCCACCTCCTGCTTCCCCTCCTTCCACGTGTCGCCCCTCCCCAAACCCAGCTCTGTTCCCCTCTTTGATGCCCTTCCCCGCGCGCCATGGTGTCCCGAGCCGCCCGCCGGCCGCCACGTCATCGCCGCCACATTCTGTGCCCACGCCTACTTCCTCTCCTCTTCTCTTCTGCCCAACAAAACCAGGAGATCACAGTGACGCCGTTTGCATCTCTTTCCCCTTCGCCGTGCACACCCCGAGCTCCAATCGCCTCCGCCGCCCGCTCTTTCTCTCCGGTGAGCCACGGGTCACCGTGGACAGCCACCACCGAGCACCCATTGCTCTCACCGACCCCCTAGCAAGTTTCCCCGATCCCTGCTTATGCTTCACAGCCCACAGCCGCCCTCCAATTTTGGCCAGAGCACGGCCACCAACGACCACCGTCCGCCGCCACCTCCAGCTCACCGTGGGCAACCCACTCCGAGCCCTCCCACACCAACACAACCCCTCAGCTAGCACCACATCGACCCCGTGAAGCTCTACGACCCTTCAATTGGTCCCCTAGTGCATCACACTGGCTCCCCAACGAGTTGCCGGCGATCTCCACCCGCCGCCGCTTGCTATTCGCCGTGGGACATTTCTCTCCGGCCTTCCTCGACCTCAATTGCTCCCACCCCAAGCTTCCCTACCTCACCCTGAAGCTCCTCGACTACTTTCCCGCCACTCCCGACCACCGGAACACCGTTCCCGCCGATCAACTCCACCGTCGGCCACACTGTCCCCGTCGCGCCACCGCTTCAGCTCACCCCGACCCGATTCCGGCCACCCCCAGGTGCGCACCGATGTGGTAGTGCTTTCCCACCCCTCCACCCTCGCCGCCGGCGATCGCCGTCGCCGGAACAGACCGGTCAAACCTCTATTCTCCCGTCTGACCACGGCCAGGGACCACGGGTTAAAAGATACAAAAGTTCAGGGGGTTATCTGCAAGGCCTAAGACTTGTGTGAATAGTGCCTTAGGGACCTCCTAGTGTTAATTATGCTGTCAACTTTGAAATTTCATATCAATTCAAGGAAAAACCATAAAAATGCAAACAAAAATTTGTTAGAATCCTCATTTTAAAATCTAAAACTTTCCTTAAGAATTGACTTTCAGTTTCTGAATGGTTTGTGCTTTAATTTAAATGTTAAGTTTAAGTAGTTGTAGGCTAAGAAAATGCATAATAAATGGCAGAAAAATGATAAAAATGTGAAACCAATTGCATTAATCTTGTTTTGATATATATTACTTAGGAAAAATAATTAACCTACTATTTGTATAATAAATTCTTAATGTGTGAGTTTAATTATGAATAATACCTATTTAACCATGTATATTTAATATCTGTAATTTTAAATGTTCAAAAATCATGAGAATATTTTGAGGTACTATTCTTGAGTAGTATAGCCTATCCCTAAATTTCCAACCTAGGGTCAAGTGCAAATCAACCCAAAATAATTACAACATGCTATGATAAGTCCATAGTTTAATAATAACCTAGAGTTAGTATAAATAATTAGCAAAACAAATAAATAAAGCTATCAAAATAGTTATTCTAGTATTTAAAACCAACTCAACATGTTACCCTATGCCTTTAGTTAAATAATTAGGGTAATCAACCCTATTGCTTAGTGTAACTAAATAAAATAATTAATACCCGATAAATGACTGTCCAGTAGAGAAATAATAATAAGTGTACAAAGTAAATTATATTTTCATTGGATTGCAACTTTATCGTGAAACAAAATAAAAGAATATGCATTCCTTAACTTATAGCTTTGCATATCATGTAGACTCGACTACTCTCGCCGACAGTGACTACGAGCTGATCCCGGATCAAGCCGTGGAAGTTTCTGAAGACCCCGGGAACACCGTCTAAAATCTAACTGAACCTCCGAACCAATGTTTGGAAAACTTTGACACTACTGCCCCCAACCCCACGCAAGAAGGCAAGCCCCAGATATAACCCCTACTTTATTACACTGCAACTTATATTATTTATATCTATCTATGCATTACGTTCATAAGGAATTGTATGAGAAACCCTAGTTACATTTTCCTAGGAATCAATGTATTGAATACTAGCATTTGAATTCGAATAGCCGCTCTACTATTAGGACCGGTAGAAGTTGGGTGATTTCCTATCACTCACGCGATATAGGAGTTGTAATATTTACATTCCTATAAACACTATAAGGATGACGGATGGGAATTATGTGAGGCATCATGGTTGAGATGATACCCCGTCTGTGTTGTTGAATTTGATAAGGTCGCAGTGTGTGGTAGCGGTGGTTAAGCGTTTGAAAGTACTAGCCACATGCCGTGAAATATGGTAAGCGGTAAGCCTAGTAACCAATCTGCCCGAGGAGTGGACATACCTCCCACCACTCGTATTTTGGTTTTTTCTGTTACTCGATTCGACGTGTAGGAATATGTGTTGCTGGGCAACCAGGAGTATGGCCATGTAGTCGCTCTACAGGCATACGTCCTGCACATTGGATGTGCGTATGGTCCTGCAGTCGCTTGGGGTGGATCTGATCCACGAGTCGAAATGAAAGGCAAACGGTTGCTTTGGAACAATCTCTGGATGTTCCAAGCGTGTGAGTTAGGTTTACCCTTGCAAGGCTGAAATTCGATTCAGGAATCGTCCGTTTCTCGCGGAGATTGAGACGGCTTGATCCCTTTACCACATAGAGTAACAAGAGCAATTATACCGTTAACAAAGATGATGTTTGGCCAAAAATTCTACCATGCTTGAATAGCTATAGGTGCTTATCTAGAATGAATAATCACATAGAACTTGAAAGCTAAAAGTTGACATTAAGGACCTACTCTTTGTTGCTTTTCAGCTGAAAATTTGACCCAGCCAGAAAAGCCTTCATAAGTCTAGTTACATGGCTAAGTATACCATGAACGGGTAAGCCTTGCTGAGTATTAGAATACTCAGTCTTGCCTTGTGACTTTTTGTTCAGGTAATCCACCTGACGATCCTGCGATGTCTGTGCCGTGGCCTTACCCTTTGCCTGATGGTTGGTCCGTGGAGTGGGAGCCGTCCCCGGCCAACGCAGACCCCTCCGAGTGATATCATGCCAGGGCTAGCATGATATCTGAACTGACGACGTGTACAGTGCCCGTGCTTTAAACACCGCTGCAAGACTTGAAAATTTAAACGGTTTTGTAATAATTTCCATCAGTTGATACTGATGTTACTTTTAAAATACTCATGTATTGTATCTGCCTATGATGTAAAAATGTGATGGCATTTGTATCTCTGGACTCGCCTTCGTGCGAGGTACCTTGTTTGATCCTGCATTCGGTGGTTTATCGGGACGTTATCCGACAGGCCAAAAGATTATACTGTTTGAAGCACGTTGGAGCTCTCCAGAGTGGACTCGTGTACATGAGCCGGTGTAATTCAGGTTGGTTCTGCCACAACAGAAATCCCAGGGACCTCACAGTAGAGCAAAATTCTCCATTGATCCAAAACTCTAATGAGGAAGTGACCAAAATAAAAATTGTAGCGTTTTTCAAACCCTACAACATTGCTTTAGAGTTCAAGTTCAAAAATCCAAGGTACACAGCTTTAAATTTTAAAATTTGAATCAAAGTTGTATTTAAATAAGTTTTGTCCTTTCTAAGGTAGATTTCATGCAGGTTTGGACATAATTGCAAGTTTTCATGCAATGTCATGATGACTTGCATTCTTACATTTTGGTCCTAAGTAAACTTTGAAAGTGAATTTTATACTTTAATTATTTTGCATAAAACGACCCATACTTTTGTATTAATCACATCTAGGTCCTTATTTTCACATAAACACCCAAATTTCATAGAATTTAACATATCTATTACAATTTCTTTCCTATTGTGATACAAATTTGACACCTAGAGTGTCACATTCTTCCTATGTTTTTGATTCTACCTCCCATTCTTACCCAATTAACACTAAAGGGCCCATATTTTCTAAAATTACATAAATACCCTTTTTCCCTTTGCACTTAAATTTGAACACACATACACAAAATCAAACATGCACACTTTACACTAAACTCTGGGGTTTATAATTCTAAATACCTGAATGTCACAGCCTTCCTCCCTAAAAAGAATCTCATCCTGAGATTCCGGACCAGAATGGAATCGGGCGATTAGATTTGGGAGTTGGCTTGAAGGAAGTTTGGGAAATTTTGTTGAAGATAAGGTTTGGTTTCCCAAGTTGCTTCTTCTTCAGTATGATGGTTCCACTGAATCTTGTACATTTTGATGGTTTCCCTCCTAGTGCTTCTTTGTTTGACGTCTAGGACTTTGATTGGATGTTCGACATAGGATAGATCCGGTTGGATGTCAATGGCTTGAGATTCTATGATCTCAGTAGGAGTTTTGATGCACTTCCTAAGTTGAGATACATGGAAGACATCATGGATGGCCGCTAGTTGAGGGGGAAGTTGGAGATGATAAGCTACGGATCCGCAGATTTCAGTAATTTCAAAGGGTTCGACATAACGAGGAGCAAGTTTCCCTTTTACGCCGAACCTTTGAACACCTCAGCTAGGAGATACTCGAAGATAGATGAAGTCTCCGATTTGGAATTGTATCGGTCTTCTTCGGATGTCAGCGTAGCTCTTCTGTCGAGATTGGGCTGCCTTTAGATTAGTCTATATAGTCTTCACCTTATCCTCTGCTTCAATGACCAGGTCAGGTCCAAAAATCTTACGTTCGCCGGTTTGTGATGTGACACTCAGGTATTTAGTATGGTCATACCCTAAATTTTAGTATGATGTTGTGTGCAAAATGTGGTGAAAGTATGTTTAAAAATTTAAATACTAGGAAAAAGGGTTGTTTATATAACTATAATTTAATAAAGGTCCTATAGTATGAATTGGGTAAGTATGGAAGGTGTAACATTCAGATAATTAGAGATATAGACACTAGGTATTAGTGAGATATAGGTATGCTTGCTATGATACATGCGAGTTGTACAAAGAACTAGGGGTATAATTGTAATTTATAAATTATATAAGTCCTTGAGTGTAATTGGGTAAATATAATATTAAGTGTCAAATCTAAATGACCATAGAGAAGAAAAGTATAAAAGGTAAGTTAAAACCTAAGAAAAATAGACCTTTGTGTGAAACTAGGGACCTATGTGTGAGTAAAACAAAAATTTAAGGGCTTACAGGTGAAATAAATGAAGTATAAAAGGAAAAATTCAGGTTTACATAAGGACTCATATGTAAAAATACAAGTAATCATGACAATCCAGGAAAATTTATAAACCTACCCAAAATTTGATCAAATTTATTTGGATAAATACAAAGGTAATTCAAATTCTACCTTTATTCAAAAACTTAACCTAAAGAGTTGTAAACTTTGAATTTCTGAACTTGAGCCCTAAAGCAATGTTGTAGAGTATGAAAAACTCTACAACTTTCATGTTGAGCCTTTTCTCATTTGACCTTTGTAGCAGTGAGAAATCTTAGTTTACCGAGAGGTCCTTAAACTTTCTTAAATTTTTAAACAAGTCCTCCGGACCCCTTTCCTTCTCTTCCTCCTCCCCGAGCACGTGCTCTCCCCTGCTCGGCTTAGTCCTGCTCTGCCGCCGGCAGTGCTTCCCCTCCGGCCACCGCTGTGCAGGCTGTCGCCGTCCACCTCCTGCTTCCTTTTCATCCACGCGTCATCCTCTTCCCCTCCCAGTCCTGTTCCTCTCCCCTGGTGGCCTCCCGCGCGCGCGCCACGGCTTCCCCGAGCGTCCGCCAGCCGCCACATCCTCGTCGCCGTGGAAAGCCCACCGCAGAGCCTTAAACCTCTATCTCTCGCGCGCATTAGCACCACACCAACCTCTACGTTCTATTCCTCCAGAGCCTTTGGCATTTCTCGAGCTCCCAATCCACATTCCACCGCCGCCGTTCCTCTTCTGCTCCGGCAACGCACGGCATCACCGTGGGTAGCATGATTCGAGCGTCTCCACACCCTCACGATTCCCTAGCCAGCACCACATCATCACCCCGGAGCTCTACGACCACTCAGTGGAGTCTCTATTGCCCTACATCTCCCTCCTGATGCTCGCCGGCGTCTGTCCTCGCCGCCGCCACCCCTGTCTCCGTCGGTCATCCCTAATCCGAAGTGTATGCTTCCAATTGATAGCATCACCACCATCCCCACGTCTCACTGGTTCTCGTGCGCAGGTTCTTCGCCGGTGTTGACCGCCGGAGCACCACTGTCGTCGTCGACCCCTCCACCGCCGCTTCAGGCTCTCATCGGGATCCCCTCTTCTGACCACCCCAGTCCACGACAAGAGGTGCACCCGAACCATCGTGAGTTCCTGAGTCTCCTCCTCCCCTCAGACCTCGCCACCGGCGACCCTCCTCGCCGGAAGATGGCCGTCCTCTCCTTGCTCTACTCCTGTCTCTAGCCCAGGGACCTCGGGTTAGAAGAATTAGAAGCCCAGGGGGCTATCTGCAAGATCCTAGACTCAAGTGAATAGTGCTGAAAGGACCTCTTATTATTATTTCTGATGCAGACTTTGAAATTCTATATCAATTCAAGGAGAAATCACAAAAATACGAACTAAAAATTGTTAGAATCTTCTTTTAAAGATCTACAACTTTATTTAAGGGATGAACTTCAGTTTCTAAATATTTTATGCTTTAATTTAAATGTTAAGATTAATTGGTTATAGACTTCAATAATGCATAGTAATTAATAGAAAAATGATAAAAATGTGAAACCAGTTGTATTGATTCTCTTTTGACATGTAGAATTTAAGAAAAATAATTATCCTATCATTTAAGTGGTATTTTCTTAGTATATAGGTTTAATTATAACTAATGCATAAGTTAACCTTGTATAATTAATATTGTAAATTTAAATGCTCTAAAATCATGAAAATATTTTCTGGTACTGTTCTATCATAGTGTAGTCTGTCACTAAATTCCCAATCTAGGATTAGGTGGCAAACAACTAAAACAAATTGAACATTTTATAGTAAGTACATAATTTAACATCAACATGAGATTCATGTTAGTAATTAGTGTAATCAATAAATAAAGCTATTTAATATAGTTATCGGGAACCACCCCAACCTGTTGCCCCCTGTCACTAGTTAAATACTTAGTATAATTAACCCTGCTGTTTAATGTATCTAGGTAAAATAGTTAATACTCAATAAATGACTGCCCAGGAATAGATTGCATAAGTAATAAATATATTCTACTTTCTTTGGATTGCAACTTTATTATGAAATAACATAAAAGAATATGCATTCTTCAACTTATAGTTTTGCATATCATGTAGACTCAACTACTCTCACCGACGGTGATTACGAAGTGGTTCTGGAACAAGGAGTAGAACCAGCTGAAGACCCCGGGAACGCTGTCAAAGGTTTAACTGAAGATCCGAACCAAAGTTCGGAAAACTTTGACCTTACTGTTCTCAACCCTACGCAAGAAGGCAAGCCTCGGACATAACCCACTATTTTATTTACACTGCAATTTATATCTATTTATATTTTTATGCATTAAGTTCTTAGGAATTGCTTGGAACCTTAGTTGCATAATTCCAGGAACCAATGTACTGAACACTAGAACTTGAGTCCGACTAACTGCTATGCTAATAGGACCGGTAGAAGTCGAGTGATTTCCTGTCACTCGCGCGATATAGGAGTTGTAATGTTTACATTCCTATTATCACTATAAGGATGACGGACGGGAGTTTTGTGAGGTATCATGGTTGAGATGATACCCCGTCTGTGTTGTTGAAACTGATAAGATCACAGGGTGTGGTAGCGGTGGTTAAGCGTTTGAAAGTACTAGCCACATGCCGCGAAATATGGTAAGCGGTAAGCCTAGTAACCAATCGGCCCGAGGAGTGGACATACCCCCCACCACATGTATTTGGTTCTTTTGGTTACTTGGTTCGACGTGTAGGAATACGTGTTGCTGAGCAACCAGGAGTACGGGTTTTGTAGTCGCGCTACAGACGTACGTCCCGCACTTTGGAAGTGCATATGGTCCTGCAGTCGCTTGTGGTGGATCTGATCCACGAGTCGGAATGAGAGGCAAACGGTTGCTTCGGAACGACCCTTTGGTGTTCCAAGCGTGTGAGTTAGGTTTATCCTTGCAAGGTTGAATTTGATTCAGAATCATCCGCTTCTCACGAAGATTGAGACTGCTTGATCCCTTTACCACATAGAGTAACAAGAGAAATATTATGATTATCAAAGATGATGTTTGGTTAAAGATTTTACCATACTTGAGTAGTTATAGGTGCTTACCTAGAATGGATAATCGACTAGAACCTGAAAGCTAAAAGTTGAAATTAAGGATCTACTCTTTGTTGCTTTTCAGCTGAAAACTCTACCCAAAACCTGAAAAGCCTGCATAAGTCTAGATACATGGCTAAGTATACCATGAGCGGGTAAGTCTTGCTGAGTATTAGCATACTCAATCTTGCTTTGTAACTATCTACTTCAGGTAATCCCCCTGATGAGCCAGCTTTCATTACACCGTGGCCATATCCCCTGCCTGATGGTTGGTCCGTGGAGTGGGATCCGTCCCCGGCCAACACAGATTCCGCTGAGTGATACCATGCCAGGGCTAGCATGATATCCGTAGTATCAACGCGTACAATGTCCGTGTTTTCAAACTCCGCTACTGTAACCTAATACTTAAACTGTTTTGTAATAATGTCCCTTCTTGAGGACTAATGTTACTTTTATGCACTTATGTAACATACCTGCTTGTGATGTAAAGTGTAATGGCTTTTGTATCTCTGGACTCGCCCTCGTGCGAGGTACCTTGTTTGATCCTGCTTTCGGTGGTTTATCGGGATGTTACCCGACAGGCCAAGGGATTATACCGTTTGAAGCACGATGAAGCCCTTGAGAGAGGACTCGCGTACTTGAACCGGTGTAATTTAGGTTGGTTCTGCCACAGCTGGTATCAGAGCTAACAAGAGTACCCCGGAGATATATTTAGCCTTAAAAGATAATTTATAGTATAGACTTGGTCAATCAAGTATTTGTAAACTACGTTGGGTTCGTTAAGGATTATGCATAGTACGTAAGGCCCTAGGGTAATGTTAAGAAGGGAATTAGAGGTGGCTGTAATATATATATATAACTCTAACTCCCAGCATTACTTTTCTGTTAAAATTTAAATTTATGCACAACCCAACTTTATTTTCGGTAACGACACCTTCGATCGTGAGGTAAGAAGGTAAGGATCCTCAGCCAACTGAGGGAGCTTGGCCTTCCTGTCGGTGATGCGAACCGAACGCTGTTTCTCAAGCAGTGACTTACTTGAGTTGCTGCCAATGTACCAACTTCGGTTGACTACATTGGGAGTAGATGGTTCGGCGCAGGGTATGGCGATCACTGTTCATACCCCAGCATTTTGCGGTACCCCCGTGAATATGTTGTTTCGATAACGTATTGTGACACTCAGGTAATTAGCTTGGTCACACATTAGAGTTTTGGTATGCTTGTATGTTTTAAGTATGGTAAGTGTGTATTTTATGTATGCAATGCTATGGAAGAAGGGATATTTGTGTAATTAATATTAACAAAAGGTCCTTTTATGCAAAATGGGTGGAGATGGGGGGAAAGTTTAAAAGCATAAGGGTTAGTGTGCAAAAAGTGATATCTGTGGTTAATTTGCAAAAATATATATGAAATTACCATAGGGTATATGTGTAAGGGTAACTTTACTTATGGATTTACATAAAATACGGAATTATTACTAAGTCTATTTTATTTCTAAAACTATTGCTCAAATGCAGATGAACCTTAAAGAGAAGTTGTAGAGTTTGAAAAACCATGCACTTTTGCTTTTTGGACCATCTTCATTTGAGCATTGGTTTAAAAGTTGCAAGTCCTTTACAGTAAGGTCCCTGCCTTTGTCTGAATTTACAGATCAGTCCACAAATCAGTTCATCCCCTTTCTTCCTCAGGCGCCTCTGCTCCCCCTGCTCTGCCTCCCCTGGTTCTTCTGCCGCCGGCGTAATGCGCCGCCCCTGGTCACCGCCGGCCACCCCCTGCTCTTCCCCGTCCACGCGTCGCCCCTCTGCTCGGCCACCGCTCCATTTCCCCCTGCTGGCGCCCTGCCCGCGCGCCACGGCGCCTGCGGCACTGCCGCACCGCCACCGGTGTTCCCTGCCGCCGCCGTGCATCCGAGGTCCATCCTCCCCGCTAGCATCCCCAAACCCGAGCTCAGCTTGCCGTGCCCCCTTTTGCCTCTCCAATTGCCTATAAAAAGACGCCCCGGACCCTCCCCGCGCGCGTGCACAGACCTCGCCGCCGCCCCATTAGCGCCGCCAGCTCCGGTCACCGTGGGACTCGCCCCTCCGCTCAGTTCCTTCCCAAACCGACTACACCAGTAGCTTCCCCGTGCCCCACTGCAGCCTCCCGGCCCGGCCCTTCCCTCTTTCGCCCGCCGGAAGCTCCCCGCCGCCGTGCGCCACCGGCCGCCGGTTCTGCCCTCCGTGGGCAGCTCGCCTCCGGCCATTCCAAGCCTCCCCGAGACTACCCACAGGTAGCGCAGGACCTCCTCATGCTCCCCCTCTCTTTTCCCCTCACCGCCGGCGACCCCTACGGCCGAATTTGGCCGGACCCGTACCTCCCCCCACCGCCGGCCATGGCCTGGACCCAATTGCTTGGAAGGTTTTTCTTCCAGGGGGTTTTCTGCTAAATGTTAAGGGCTGTTCTGTAAAGGATGGCTGTTATTTCATGTGAGAGCTTTTCCTGTCTTGTAAAATCCGTAACAATTCACAGAAAAATCCAAAAATAGCAAAACCAGTTTTGTTAGAAAATAGATTTCAAACTCTATGACTTTTGTTAATAGAGTTTAATTTGAAATAAAATATTTCTACCTGTGTTTTGAATCTAAAGTTAAGGGGTAAAATACACTCAATCTTGTTATTTCATGTTCTTTTCTTTTTTTAAAGTATAGTATGAATGTTTAATGAACTCTAGTTAACTTGTGTAAAGTTGCAAACTTAAACTTGTTTTAAATTTAACTTCTTTTATTTGAACTTTCAAATTTGAAATATTAAATAAACCTATTATATAACCTCTTCTAAATTAACACTATTGTTAGTCTCTAATGTGATATTTTATAATCAAATTTCTGTAATCTTTTATTTAAAAGTTTTTAATTCAAATTTTGGTTCATTTCAAATTTAATTTAAATGTTTTAGTTCTTATTACAATAAATTCTACCATATCTTTATAAATAGTGTTTCAAATCTAAACCCTCTTTATTTTATGCATGTTTGTGTGTTAATTGGATGAGTATAATATTTGAAATGTGAATTTTTAAATTTAAATTTCACCTTATTAATTTATTGCATTTCATATAGAATCAACGACACTCGACGACGGAGATTACGAACTGGTCTTAGGGCAAGACCAAGGCTTTCCAGAAGATCCAGCACAAGTCGTCGAAGGACTAACCGAAACTCCAAACCCGAGTTCGGAAATCTCCGACTCTCCTGCCCCCACCCCCACTCAAGAAGGCAAGCCCCGGACATATCCCATTACTTTATTTACACTGCAATCTATGCCTATCTATATTATATCTTGCATTAAGTCTAGGAGTTGGAGTGAAACCCTAGATGCATGAATCCTAGGAATCCAATGTAATGCTTCCGAGTCCTTATCGGTTAGATGCTTCGCTAATAGGACCGGTAGAAGTCGGGTGATTTCCTGTCACTCGCGCGATATAGGAGTTGCATGTTTACATTTCTGCAACCACTATAAGGATGACGGACAGGGTCATGTGTTGTATCATGACCTGAGGTTTTACCCTGTCTGTTTCGATAAAAGTTTTAAGGCCGAAATGTATGGTAGTGGTGGCTAAGTTTTTGAAAGTACTAGCCACATGCCGCGAAATATGGTAAGCGGTAAGCCTAGTACCCGATTGGCCTGGCAAATGGACTTGTCTCCACCACTCGACTTTTATTTTATGTTTACACGCACCGACGTGTGGGAGTACGTTCTGAAGGCAGACAGGAATACGGGTTTTGTAATCGCGCTACAGACGTATGTCCTGTACACATTGGGTGTGCGTACGGTCCTGCAGTCGCTTGTGGTGGCCCTGATCCATAACCCGGAATATGAGGGAAACGGTTGCTTGAAACACCCGGTTGGTTTTTCAAGCGTGTGTATTAGGTTTACCTTGCAAGGTTAAATTCGATTCGAATCGTCCGCCTCTCACGAAGCTTGAGATTGCTTATCACTTCTGCCACATTGAGTAAAAAGTGGAACTAATGATGGATAATCTTGATGGATGATAATCACTACCTTGCTTGCTTAGTGTAGGTGCTAATCTAGAATAAATACTCAACTAGAAAATGAAAGCTAAAACTTGAAAATAGTTCATACTCTTTGTTACTTTTCAGCTGAAAATAAACCCAGAGCCGTTGCAATGCCTTCACGAGTCTAGTTATGGGCTAAGTATACCCAGCCCCGGGTAAGCCTTGCTGAGTATTAGCATACTCAGCCTTGCCAATATCTGTTTCAGGTATAACCTTCAAAAATCCCACGGACAACCTTGTGTGGCCTACGTCCGTTCCGTTTGGCTGGTCCGTGGAGTGGGACCCGTCCCAGACCGGCACTGACCCTCCGGAGTGACACCAAGCCCTGGGCTAAGCTTGGCGTTCGCCTTCGCGACGTGTGTAGTCGCGTAAAACTTTTTCTTCCGCTGTGAGTTTAGACAAGCTGTTACGCTTGTCAGTTTGAACATGGTTGTATAAATTTACTTCTCTTTGAACTCGTTTTGTAATAATGTATATATATGGCTGTAATTTAAAATTGATGAGCTATTCTTTGATGTGAACTCATCTTCGTGCGAGGTAAACCTGCTTCGATCCTGTTGAACCGTGGTTGTATCGGGCAGAGACCCGACAGACCAAAGGATTGTTCCGTTTGAAGTGCGTTGGGCTGATTGCACTTGTACGGCGATCAATAGCGCACTTGAGCCGGAATAATTCGAGCGGTTCTGCCACAGCTGGTATTAGAGCTGTAGGTTTATCTTTACATCTGGAAAAGCTCTTAAAAAGTATTTTCGGGATAAAAGTTGCCAACAAATGGGTTTATAAAATACGTTGGATTCGTTAAGGTTGGTGATTAGAACGTAAAGCCCTAGGGGTTTATATGGGAAAGTATCAGGTGGCAATAAGAGTATATATGTATGTAAATCTGACCTGCAGCACTACTTTTTGTCAAAACTTAAATTCTTGTACAACTCAATTTTACTTCCTGTAACGACATCTACGTACGGAGGTAAGAAGGTAAGGATCCTCAGCCAACTGAGGGAGCTTGGCCTTCCCGTCGGTGATGCGAGCCGAACGCTGTTTCTCAAGCAGTGGCCTACTTGAGATGCTGCCAATATACCAACTTAGGTTGATTATATTGGGAGTATATGGTTCGGCGCAGGGTATGGCGATCGCTGTTCATACCCCCGCATTTTGCGGTACCCCCCCCCCCCCCGTGAATACGTTGTTTCGATAACGTATGTTAACGTTGTCTGTACGGCGGTAATTGTACAGATGCTGTTTCTATAGTGAGCAGTAATGTTTGGGGACGCTTTCATGTCGTGCTGCCATGAAAGGTTCATGAGATATATATATCTGTGTGTTCTTCTGCAGGTACACTAACCACGTTTAGTCTATTAGAATGCGTAGGGTTTACCGACTAGTTATATATAGTGAGAGACGTATGGTTATGCCACCGGAATTAACCACGTAAGTCCGAGCATATTCGGCAGTTGTTTTGGTTGTGAGGACGAGTAGCGCGTGCATGCATCTTTTGTCAATAAAAGAATTTCATATATGATGGACATGTTGCTTGTATTTGGAATGTGTTAATGATGAGTTAAGGACAGCTTTAAGTTGGGTATCTTATATGGGATCTTAGCTTGCCATCTGATTTCCAGCCTTTGCTGTTAACAGAATTGGTTATCTTGATCTGTTTATCTTGTACTCTCCTAACAAGATAACAAGTTTTACCATTTGCATCCTGGTCGCAGATGGCAGCACCTTCCAATGTTTTCTGGGATCCGGAAGGGCATCTCCACACTAATGCCCTTCACTGGGAGGGTTTTCCCCGCTTGCTATGGGAATCTTTGCAGGCTTTCCATTATACAGAACCCCCTCAGTATGACGCTGTTGAACATATGGAAGACGGAATCCATAGGGCCCATGTCAGGATGATTATACCTCAGCATCCTTTCCGTTCACAATGGCAGCCTATTGAGATCAGCACGATGGGCTACAGAATTGTGGACACTATTGAAGCAGCGGCCCTAGAAGCCATTTATGCTTTTTGCAGTCAACACCCCGAGGAAGTTGTAGGACAACCTATTGGTTTGTTTGCCACAACAGATCCTGGTGAAGCGGAGCGAGACCTCGGAACAATTCCTGAAAGTCATAGACTGGAAGGTCCACCAGAAGAAGTAGTGCAAGGAATGAGGTGTTATACGGGCGTGCAATACCACTATCACATGCTGCTACGCCGTGAGATAGGCCATCTGATTACTGCTGCGCGAAGTTTCCACGGGGACGCTGCCAGATACTTCACCCAGGCAGATCAACTTCAAGCAGTGGTAATTGAGAAGAATGGAATAATCGCTACTCAAAACGAGACCATCCACCATAGGGAGGATCAGATTAATGAAAGTGATCATATAATCACTCAGCGGAATACGGTTATCGAATTCCTGCAGACACAAGTCCAAGACCTAATTCTTGCGGTGGATGGCGCTCAAGCCCAGATCGAGGAATTGCAGCAGCTTCCGAATCCTCCAGATGCACCGGCAGCACCTGAAGCTGAAGAGGAAGATCCCGAGGAGATTGAAGGGGTCTCCGAACTTGATTCTGAGCATGGGGATCCTGTCGTTAGTCCCCATCATTCTTCCTCTGGAAGCCAGTCATCAGTGGGCAATTTTGATGACTTTTAGTTTTGGTTGACAGGGTGATGGTTTAGATGTAATAAATGTATAAGATGTACCCTAAGTAGTGTGTAGAATATCTAGTTATAAAGCCACTTGTTGTATATGTGGCATGTACTTTTGGGTAAAAGTTTGTAACCATTTGAGTGTGCTGATGTAAGATAGTAGTATCTTTATAGTAATCTAAATCCTGAGTTTTGGTTACCTGGTTCCACATCTGTGTGCCTGTTATGAGTAGACTGAATGGAGCATATGCATTACATTTCAGCTGGATAAATTGCATATTATCTGAAATTGGAGCAAGATTATGGTTGATAATGGATATCTTCTTTATTTCAGATGGTTGGAGCTACTCGAGGAACCCCGGAAGGATTCCGGGCAGGACAACCTGGTAGTTCCCAGCAACCACCACCGCCACCTCCGAACTTGGCCGAGGTTATGGCCCGGCAGACTGAACTTCTAAATCAGCTTGTGCAAGCTCAGATGGGCCATTTCCAGCAGCAACCCCGAGGCCGAGGTGAACCTCTGTCGGCCAACTATCAGGACTTCCTCAGCACCCAACCTCCTTTATTCCACAAGGCCGAAGAGCCTTTAGATGCGGATGCCTGGTTGCGGACTATTGAGTCCAAATTCGCTTTACTATCAGCTCCATGTTCAGAGGAGAACAAGGTGCTCTTCGCCGCCCAGCAACTCCGAGGCCATGCACGTCTTTGGTGGGATCAGTTTCATGCAATGCAACCCGCCGAACACGTGGTCATTTGGGATGAATTTCGGACTGCTTTCCGGGCCCATCATATACCAGCAGGACTCATTGAGCGAAAGCTCAATGAATTTTTAAATCTGACCCAAGGTACCCGCACAGTTACACAGTATGCACAGGTTTTTAATCACCTGTGCCAGTATGCGGGATCACATGCGGACACAGATGCCCGCAAATGTGATCGTTTCCGTCGAGGCCTAAACACCAAGCTCAAAGAATGGCTAAATTTAGTGAAGGCTGAAAATTTCAATGAGTTGGTCAACATGGCCATAACTCAAGAAGACTGCATTGCCGCCCACAGGGCGGAAAAGAAACGAAAAGCACCCACAGGGCCTGCAACTCCACAGTCGCTGCGGTATCGGTTGATTCCGAGCAACGCCCCTCGAGCTCCGCCTCGTAATATTTTGCCTGGCAGATGGGTAGCCCGACCTCCTCAACAAGCACAGTTCAACCGACCACCCCTGCCACAAAATCAGCAACAACCCCAACAAGGTCCACGACCGAGCTTTCCGCCAGCTACTCCAGGAAACAACAATAATCGTTGTTTCAATTGCGGAAGCCCGTCCCATTTCATTAAGGATTGCCCTCAACCTAGGAAATCATTCCAAGGGCAAACATCTAATCCAAACTACAAGGGCAAGGGTAGGAGACAAGTGGTGCAGGTCCGACAAGGGAGGGTGAATCTCACCACACTCTCCGAACTTCCTGAAGGGGCACCGATAATGACGGGTACATTTTCTATCAACTATCACCCCGTTATTGCTCTTTTTGATACTGGTGCCACCCATAGTTTTATCAGTATGGATTGTGGGACTAAAATAGGCTTGGATGTCTATCCTGTTAATGGTGTATATATGATAACAACTCCGGGTGGTAATATCTCCTCAAATCAAGTTTGTAGAAATGTACCAATTCAAATGGGTAACAATCTGATGAAGGCAGATTTACTCTTACTAGACCTAAAAGGAATAGATGTTCTTTTAGGGGTAAATTGGATGACCCAACATCATGTGTCTCTAGATATTCCTTCAAGAACCGTGGAGATAGGTTCCCCAGAAAATGAACCTACCATTCTTTATCTTCCCCAACCAAAGTCCTTTCATTCTTACACTTATGCCGTATCTGGGGTCAAACTAGAAGATATTCCAGTTGTCTGTGAATATCCAGATGTTTTCCCGGATGACTTACCTGGAATGCCCCCAGACAGGGATATCGAGTTCATCATAGAACTCCAACCTGGTACAGCCCCTATCTCCAAAAAGTCCTATCGTATGCCTCCTAATGAGTGGGTGGAATTAAAAATCCAACTCCAAGATCTCTTAGACAAAGGCTTTATCCGTCAAAGTGCATCACCATGGGGTTGTCCAGCCTTATTTGTGAAAAAGAAAGATAATAGTTTGAGGCTATGTGTGGATTACCGTCCTCTCAATGCGGTGACTATCAAAAATAAGTATCCTTTACCCCGCATTGATATCCTCTTTGATCAATTAGCCGGAGCCAAGGTGTTTTCTAAAATAGATCTTCGTTCCGGCTACCACCAAATTAAGATTCGGCCCGGTGATGTTCCAAAAACAGCTTTTTCCACTCGGTATGGTCTATACGAATATCTTGTCATGTCATTTGGTCTCACTAATGCCCCAGCCTATTTCATGTACCTAATGAATTCTGTTTTCATGCAAGAGCTCGACAAGTTTGTCGTGGTCTTCATTGATGATATCTTGATCTATTCTAAAACTCCAGAAGATCATGCTAAACATCTTCATATCATCCTTCAGCGATTAAGAGACCATCACTTGTACGCCAAATTCTCTAAATGTGAGTTTTGGCTTGAAACAGTCAAATTCCTGGGCCATACCATTTCTAGTGACGGAATATCCGTCGATCCCAGTAAAGTACAAGAAGTGATGGATTGGAAACCCCCGACCTCAGTCCACCAAATTCGTAGTTTTCTCGGTCTAGCTGGCTATTATCGTCGTTTCATTCCTGACTTTTCCAGAATAGCCAAACCTATGACCGAACTACTAAAGAAGGGTGTGAAATTCTCCTGGGATCAAAAATGCGAAAATGCATTTCGTCTTCTCAGAAAACATCTTACAACGGCTCCAGTTTTAGCTCAACCAGATGTCTCAAAACCTTTTGACATCTACTGTGATGCATCGGGAACTGGACTTGGTTGTGTACTTATGCAAGACAACCGAGTAATTGCATATGCATCACGAGCACTTAGGGTTCATGAACAAAATTATCCCACCCATGATCTCGAACTCGCAGCAGTTATTCATGCCCTAAAGATCTGGAGACACCATCTGATGGGTATGAAATGTCATATTTATACCGATCATAAAAGCCTCAAGTATATCTTTACCTAGGCGGATCTGAATATGAGGCAAAGGCGCTGGCTAGAACTAATCAAGGATTATGATTTAGAAGTACACTATCATCCCGGCAAAGCTAATGTCGTTGCAGATGCCCTTAGTCGCAAAGCACATTGTTCTTGTCTATCCATTGAAACATTCGACGAAACTCTTTGTTGGGAAATGAGTAAGCTCAACCTAGAGATCATCTCTCAAGGTGACTTAAACCATCTTTCGGTTGAAGCCACACTCAGAAATAGCATTGTTCTAGCGCAACAGCGTAATAAAGGAATTAGAATCATTAAACAGAAGCTGATGCAAGGAGAAGGGAAGTATAAATATTTCCGAGTAGATCCTGAAGGAGTATTATGGTTCAACGAGCGTATTGTTGTACCAAAGGACCATAAACTCCGAAAGCAAATAATGGATGAGGCCCATCTATCTAAATTCTCTATACACCCTGGCAGTATGAAGATGTATCAGGATCTAAAACAGAACTTTTGGTGGACTCGTATGAGATGAGAAATAGCCAAATATGTATCAGAATGTGATATCTGCCAAAGAGTTAAAGCCAGTTATTTGAAGACTGCTGGTATCCTTCAACCTCTACCCATTCCCTTGTGGAAGTGGGAGGATATCAGTATGGACTTTATTGTTGGCCTACCCAACACTTCTCGGAGGCATGACTCTATTTGGGTAATCGTTGATCGATTAACCAAGACTGCACATTTTCTTCCCGTGCATACCACATACAATGCCAAAAGGTATGCTGAGATTTATCTGGATCAGATTATTCGACTCCATGGAGTACCTAAAACGATCATTTCAGATCGTGGAGCACAATTTGTTGCTAGGTTCTGGGAGCAGCTCCATGATGCTCTTGGGACTAAATTAATTCGAAGCTCCGCCTATCATCCCCAGACGGATGGGCAAACTGAGCGAATAAACTAGATTTTAGAAGATATGCTCAGAGCTTGTGTACTCCAATTCGACAAGAATTGGGATAAGTACTTGTCATTAGCAGAATTTTCTTACAATAATAGCTATCAGACAAGTATTAAGATGGCCCCCTTTGAAGCATTATACGGTCGCCGATGCCGAACTCCTTTGAGTTGGTCACAAACCGGCGAGCGTAAAATTTTTGGACCCGATCTAGTTATGGAAGTAGAAGATAAGGTCAGGCCTATCCAGGGCAATCTAAAGGCCGCCCAATCTCGACAGAAAAGCTACGCGGATATACGAAGAAGACCATTACAGTTTCACGTCGGAGACTTCGTATATCTTCGAGTATCTCCTACCCGAGGGATTCAAAGATTTGGTGTAAAAGGAAAACTTGCTCCTCGATACATCGGACCCTTTGAAATTCTTGAAATCTGTGGACCTGTAGCTTACCGTCTCCAACTTCCACCTCAATTAGCGGCCATCCATAACATCTTTCATGTATCCCAACTCAGAAAGTGTATTAAAATCCCCACCGAGATCATCGATTCCCAAGCTATCGAAATCGAACCAGATCTGACCTATACAGAACATCCCATCAGAATCCTTGACACTAAAGAGAGAAGTACCAGAAGAGAGACCACCAAAATGTACAAGATTCAATGGAACCATCACACAGAGGAAGAGGCAACATGGGAAACCGAATCTTATCTTCAACACAACTTTCCCGATTTCTTCCAAACCAATCTTCGAGCTTAATCTTCCTGTCCTATTCTGCTTCGGAATCTCGGGACGAGATTCTTTTTAGGGGGGAAGGCTGTGACACTCAGGTAATTAGCTTGGTCACACATTAGAGTTTTGGTATGCTTGTATGTTTTAAGTATGGTAAGTGTGTATTTTATGTATGCAATGCTATGGAAGAAGGGATATTTGTGTAATTAATATTAACAAAAGGTCCTTTTATGCAAAATGGGTGGAGATGGGGGGAAAGTTTAAAAGCATAAGGGTTAGTGTGCAAAAAGTGATATCTGTGGTTAATTTGCAAAAATATATATGAAATTACCATAGGGTATATGTGTAAGGGTAACTTTACTTATGGATTTACATAAAATACGGAATTATTACTAAGTCTATTTTATTTCTAAAACTATTGCTCAAATGCAGATGAACCTTAAAGAGAAGTTGTAGAGTTTGAAAAACCATGCACTTTTGCTTTTTGGACCATCTTCATTTGAGCATTGGTTTAAAAGTTGCAAGTCCTTTACAGTAAGGTCCCTGCCTTTCTCTGAATTTACAGATCAGTCCACAAATCAGTTCATCCCCTTTCTTCCTCAGGCGCCTCTGCTCCCCCTGCTCTGCCTCCCCTGGTTCTTCTGCCGCCGGCGTAATGCACCGCCCCTGGTCACCGCCGGCCACCCCCTGCTCTTCCCCGTCCATGCGTCGCCCCTCTGCTCGGCCACCGCTCCATTTCCCCCTGCTGGCGCCCTGCCCGCGCGCCACGGCGCCTGCGGCACTGCCGCACCGCCACCGGTGTTCCCTGCCGCCGCCGTGCATCCGAGGTCCATCCTCCCCGCTAGCATCCCCAAACCCGAGCTCAGCTTGCCGTGCCCCCTTTTGCCTCTCCAATTGCCTATAAAAAGACGCCCCGGACCCTCCCCCCGCGCGTGCACAGACCTCGCCGTCGCCCCATTAGCACCGCCAGCTCCGGTCACCGTGGGACTCGCCCCTCCGCTCAGTTCCTTCCCAAACCGACTACACCAGTAGCTTCCCCGTGCCCCACTGCAGCCTCCCGGCCCGGCCCTTCCCTCTTTCGCCCGCCGGAAGCTCCCCGCCGCCGTGCGCCACCGGCCGCCGGTTCTGCCCTCCGTGGGCAGCTCGCCTCCGGCCATCCCAAGCCTCCCCGAGACTACCCACAGGTAGCGCAGGACCTCCTCATGCTCCCCCTCTCTTTTCCCCTCACCGCCGGCGACCCCTACGGCCGAATTTGGCCGGACCCGTACCTCCCCCCACCGCCGGCCATGGCCTGGACCCAATTGCTTGGAAGGTTTTTCTTCCAGGGGGTTTTCTGCTAAATGTTAAGGGCTGTTCTGTAAAGGATGGCTGTTATTTCATGTGAGAGCTTTTCCTGTCTTGTAAAATCCGTAACAATTCACAGAAAAATCCAAAAATAGGAAAACCAGTTTTGTTAGAAAATAGATTTCAAACTCTATGACTTTTGTTAATAGAGTTTAATTTGAAATAAAATATTTCTACCTGTGTTTTGAATCTAAAGTTAAGGGGTAAAATACACTCAATCTTGTTATTTCATGTTCTTTTGTTTTTTTTAAAGTATAGTATGAATGTTTAATGAACTCTAGTTAACTTGTGTAAAGTTGCAAACTTAAACTTGTTTTAAATTTAACTTCTTTTATTTGAACTTTCAAATTTGAAATATTAAATAAACCTATTATATAACCTCTTCTAAATTAACACTATTGTTAGTCTCTAATGTGATATTTTATAATCAAATTTCTGTAATCTTTTATTTAAAAGTTTTTAATTCAAATTTTGGTTCATTTCAAATTTAATTTAAATGTTTTAGTTCTTATTACAATAAATTCTACCATATCTTTATAAATAGTGTTTCAAATCTAAACCCTCTTTATTTTATGCATGTTTGTGTGTTAATTGGATGAGTATAATATTTGAAATGTGAATTTTTAAATTTAAATTTCACCTTATTAATTTATTGCATTTCATATAGAATCAACGACACTCGACGACGGAGATTACGAACTGGTCTTAGGGCAAGACCAAGGCTTTCCAGAAGATCCAGCACAAGTCGTCGAAGGACTAACCGAAACTCCAAACCCGAGTTCGGAAATCTCCGACTCTCCTGCCCCCACCCCCACTCAAGAAGGCAAGCCCCGGACATATCCCATTACTTTATTTACACTGCAATCTATGCCTATCTATATTATATCTTGCATTAAGTCTAGGAGTTGGAGTGAAACCCTAGATGCATGAATCCTAGGAATCCAATGTAATGCTTCCGAGTCCTTATCGGTTAGATGCTTCGCTAATAGGACCGGTAGAAGTCGGGTGATTTCCTGTCACTCGCGCGATATAGGAGTTGCATGTTTACATTTCTGCAACCACTATAAGGATGACGGACTGGGTCATGTGTTGTATCATGACCTGAGGTTTTACCCTGTCTGTTTCGATAAAAGTTTTAAGGCCGAAATGTATGGTAGTGGTGGCTAAGTTTTTGAAAGTACTAGCCACATGCCGCGAAATATGGTAAGCGGTAAGCCTAGTACCCGATTGGCCCGGCAAATTGACTTGTCTCCACCACTCGACTTTTATTTTATGTTTACACGCACCGACGTGTGGGAGTACGTTCTGCAAGGCAGACAGGAATACGGGTTTTGTAGTCGCGCTACAGACGTATGTCCTGTACACATTGGGTGTGCGTACGGTCCTGCAGTCGCTTGTGGTGGCCCTGATCCATAACCCGGAATATGAGGGAAACGGTTGCTTGAAACACCCGGTTGGTTTTTCAAGCGTGTGTATTAGGTTTACCTTGCAAGGTTAAATTCGATTCGAATCGTCCGCCTCTCACGAAGCTTGAGATTGCTTATCACTTCTGCCACATTGAGTAAAAAGTGGAACTAATGATGGATAATCTTGATGGATGATAATCACTACCTTGCTTGCTTAGTGTAGGTGCTAATCTAGAATAAATACTCAACTAGAAAATGAAAGCTAAAACTTGAAAATAGTTCATACTCTTTGTTACTTTTCAGCTGAAAATAAACCCAGAGCCGTTGCAATGCCTTCACGAGTCTAGTTATGGGCTAAGTATACCCAGCCCCGGGTAAGCCTTGCTGAGTATTAGCATACTCAGCCTTGCCAATATCTGTTTCAGGTATAACCTTCAAAAATCCCACGGACAACCTTGTGTGGCCTACGTCCGTTCCGTTTGGCTGGTCCGTGGAGTGGGACCCGTCCCAGACCGGCACTGACCCTCCGGAGTGACACCAAGCCCTGGGCTAAGCTTGGCGTTCGCCTTCGCGACGTGTGTAGTCGCGTAAAACTTTTTCTTCCGCTGTGAGTTTAGACAAGCTGTTACGCTTGTCAGTTTGAACTTGGTTGTATAAATTTACTTCTCTTTGAACTCGTTTTGTAATAATGTATATATATGGCTGTAATTTAAATTGATGAGCTATTCTGTGATGTGAACTCGTCTTCGTGCGAGGTAAACCTGCTTCGATCCTGTTGAACCGTGGTTGTATCGGCCGGAGACCCGACAGACCAAAGGATTGTTCCGTTTGAAGTGCGTTGGGCTGATTGCACTTGTACGGCGATCAATAGCGCACTTGAGCCGGAATAATTCGAGCGGTTCTGCCACACGTATGTTAACGTTGTCTGTACGGCAGTAATTGTATAGATGCTGTTTCTATAGTGAGCAGTAATGAATGGGGACGCTTTCATGACATGCTGGCATGAAAGGTTCATTGGATATATGTATTGTGGTTTTCTGCAGGTACACTAACCACGATTACGAAATTAGGACGGATAGGGTTTATCGACTAGTTAATAGTGAGAGACGTATGCATTATGCCACCGAAATTAACTACGTAAGTCCGAAGATATTCGGCAGTTGTTTTAGTTGTGAGGTCGAATAGTACGTGCATGCATAAAATGTTAATCAACAAAGCAAATGTTTAAGCATGTTGTTCTTTTTCCAAAGAATAGGTAACATGTTGGTTTTTCTTAGTTTGGGTAAATAGAAATCTTTAGTTGGGTCTCTTAAGTATCCATCTGATTTCCAGCCTTTGCTGTTATCAGAATCAGTTATCTTGATCCATTTACCTTGTATGTCGCAGATGGCTGCTCCTTCCAATGCCTTTTGGGATCATGAGGGGCACTTTCACACCAATGCTTTACATTGGGAAGGCTTTTCTCGTCTCCTGTGGGAATCCTTAAGCTTGTTTCATTATACGGAGCCTCCTCAATACGATGGGGTGCAATATCGCGAAGAAGGAGTTCCACGATGCCGGGTTAAGATGATAATTCCTCAACATCCTTGCCGTTCTCAATGGAATCCCATAGAAGTTGAGGTGGTTGGATATCGTCTGGTTGATACCATTGAGATTGCTGCATTGGAGGCTATCAAACTCTTTTGCAACCAGCATCCAACAGAAGTTGCCGCACATCCTATTGGGTTATTTCCTGCCATAGACTCTGGTAATTTGGAATGGAATTTTCGAACAGAGCATCTTTGTCATATGTTAGGAGATCTGGCTGAAGAAACGGTCCGTAGCATTACCAGGTTTATGGATGTGCAACATCATTACCAGATTTTGCTACTTCATAGCATGGGTCAATTAACTAGTGTGGCTCAAAGTCACTATCGGAATGCTGACCGTCAAGTTACTCAAATAGTGGAATTACAAGCCCTGGTGACTCAGAAGGATGAAATCATCGTAGCACGGGATGAGACTATCCTTCATCGAGAAGATCAGATCAACGAGAGTGATCATATAATCACTCAACGTGACACTGTCATTAAATTCCTACAGGCACAAATTCACGATCTGATACTTGAAGTTGACGATGCCCAGGCTCACCTTGAGGAACTGCAGCAGCAACCGATACTTCCCGCTACACCCGTAATGCCTGAAGAAGAAGAAGATCCGGAAGAGATTGAGGGTGTTTCAGAGCTTGACTCTGAGCACGAGGATCCTGTTCTTAGTCCCTATCACTCCTCTTCTGGCAGTCAATCTTCTATAGGCAACTTCGACGATTTTTAGTTAGCAAATCGTCAACTTTCTAGATGTAACCTGTGGAAAGTGTAATAATTTAGGTAGTGAGTAACTTATCTAGATCTCGTGCCATTTGTTGTAACCTAGATGGCCTGTGTAGGGATCTTTTGAATGTGTGGTGTGGAGAACAATTCAAATCGATGCTGTAGTATAAGCTTACTGTTTTATCATCTTGTTTACTATCCTGATGTTCTGAAATGAGATGATTGAATGGAATATATGTATTGTTCATCTAATAGTGTATCTTCTGAAATTGGGAGTAAGGCTATATGGTTAATGATGGACCTCTCCTTTGTTTCAGATGGTGGGAGCCATGCGCGGAACCCCGGAAGGTTTCCGGGCAGACCAGGCCAGCGGTTCTCAACAACCACCACCACCACCTCCCAACCTCGCTGAAGTTATGGCTCGGCAAACTGAACTTATTAACTTGCTAGTACAAGCACAGCAGAACCAGCAACGTCAACAGTTCCGAGGAGGTCGTGATGACCTCAATCCTCCAGTGGCCAGCTATCAGGATTTCATCAGTACCCAACCTCCATTTTTCAGTAAGGCTGAAGAACCCTTGGATGCTGATGCTTGGCTTCACATCATTGAATCGAAGTTCGCTCTATTGACAATACCTTGTGCGGACTCAAGTAAAGCTTCCTTTGCCGCCCAGCAACTCCGCGGTGCTGCTCGGATATGGTGGGATAATTTTTGTGCCATGCAGCCTGCAGGGCATATTATCACTTGGGATGAGTTTCGGGCAGCCTTCAGGGCACACTATATTCCTGAAGGATTGCTGGAGTGAAAGTTGAATGAATTCTTGGCACTTACTCAAGGCATCAGCATAGTCTTGCAGTATGCACAAACTTTTAATCATCTGTGCCAATATGCGGGATATCATGCGGATAATGACGCCAAGAAACAAGATCGTTTCTGTCGGGGCCTTAATACCAAGCTCAAGGAATGTCTGAATCTTGTAAGGGCTAATAACTTCAGCGAGCTAGTTAATATGGCCTTAACTCAAGAAGATTGCATTGTAGCACATCGTGCTGAGAAGAAAAGAAAGACCCCTACTGGACCCTCGAGTGCTCAATCACCAAGGTATCGGGTTGTTCCCAACACACCATTCAAAGCACCGCAGCGGAATGCCCCAACTGGTGGACTGGTTTTCAGGCCGCCCCAACAGCAAGGAAGGTATAGACCTCCCGTTCCTCCGCAACAACTACAACAATCTGGCCCACGGCCAAATGTTGAACAAGTCCAACAGAGGAGCAGCAATTATCGCTGTTTCAACTGCGGAAGTGTGGATCATTTCATCAGGGATTGTCCGCGGCCCAAGAAAACTAATCAAGGGCAGAATTCTACTCAAGGTAACCAGAATAAGGGCAAGAAACCAATGATGCAAGTCCGGCAAGGATGGATTAACTTCACCACCCTTGCAGAGCTTCCGGATGGAGCTTCCGTCATGTCGGGTACATTCTCTATTCACCACAAACCAGTTGTTACATTATTTGATTCAAGAGCAACACATAGTTTTATTAGTAACAACTGTGGTACCCGGATAGAACTTGATCCTTGTACTACCCAAGGGTCCTATATGATCTCTACCCCTGGAGGAAATATTACATCCAAGCAAATGATTAAAAGTGTGCCAATTCAGTTTGGTAGTAAAGAAATCAAAACTGATTTGGTTTTACTAAGTTTGGAGGGTATTGATATTATACTTGGGACAGACTGGATGACTAAACATCGAGTACGGCTAGACATATCTTCCCGAGTTGTCGAAATTGATTCACCATATTATGGGGTCACCACCCTTTATCTGCCTCAGCAAGAATATCTGCACCCTTGCACTTATACTATCACAAATATCAAGGTCAAAGATATTCCTATAGTCCGTGAATACCCTGATGTCTTTCCAGACGACTTACCTGGAATGCCACCAGACAGAGACATCGAGTTCATCATTGAACTTCAACCGGGCACCGCTCCTATTTCAAAAAGGCCATATCGCATGCCTCCAAATGAATTGGCTGAACTAAAAATCCAACTCCAAGATCTTCTTGATAAGGGTTTTATACGCCCAAGTGCTTCACCTTGGGGTTGTCCTGCTCTCTTTGTCAAAAAGAAGGATAATAGCCTAAGGTTATGTGTTGATTATCGCCCACTCAATGCGGTTACTATCAAGAACAAGTACCCACTTCCCCGCATTGACATATTATTCGATCAGTTAGCAGGAGCTAAAGTCTTTTCCAAAATTGACTTGCGCTCTGGTTATCATCAGATCAAAATCAAGTCTTGTGACATTCCGAAAACGGCTTTTTCAACCAGATATGGATTATGTGAATATCAGGTTATGTCTTTTGGACTTACTAACGCACCGGCATATTTCATGTACCTCATGAATTCAGTCTTTATGCCGGAACTCGACAAATTCGTCGTGGTCTTCATTGATGACATTCTGATATACTCCAAAACTAAGGAGGATCATGCTAATCATTTACGTGTCGTTCTCCAATGACTACGTGATCATCACCTTTATGCCAAATTCTCGAAATGTGAATTCTGGCTAAATAGTGTGAAATTTTTAGGACATACTATTTCCAGTGAAGGCATATCGGTTGATCCAACTAAAGTCCAAGAAGTTATGGACTGGAAACCCCCAACTTCAGTCCATCAAATCCTTAGTTTCCTTGGATTGGCGGGATATTATCGCCGATTCATTCCAGACTTCTCCAAGATAGCTAAACCCATGACTGAGCTATTAAAGAAAGAAGTTAAATTCTGTTGGGACGACAAGTGTGATAAAGCGTTCCATACCTTGAGAAAACTTCTAACAACTGCTCTAGTGCTAGCTCAGCCAGATAGCACTCAACCTTTTGATGTCTATTGCGATGCTTCCGGAATTGGCCTTGGTTGTGTCCTTATGCAAAACAATCGGGTCATTGCCTATGCATCAAGAGCACTTCGGACTCATGAGCAAAACTATCCGACACATGATCTTGAATTAGCATCGGTTATTCTTGCTCTTAAGATCTGGAGACATCATCTTATGGGTGCTAAGTGTAATATCTACACTGACCATAAGAGCCTCAAGTATATTTTCACTCAAGCTGACCTAAATATGAGGCAAAGGCGTTGGTTGGAATTGATCAAAGACTATGACCTTGAGGTACACTACCATCCGGGCAAAGCCAATGTGGTTGCGGATGCACTTAGCCACAAGGCACATTGTCACTGCTTATCCATATCAACCTTCGGTGACACTCTCTGCCATCAAATGAGAAAACTCAATCTAGAGATCATTCCTCAAGGTAGTCTGAATCTGCTACCCATTAAGTCTACTCTGCAAGATAAAATCATCATGTCGCAACTACATGATGAGGGTATCAAAATCATTAAATCAAAGCTATCTCTAGGAGAAGCCAAATATAAGTGTTTTCACATCGATCATCAAGGAGTCCTCTGGTTCAACAATCGTATGGTTGTACCTAAAGACCATCCACTGCGTAGGCAAATCCTTGATGAAGCCCATCTATCCAAATTCTCTATTCATCCTGGTAGCACCAAAATGTATCAAGATCTACGACAACATTTTTGGTGGACCAGAATGAAAAGAGAAATTGCAAAATATGTATCTGAGTGTGATACATGCCAGAGAGTCAAAACTAGCCACTTAAAAGCATCTGGTACACTCCAACCACTACCCATTCCGTCATGAAAATGGGAAGACATTAGTATGGATTTCATTGTTGGTCTTTCTAACACCTCCCAAAAACATGACTCCATATGGGTAATTATTGATAGACTCACAAATACAGCTCATTTTCTTCCTGTGCATACCACTTACTCAACTAAGAGGTATGCAGAGATCTATCTGGATCAAATTGTTCGGTTGCATGGTGTTCCTAAGACTATCATCTCTGATAGAGGACCCCAGTTCATTGCGCGCTTCTGGGAACAGTTGCAAGCTGCTCTAGGAACTAAACTAGTTTGAAGCTTTGCATATCATCCCCAGACTGATGGACAAACTAAGCGAGTTAACCAAATCCTTGAAGACATGCTCCGAGCTTGTATTATACATTATGGTGCAAGCTGGGACAAATGTCTTGCCTTGGCCGAATTCTCTTACAACAACAGTTATCAAGCTAGTCTTCAAATGGCTCCCTTTGAAGCGTTATACAGTCAAAGATGTCGAACTCCTTTGAGTTGGTTTGAGACTGGTGAACGCAAAATCTTCGGACCAGACCTAGTCGTTGAAGCCGAAGATAAGGTTAAGGTTATTCAATCCAATCTTAAAACCGCTCAGTCCAGACAGAAAAGCTACACAGATAAGAGAAGAAAACCTCTGTAATTCCAAGTAGGAGATTTTGTCTATCTCTGAGTATCTCCAACAAAAGGCATTCAACGTTTCGGCATAAAAGGAAAGTTAGCACCCTGGTATGTCGGACCTTTTGAAATCCTCAATGTTTATGGCCCAGTGGCTTACAAAATTCGCCTTCCATCTCAGTTCGCTGCCATTCATGATGTTTTCCATGTCTCTCAACTTAAGAAATGTGTCAAAGTACCCACGAAAATCGTTGAGACATGTGCCATTGAGATTGAACCCGATCTATCTTACATCGAACAACCTATCCGAATCTTAGATACCAAGGAAAGACTCACCAGAAGAAGGACAGTTAAGATGTATAAAATCTTATGGGATCATCATACCGAAGAAGAAGCGACATGGGAGACAGAATCTTATCTTCAACGAAATTTCCCAAACTTCCTTCAAGCCAATTCCCAAATTTAATCGTTTGATTCTATTCTGCTTCGGAATCTCGGGATGAGATTCTTTTTAGGGGGGAAGGCTGTAACATTCAGGTAATTAGAGATATAGACACTAGGTATTAGCGAGATATAGGTATGCTTGCTATGATACATGCAGGTTGTACAAAGAACTAGGGGTATAATTGTAATTTATGAATTATATAAGTCCTTGAGTGTAATTGGGTAAATATAATATTAAGTGTCAAATCTAAATGACCATAGAGAAGAAAAGTATAAAAGGTAAGTTAAAACCTAAGAAAAATAGACCTTTGTGTGAAATAGGGACCTATGTGTGAGTAAAACAAAAATTTGAGGGCTTACAGGTGAAATAAATGAAGTATAAAAGGAAAAATTCAGGTTTACTTAAGGACTCATATGTAAAAATACAAGTAATCATGACAATCCAGGAAAATTTATAAACCTACCCAAAATTTGATCGAATTTATTTGGATAAATACAAAGGTAATTCAAATTCTACCTTTATTCAAAAACTTAACCTAAAGAGTTGTAAACTTTGAATTTCTGAACTTGAGCCCTAAAGCAATATTGTAGAGTTTGAAAAACTCTACAACTTTCATGTTGAGCCTTTTCTTATTTGACCTTTGTAGCAGTGAGAAATCTTAGTTTACCAAGAGGTCCTTAAACTTTCTTAAATTTTTAAACAAGTCCTCCGGACCCCTTTCCTTCTCTTCCTCCTCCCCGAGCACGTGCTCTCCCCTGCTCGGCTTAGTCCTGCTCTGCCGCCGGCAGTGCTTCCCCTCCGGCCACCGCTGTGCAGGCTGTCGCCGTCCACCTCCTGCTTCCTTTTCATCCACGCGTCATCCTCTTCCCCTCCCAGTCCTGTTCCTCTCCCCTGGTGGCCTCCCGCGCGCGCGCCACGGCTTCCCCGAGCGTCCGCCGGCCGCCACATCCTCGTCGCCGTGGAAAGCCCACCACAGAGCCTTAAACCTCTAGCTCTCGCGCGCATTAGCACCACACCAACCTCTACGTCCTATTCCTCCAGAGCCTTTGGCATTTCTCGAGCTCCCAATCCACATTCCACCGCCGCCGTTCCTCTTTTGCTCTGGCAACGCATGGCATCACCGTGGGCAGCACGATTCGAGCGTCTCCACACCCTCACGATTCCCTAACCAGCACCACATCATCACCCCGGAGCTCTACGACCACTCAGTGGAGTCTCTAGTGCCCTACATCTCCCTCCCGAAGCTCGCCGGTGTCTGTCCTCGCCGCCGCCACCCCTGTCTCCGTCGGTCATCCCTAATCCAAAGTGTATGCTTCCAATTGATAGCATCACCACCATCCCCACGTCTCATTGGTTCTCGTGCGCAGGTTCTTCGCCGGTGTTGACCGCCGGAGCACTGCTGTCGTCGTCGACCCCTCCGCCGCCGCTTCGGGCTCTCATTGGGATCCCCTCTTCTGACCACCCCAGTCCACGACAAGAGGTGCACCCGAACCGTCGTGAGTTCCTGAGTCTCCTCCTCCCCTCGGACCTCGCCGCCGGCGACCCTCCTCGCCGGAACATGGCCATCCTCTCCTTGCTCTGCTCCTGTCTCTAGCCCAGGGACCTCGGGTTAGAAGAATTAGAAGCCCAGGGGGCTATCTGCAAGATCCTAGACTCAAGTGAATAGTGCTGAAAGGACCTCTTATTGTTATTTCTGATGCAGACTTTGAAATTCTATATCAATTCAAGGAAAAATCACAAAAATACAAACTAAAAATTGTTAGAATCTTCTTTTAAAGATCTACAACTTTATTTAAGGGATGAACTTCAGTTTCTAAATATTTTATGCTTTAATTTAAATGTTAAGATTAATTGGTTATATACTTCAATAATGCATAGTAATTAATAGAAAAATGATAAAAATGTGAAACCAGATGTATTGATTCTCTTTTGACATGTAGAATTTAAGAAAAATAATTATCCTATCATTTAAGTGGTATTTTCTTAGTATATAGGTTTAATTATAACTAATGCATAAGTTAACCTTGTATAATTAATATTGTAAATTTAAATGCTCTAAAATCATGAAAATATTTTTTGGTACTGTTCTATCATAGTGTAGTCTGTCACTAAATTCCCAATCTAGGATTAGGTGGCAAACAACTAAAACAAATTGAACATTTTATAGTAAGTACATAATTTAACATCAACATGAGATTCATGTTAGTAATTAGTGTAATCAATAAATAAAGCTATTTAATATTGTTATTGGGAACCACCCCAACCTGATGCCCCATGTCACTAGTTAAATACTTAGTATAATTAACCCTGCTATTTAATGTATCTAGGTAAAATAGTTAATACTCAATAAATGACTGCCCAGGAATAGATTGCATAAGTAATAAATATATTCTACTTTCTTTGGATTGCAACTTTATTGTGAAATAACATAAAAGAATATGCATTCTTCAACTTATAGTTTTGCATATCATGTAGGCTCAACTACTCTCGCCGACGGTGATTACGAAGTGGTTCTGGAGCAAGGAGTAGAACCAGCTGAAGACCCCGGGAACGCTGTCAAAGGTTTAACTGAAGATCTGAACCAAAGTTCGGAAAACTTTGACCTTACTGCTCTCAACCCTACACAAGAAGGCAAGCCCCGGACATAACCCACTATTTTATTTACATTGCAATTTATATCTATTTATATTTTTATGCATTAAGTTCTTAGGAATTGCTTGGAACCTTAGTTGCATAATTCCAGGAACCAATGTACTGAACACTAGAACTTGAGTCCGACTAACTGCTATGCTAATAGGACCGGTAGAAGTCGAGTGATTTCCTATCACTCACGCGATATAGGAGTTGTAATGTTTACATTCCTGTTATCACTATAAGGATGACGGACGGGAGTTTTGTGAGGTATCATGGTTGAGATGATACCCCGTCTGTGTTGTTGAAACTGATAAGGTCGCAGGGTGTGGTAGCGGTGGTTAAGCGTTTGAAAGTACTAGCCACATGCCGCGAAATATGGTAAGCGGTAAGCCTAGTAACCAATCGGCCCGAGGAGTGGACATACCCCCCACCACATGTATTTGGTTCTTTTGGTTACTTGGTTCGACGTGTAGGAATACGTGTTGCTGAGCAACCAGGAGTACGGGTTTTGTAGTCGCGCTACAGACGTACGTCCTGCACTTTGGAAGTGCGTATGGTCCTGCAATCGCTTGTGGTGGATCTGAGCCATGAGTCGGAATGAAAGGCAAACGGTTGCTTCGGAACGACCCTTTGGTGTTCCAAGCGTGTGAGTTAGGTTTATCCTTGCAAGGTTGAATTCGATTCAGAATCATCCGTTTCTCACGAAGATTGAGACTGCTTGATCCCTTTACCACATAGAGTAACAAGAGAAATGTTATGATTATCAAAGATGATGTTTTGTTAAAGATTTTACCATACTTGAGTAGTTATAGGTGCTTACCTAGAATGGATAATCGACTAGAACCTGAAAGCTAAAAGTTGAAATTAAGGATCTACTCTTTGTTGCTTTTCAGCTGAAAACTCTACCCAAAACCTGAAAAGCCTGCATAAGTCTAGATACATGGCTAAGTATACCATGAGCGGGTAAGTCTTGCTTAGTATTAGCATACTCAATCTTGCTTTGTAACTATCTACTTTAGGTAATCCCCCTGATGAGCCAGCTTTCATTACACCGTGGCCATATCCCCTGCCTGATGGTTGGTCCGTGGAGTGGGATCCGTCCCCGGCCAACACAGATTCCGCTGAGTGATACCGTGCCAGGGCTAGCATGATATCCATAGTATCGACGCGTACAGTGTCCGTGTTTTCAAACTCCGCTGCTGTAACCTAATACTTAAACTGTTTTGTAATAATGTCCCTTCTTGAGAATTAATGTTACTTTTATGCACTTATGTAACATACCTGCTTGTGATGTAAAGTGTAATGGCTTTTGTATCTCTGGACTCGCCCTCGTGCGAGGTACCTTGTTTGATCCTGCTTTCGGTGGTTTATCGGGATGTTACCCGACAGGCCAAGGGATTATACTGTTTGAAGCACGATGAAGCCCTTGAGAGAGGACTCGCGTACTTGAACCAGTGTAATTCAGGTTGGTTCTGCCACAGAAGGTAGAATTCAAATGTATGAGGATTATTTTGCAAAATTCAAAAACTTGTGTTTAAATCGCAAATATAGGTGAAACTACACATAGGATATATATGTAGTGTAGTTTTTAAATAGGATTTATATAAAGTTTAGAAACTTTGCTAAGTTTTATATAAATTTCAAATCCTTAGCTCATCTGCAAATGAACCATAAAGCAAAGCTGTAGATTTTGAAAAGCCCTACACTTTTGCTTTTGGGCCCATCTTCATTTGAGCTCTGGTTTGAAAGTTATTTGAGCATTACAGTGGGGTTCCTATCTTTTCTAAAAATTACAACCGGGTCCTCTTACGTCTACCTCCCTCCCTCCTCTGTTTCTCTGCCGCGCGCAGCCGCCGCTCTGGCCAGCCATGTCCGCCACCCCCGCGGCCTCAGCGCCATCCTGCACCGGGCCACATGCCCTTCCCTGCCTCGCTGCCGCCTTTCCCGACCCCGCGCTGGCCTCTTCCCACCGTGCCACACCGCCTGTCGTCAGCCCGAGCCGCCTTGCACCGCCGCTCGCCGTCGCTGCGACCCGATCAGCACCACCTCCTGCTCCCTGCAGATCCCACGTGTCGCTCTCCAGCCAGCCGCCACCGTAGCTTTTCCCCCAGCTGCCGTCCTCCGCGCGCGCCAGCTAACCCCGCCGCTACTCGAGCCTCGCCGTGCCGCCACGCGCGCCGCCGGCATGCCAGCTCTTGCTCTCGCGCAATCCCATCTTTTTCTGGACTCCGAGCGCATTCTCGAGTTCCTAACACACTCGCTCTTGCGTTTGCACACACACATTTCACTGGTTCTTTCTTGCTTCGACCACCACCCCTACCGGACCTCCGCCGCGCCTCCTGGCCACCGTCGACAGACACCCACACCACCCCCGGACCCCGATCCAGTGCTCCTAGAGCACCACCGTGACTCTCTGTAGCTCATCGACCCACCCAATTTCATTTTCTTGCACCCGAGCGACATCCCTCACAGCGCCGGTGAGCTTCCAGCTCCGCCGCCGCTCGGATTCCCGTCGACCCGTCGATACAGAGCCGTTCCATCCCCGCCAAAGGCACCAACAGCTCCACACCAACGTATAGAAGCTCCTCGACTACTCCCCCGCCACCCTCCGACATCCCAGCTTGCAGAACGCCGCGCCGCCATCGCCGCCGGTAAGAACTCGAGCCGCCCCACCGTCAACGACTGCCCTCCGCCCTGTCTCCGACCAAATTAGGCACTGGGAAAGCATCCCCACACTCCCATGATGCTCATGCATGCCCTAGTGTTCCGTGTTCGCCAGCCCTTCACCGGGACTACGAGCACCCCGTCATGGCCGCCACCATCCATCGTCGCCGGCCATGCTCCGTCGCATGTTCTGGTGCACATCACCCACCCGTGAACACAGTAGCTCATGTAGATCATGTGGGACCAGTTCATCTCCGGCCAAACCCTCGCCGCCGGCGAGAACACGCCAGCCAGATGCCACAGCCGTCGTCCTCCCCCGGCAAGGACCCAATTGTAATCTAGATTTATGTATTAGGGTCCCATATGCAAGAAACCAGGGCCTCTCTGCGAAACTCCTTTATTATTTCATGTGTGCAAAATAGCTGACTTGTAAAATCCATAAGAATGTGTAGAAAAATCCAAAAATTGCCAAACTAGTTTTGTTGGGATCTAGAAATGTAAATCTACAACTTTTGTTAATAAAGTTTGGTATGAAATTAAATACATTTTGATCTATTTTAAGCTCAAAGTAAAAGAGTAAGCTCCTTTAAGTCATGAGTAAGCTCCTTTAATAAACTTTTGCATACTAACTTATTTTCTTGTAATTTTTGGTATGTAGCTCATTTAAGTCATGAGTAAGCTTATGTAAAAAATTGAAGTTTACTATTGCTCTGTAGTTTAAGTTCTTTTAAAACTTTTGCAAATCAAATTTGAAATGGTTTGAATTAAATTAAGCATGTTCCTAAGGCTTCTGTGTTTAGATCTTTTTACCATAATCTAATATATTGATAATTAGTTCATAATTAAATTTTCAAGATTTTATAGTTCTAATTACCCAAGATTTGAATTTAAACTTGAGATTTGAATTCAAATTCTAAAGCTTTAGTTTCTGTTTCCAGAAAATTATGAAAAATTCATAATAAGCTTATTTATTGAAAATAAATTTAACCACCAAAATTCAAGGTTAGAATCTTTATGGGTTTTAAAATAAAAATTAAACTTGTCAATTACTTCAACGTAATTTCATGACTTAAGTGTAATTAATAACTTGGAATCCAAACCCCCCTTGTTTCATGACTTTATGTTTGTTAAATTATTGGATTGTAACTTTATCATGAAATAAAATCTTTAACTCAAGCACCATCTCACTTAAATCATTGCATCCCATGTAGAATCGACGACACTCGAGGACGGAGACTACGAGCTAATCCTGGAACAAGACCAAGGGTTTTCTGAAGACCCGACAAACGTCGCCGAGGATCTCACTGAAGCTCCGAACCAAAATTCGGAAAACTTTGACACTTCTGCCCCTAACCCCACTCAAGAAGGCAAGCCCCGATGCATACCCCAGTATTTCAATTTATTAAAATTTTACTTATATATTATATATCTTGCATTACGTCTAGAAGTTGAAATGAAACCCTAGTTGCATAAATCCTAGGAATCCAATGTATTGTACCCGAGTCCTTAATGCATAGACGCTCTGCTAATAGGACCGGTAAAAGTCGGGTGATTTCCTGTCACTCGTGCGATATAGGAGTTGAATGTTTACTATTCTGCAATCACTATAAGGATGATGGACGGGATCATGTGCAATATCATGACTCGAAAAGGTTACCCTGTCTGTGTTGATAAAAGTTGATAAGGTCGCAGTGTGTGGTAGTGGTGGCTAAGCGTTTGAAAGTACTAGCCACATGCCGCGAAACATGGTAAAGCGGTAAGCCTAGTAACCAATCGGCCCGAGGAGTGGACATACCTCCCACCACTCGTAATTTGGTTTTTCTCACGCACCGACATGCGGGAGTATGTTCCGCGCAGTGGACAGGAGTACGGTCATGTAGTCGCGCAGCAGACGTATGTCCTGGACAATTGGTGTGCATACGGTCCTACAGTCGCTTGTGGTGGCCCTGTTCCACGAGTCGGAATGAAAGGCAAACGGTTGCTTCGGAACGATCTTTGGATGTTCCAAGCATGTGAGTTAGGTTACCTTGCAAGGTTTGGAAATTCGATTCAGAATCGTCCGTCTCTCGCGGAAATTGAGACTGCTTATTCCTTCTGCCACATAGAGTAAGAAGTGTAACTATTAATGGAATAATCTTGATGAATGTGAATCTCTACCTTGCTTGTCTAGTGTAGGAGCTTACCTAGAATGGATAATCAACTAGAATTTGAATGCTAAAATTTGAAAGTAGATCATACTCTTTGTTGCTTTTCAGCTGAAAATAAACCCAGAACCTTTTCAATACCTTCATGAGTCTAGTTACCTGGCTAAGTATACCACGAAGCGGGTAAGTCTTGCTGAGTATTAGTATACTCAATCTTGCTAGTAATTTTTTTCAGGTATGACCTTCGAGAACCCCACGGATAGCCCTGCTTGGCCAACTTCTGTTCCATATGGCTGGTCCGTGGATTGGGATCCGTCCCCAGCTGGCAGTGACCCTCCTGAGTGACACCAGGCCTTGGGCTGAGCATGGTGCCAACCTTCGCGACGTGTGTAGTCGTGAATTTATTTTCCTTCCGCTGTAAACTTGGACAAGCTGTTGAGCTTGTCGTTTAAAACACTGTTTGTATAAGTTTACATTAAGTTTGAAAAAGGTTTGTAATAATAATTGTGTTTCTGTAAATTAAAAGTTACTGAAGTGTGCTGCGATTGTAAACTCACCTTCGTGCGAGGTAAACCTGCTTCGATCCTGTTGAATCGTGGTTGTATCGGGCGGAGACCCGACAGACCAATGGGTTGTTCTGTTTGAAGTGCGTTGAGTAATATCGGCTGTATAGCGATGATTACGCACTTGAACCGGGATAATTCAGGCGGTTTTGCCACATGTGACCAACTCAAAGGAGTTCAGCATCGGCGACCGTATAATGCTTCAAATGGAGCCATCTTAATGCTTGCCTGATAACTATTGTTGTAGGAGAATTCTGCCAACGACAAGCATTTGTCCCAGTTCTTGTCATACTGAAGTACACAGGCTCTGAGCATGTCCTCCAAGATCTGATTTATCCTCTCTGTTTGTCCGTCTGTCTGAGGATGATATGCGGAGCTTCAGATTAACTTAGTTCCAAGAGCATATTGAAGTTGCTCCCAGAACCGAGTGATGAATTGTGCTCCACGATCAGAAATGATCGTCTTGGGCACTCCATGAAGGCGAACGATTTGATCTAAATAGATCTTGGCATACTTTTTGGTATTATACGTAGTATGCACAGGAAGAAAATGGGCAGTCTTGGTTAATCGATCAACGATTACCCAAATAGAATCATGCCTTTGGGAGGTGTTGGGTAAGCCAACAATAAAATTCATGCTGATATCTTCCCATTTCCAAGATGGAATAGGTAAAGGTTGGAGAATACAGCAATTTTGAGATGACTAGCTTTAACACTTTGGCAGATATCATATTCCGAGACATACTTTGCAATTTCTCGCTTCATATGACTCCACCAAAAGTTCTGTTTTAGGTCTTGGTACATCTTGGTACTGCCAAGGTGCATAGAGAATTTGGACAGATGAGCCTCGTGCAATATCTGTTTATGAAGCTCATGGTCCTTAGGTACAACGATACGTTCGTTGAACCATAGAATCCCTTCGGAATCTACTTGAAAGCATTTGTACTTTCCTTAACCTTGGGCCAACTTCTGCTTAATGGTTTTGACCCCTTTGTTATGTTGTTGTGCCAGAACAATGTTATCCCAAAGTGTAGTTTTAATTGAGAGATGATTCAGGCTGCCTTGAGGAATGATCTCAAGATTAAGTTTTCTCATCTCCCAACAAAGTGTCTCATTGAAAGTCTCTACTGACAAACAATAGCAATGTCCCTTGCGACTAAGTGCATCGGCAACGATGTTGGCCTTGCCTGGATGATAGTGTACTTCTAGATCGTAGTCTTTGATAAGCTCTAGCCAGTGTCTACACTGACCATAAGAGCCTCAAATATATCTTTACCCAAGCTGATCTAAATATGAGGCAAAGGCGTTGGTTAGAACTGATCAAAGACTACGATCTTGAGGTACACTACCATCCTGACAAAGCCAATGTGGTTGCGGATGCACTTAGCCGCAAGGCACATTGTCATTGCTTATCCATAGAAACTTTCAATGACACTCTCTGCAATCACATGAGAAAACTCAATCTAGAGATTATCCCTCAAGGTAGTCTAAATCTATTGTCTATCGAATCTACTCTTCAAGATAGAATCATCATGTCGCAATTACATGATGAAGGTATCAAAATTATCAAGTTAAAACTATCTCAGGGAGAAGCCAAATATAAGTGTTTTTGCACTGATCATCAAGGAGTTCTATGGTTCAACAATCGTATTGTTGTACCTAAGGATCATCGACTTCATAAACAAATCCTTGTTGAAGCACATCTATCTAAATTCTCTATTCATCCTGGTAGTACCAAAATGTATCAAGATCTTCGACAAAATTTTTGGTGGACCAGGATGAAAAGAGAAATTGCTAAATATGTATCTGAGTGCGATACGTGTCAGAGAGTCAAAACCAGTCATTTAAAAGCATCTGGTACACTCCAACCACTACCCATTCCGTCATGGAAGTGGGAAGACATTAGTATGGATTTCATTGTCGGTCTTCCTAACACATCCCAAAAACATGACTCCATATGGGTAATCATTGATAGACTTACTAAAACTACTCATTTTCTTCCCGTGCATACCACTTATTCTGCTAAGAAGTATGCCGAAGTCTATCTTGATCAAATTGTTCGATTGCATGGTGTCCCTAAGACTGTCATTTCTGATCGAGGGGCCCAATTCATTGCACACTTCTAGGAACAATTGCAGTATGCTCTTGGAACCAAACTCATTCGAAGTTCTGCATATCATCCCCAGACTGATGGACAGACTGAACGAGTCAACCAAATTCTTGAAGACATGCTCCAAGCTTGTATTATTCACTATGTTGCAAGCTAGGGCAAGTGTCTTGCCTTGGCCGAGTTCGCTTACAACAATAGCTATCAATCTAGTCTTCAAATGGCTCCCTTTGAAGCGTTATACGGTCAAAGATGTCGAACTCCTTTGAGTTGGTCTGAAACCGGCAAACGCAAAATCTTTGGACCAGATCTAGTTATCGAAGCCGAAGATAAGGTCAAGGTTATTCAAGCCAATCTTAAAATATCCCAGTCTAGACAAAAAAGTTATGCAGATCGAAGAAGGAAACCTCTGCAATTCCAAGTAGGGTATTTTGTCTATCTCCGAGTATCTCCTACTAAGGGTGTTCAGCGTTTCGGCATAAAAGGAAAGTTAGCACCCCGATATGTCGGACCCTTCGAGATTCTTGAAGTCTGTGGCCCAGTGGCTTATAAAATTCATCTTCCATCTCAATTGGCTGCCATTCATGATGTCTTCCATATCTCTCAACTCAAGAAATGTATCAAAGTACCTATGGAGATCGTTGAAGCACCCGCCATTGAGATTGAACCTGATCTATCTTACACCGAACAACCTATCCAAATCGTGGATACCAAAGAAAGAGTCACTAGAAGGAAAAAGATTAAGATGTATAAGATCTTATGGGATCATCACACTGAAGAAGAAGCAACTTGAGAAACGACATCCTATCTTCAACGAAATTTCCCAACCTTCCTTCCAACCAATTCCCAAATCTAATCGTCCGATTCTATTCTGCTTCAGAATCAGGCTGTAACATTCAGGTATTTAGAATTTTAAACACTAGATCTTAGTGTTAAGTGTGCATGTTTGATTTTGTTTATGTGTGTTCAAAATGAGGTGCAAAGGAAAAAAGGGTGTTTATGTAATTTTAAAAAAAAATGTGGGCCCTTTAGTGCTAATTGGGTAAGAATGGGAGGTAGCATCAAAACCTAGGAAAAATGTGACACTAGATGTCAAATTTATATCGCCATAGGAAAGAAAGTGCAATAGATATGTTAAATTCTAGGAAAATTGGGTCTTTATGTAAAAATAAGGACCTGGATGTAATTAATGCAAAAACATGGGTCCTTTTATGCAAAATTATTGAAGTATAAAAGTAACTTTCAAAGTTTACTTAGAGCCAAAATGTAAGAATACAAGTCATCATGACATTGCATGAAAACTTGCAAATGTGTCCAAAATTACAGGAAATCTACCTCAGTAAGGACAAAACCTATTCAAATTCTACTTTTGTTCAAAATTTAAAATGTAAAGCTGTATACTTTGGCTTTTTGAACTTGAACCTTAAAGCAATGTTGTGGTGCTTGAAAAACTCTACAACTTTTATTTTGGGCATTTCCTCATTAGACTTTTAGATCAATAGAAAATTTTACTTTACCAAGAGGTCCCTGAGATTTTTGAAATTTCCAAACAGGCCCCCCGGACCCCCTTCTTTCTTCTTCCTCTGGCACATGCTGATCTGCTCTGCCCCCCCCTTTGCTGCGGTGCAGACCACCCCGCCGCCGTCGTTGTGCTGCCACCACCGCTCCACCTCCTGCTAGGTCGGCTTGCACGCATCCCTCTCCCCCTATCCCGGTCCTATTCCCCCTCTCCGCTGTCCTCTGTTGCACGCGCCACGACCACCCGAACCGTCCACCGGCTGCCACCTCGCCGCCGCAGTGGCACGGGCTGAGCACCCCCTCCGAGCCCTTAACCTCCTGCTCTTGAGCTTCCCCAGCTCGTAGCCATTCTATTCCTTGCCTTAATTCTGCCGCACAACACCTTGAGACCCGAGCTCCACTACCGCTCTCTTCCTCCGCTCCAGTGACTCCTGCTCTCTATGGGCATCCCACTCCAAGCCTTCCCACACCATGACGACCCCTCAGCTAGTTTCCTTTTGATCCCGTAAAGCTTTACGACCCCTCAGTTGGTCCCCTAGTACACCACATCGGTTTCCCGACGCTCGCCGGCATTTAACTCCGCCGCCACCGTCATTGCCTCCGCCGGTCGCCCCAATTCTGAAGCTTGTGTCCCCAATTGATTACATCAGTACATTCTCCATAGCTCACTGACACTTACATGCAGGTCCCTCGCCGACATTGGCCGCCGGAGCATCGCCGTCGTCGTTGACCCCTCCGCCACCGCTTCGGGCTTCCGTCGAGATCCTCCTTTCCGGCCGTCCCCACCCTCGACAAGTAGCCCAATTGAACCGCCGTGAGCCCCTGAAGCTTCCCCTCCCCTCGGACCTCGCCACGGGTGGCCCTCCCCGCCGGAACACGGCCGTCTAATCTCTGTTCCTCTTCCTCCTCCGGCCAAGGGCCTTTCTGGAATGATTTAAAAAGTTCCAAGGGTCTATGCGCAAGATTACAGAGCCCCCCCCCCCAATTCAAAGCTGTGAACTTCAAAAATATGTAGAAAATTAAGAAAAATGTCAAATTTGTTGGGTTTGAATCCTTATGTTATATACTACAACTTTTGTATTATATTCATGAGAGGAATGTATGTATTTTGTGCTGTGTTTAAATTAATATATAATGGGTGTTTTAATTAAATCTCTTGATCCCCAGCAGTGCTAAGGCTCAAAATTGGAATAGGGTAAGGGTGCTATAAGTGGAGCTGTGTAAATTTTAGAGGCCCAGCCCAACCTTCTAGCTTTGATATTTAGATATCTTTGCCTTATGATTCATGATTTAATTCTAGATGCATCCCTTCATGTCTATAGCTGAAACTTTTACCTTAGCCTTGTTTAAGCATATCAAATCCAAGATAAAAATTTGAAACTGAGAAAGTTAATGTAACTTCAGCAAATAAATTTAGGCCTAGATTCAAACAAAAATTCATAAACAATAGCTTTAGTGCATGAAAAATTATGAAATTATTTTAAAGTATTGTTCTTGAGTAGTATAATATGTCCACAAATTCTTAATCTATGATCAGATATAAAACAACCAGAACAAATAGAGCATGATATGATAATATTATATTCTTAATTAAAGAAAGTCCATAATTAAGTAATCACCTAGGGTCATTATAATTAGCAAAGCAAATAAATAAAGTTATGAAATGTAATTAGTTTAAATGTTAACCCAACATGCTACCTTATGCCATTAGTTAAATGTTTAGGGTAACCAACCTTGTTACTTAATGTAACTAGGTAAAATGGTTCATAGCCGATAAATGACTGGCCAGTAAAAGGGGTAAATGAGATGTTTGATGAGTAAATTATATTTTCATTGGATTGCAACTTTATCGTGAATTAGAGTAAGAGTATATGCATCCCTTAAATTATATCTTTGCATATCATATAGACTCGACTACTCTCGCCGACGGAGACTACGAACTAATCCCGGAACAAGGAGTGGAATCAGCAGAAGACCCCGGGAATGCCGTCGGAGATCTAAATGAAGCTCCAAACCAAAGTTCGGAAAACTTTGACACTCCTGCCCCCATCCCCGCCAACGAAGGCAAGCCCCGGTGCATAACCCAGTATTTCAAATTACTACATTATGCAATCTTATACTTATATGTTATATCTTGCATTAAGTCTAGGAGATGAAATGGAACCCTAGATGCATGAATCCTAGGAACCTATGTATTGCACCTGAGTCCATATCAAATAGATGCTCTGCTAATAGGACCGGCAGAAGTCGGGTGATTTCCTGTCACTCGCGCGATATAGGAGTTGCAATGTTTACATTCCTGTAATCACTATAAGGATTACGGACGGGATTTATGTGATGTATCATGGTTCAGATGATACCCGTCTATGTTGATGAATTTGCTTAAGGTCGCAGTGTGTGGTAGCGGCGGTTAAGCATTTGAAAGTACTAGCCACATGACGTGAAATATGGTAAGCGGTAAGCCTACTAACCAATCGGCCCGAGGAGTGGACATACCTCCCACCACTCGTATTTGGTTTTTCCTGTTACTCGCTTCGACGTGTAGGAATACGTGTTGCCGGGCAACCAGGAGTACGGTCGTGTAGTCGCTCTACAGATGTACGTCTTGCACATTGGATGTGCGTATGGTCCTGCAGTCGCTTGTGGTGGCTCTGATCCACGAGTCGGAATGAAAGGCAAAAGGTTGCTTTGAAACGATCTCTGAATGTTCCAAGCGTGTGAGTTAGGTTTACCCTTGCAAGGCTGAAATTCCATTCAGGAATCGTCCGTTTCTCGCGGAGATTGAGACTGCTTGATCCCTTTGCCACATAGAGTAACAAGAGCTACTGTATGGTTATCAAAGATGATGTTTGGCTAAAGATTCTACCATGCTTGAATAGCTATAGGTGCTTATCTAGAATGGATAATCACATAGAACTTGAAAGCTAAAAGTTGAAATTAAGGACCTACTCTTTGTTGCTTTTCAGCTGAAAACTTTACCCATAACCCGAAAAGCCTTCATAAGTCTAGTTACATGGCTAAGTATACCATGAACGGGTAAGCCTTGCTGAGTATTAGAATACTCAGTCTTGCATTGTGACTTTTTATTCAGGTAATCCCCCTAACAACTCTGCTCTGCCTATGCCATGGCCTTACCCTCTACCCGATGGTTGGTCCGTGGAGTGGGACCCGTCTCCGGCCAACACAGATCCTACCGAGTGATATCATGTCAGGGCTAGCATGATACCCATACCGGCGACGTGTACAGTAACCGTGTTTTAAACTCTGCTGCCATGACTTGAAACCCTAAACTGTTTTGTAATAATTTCCATTAGTTGGAACCTTATGTTACTTTTGAACACTCATGTAATATACCTGCCTGTGATGTAAAATGTGATGGCAATCGTATCTCTGGACTCGCCTTCGTGTGAGGTACCTTGTTCGATCCTGCATTCGGTGGTTTATCAGGACGTTACCCGACAGGCCAAGGGATTACCCTGTTTGAAGTACGATGGAGCCCTTAAGAAAGGACTTGCACACTTGAGCCAGTGTAATTCAGGTTGGTTCTGCTACACGTAGATGTAGCCGATGATGAAGAGAAGTAGGATCATTTTAGGGAGGGTCTGATTGGTCCTATCAAATATCAGCTGATGGTGCATACTTTCGAGAATTTCCAGAAAATGGTGGACAATGCCATTCTGGTGGAGTGTGCTCGCCAGGAGATGGGTGAGCAGAAAAGGAAGTTTGAGCCCTTAGGGCAGATCAACAACAATTCCCACCCTTGTTACACGCCCCCGCAAGGAACACCCTTCCGACCAGGAGGACAGAATGTCAACTTTGGGCAGAGTCAGTACCAGCGATTCAACCAACAGGGTCAACAGCAGCAGCAAGCTCAACATGCATGTCAGTCAGTGCAGCGTTCCAAGTTTCAGAATAATCACCATGGCACTCCTACGGGCACACCGATGAGGAACAATGCCCCTGCTCCCGCCGGTGGTAATACTTGCTTCAGATGTGGCGAAGCGGGACACTATGCCAACCGTTGTCCCAAGGGAAATGGCCGAAGCACTCCGGGCCATTTCAACAACAGTGGACAGAGGCAGACCCCGTAGCAGCAACAGTCCAGGAACAACAACCAAACACCGCAGAGCAACGAGGGTCAACGGAACTTCATCCGCGGGCGTGTGAATCATGTGGCCGCTGAGACCGCTCAGGAAGCTCAGGACGTTGTGTTCGGTATGTTTCTTGTCAACTTAGCCCCTGCATCAATTTTATTCGATTCTGGAACATCGCATGCATTCATCTCTGCGGAGTACGTTGCTAAGTACTCTATTCCTCTATGCACCATGCCTAGTTCCATGTTAGTAAATTCACCTGGGGGAATATGAGGGCTGTGTATCGATGTCTCGGGGTAAAAATACAGATCATGGGCAAGGAGTTCTGTGCAAACCCGATAGTCTTGCAATCAAGTGGTATTGATATTATTCTTGGAATGGGATGGTTGATGAAGTACGACGCAGTGATTCACTGTTCCAAGCGATCTGTGGTTCTTACTAGCTCAGAAGGTGAAAGGTTCGAGTTCGTTGCAACACTTCCATCGGCAGCAGACTGTGCAGTGAATCAGTTGAGGGCAGATACGATCGAGGACATCAAAGTCATCTGCAAGTACCTAGATGTCTTCCCCGATGATTTGCCAGGTAGGCCACCTGAACGCGACATTGAATTCATCATAGATCTTTTACCTGGTACTGCACCCATTGCAAAAAGGCCATATAGAATGTCAGTCGGGGAATTCGAAGAACTTAAGAAACAGCTAAAAGAATTGTTAGATAAGCAGTTCATCCATCCTAGTTCTTCACCTTGGGGAGCACCCATGATATTCGTCGAAAAGAAAGATGGTACACAGAGGATGTGTGTTGATTATAGAGCCTTGAACGAGGTTACCATCAAGAACAAGTATCCATTGCCTCGTATAGAAGACCTGTTTGATCAGTTGGAGGGAGCCAGGATATTCTCCAAAATTGATTTGAGGTCAGGGTATCATCAGCTGAGGATACGACCCTCCGATATTGCCAAGACCGCCTTCACTACCAGATACGGGTTATATGAATACACAGTCATGTTGTTTGGGTTGACTAATGCTCCAGCTTACTTCATGTATCTGATGAACAAGGGTGTTCATGGAGTGTCTTGACAAGTTTGTGGTGGTGTTCATTGATGATATTTTTGTGTACTCTAGGAATGAGGAGGAACACAAGGGACACTTGAGGCTCGTTCTGCAGAAACTCAGAGATAATCAACTATATGCTAAACTCAGCAAGTGTGAATTTTGGTTGAAGGAGGTCTCATTCCTTAGTCATGTTATCACAGGCAGAGGTATTGCAGTGGATCCAGGTAAGGTCAGAGATGTGTTGAATTGGGAACCGCCAACGACAGTATCAAAGATCCGGAGTTTCTTAGGGCTCGCGGGATATTACAGGAGATTTATAGAAGGTTTCTCTAAGATAGTGAAACCCATTACATCATTACTAGGGAAAGACAAGAAGTTTGTGTGGTCTAAGGCATGTCAGAACAGCTTTGATGAGTTGAGGAAAAGATTGACAACCGCACCAGTATTGGCCATGCCTGACATTCGCAAAAGTTTCAGCATCTACTGTGACGCTTCTAAACAGGGTCTTGGCTGTGTGTTGATGCAAGAGGGACACGTGATCGCATATGCGTCCCGTCAGTTGAGAAAACACGAGCAGAACTATCCTACACATGACTTGGAGTTAGCAGCAGTGATACACGCTTTGAAGATATGGAGACATTATTTGTTGGGTCACAAATGTCAGATATACACCGACCATAAGATATACACTCAGAATGATCTCAACCTGAGACAATGAAGATGGTTAGAGCTCATCAAGGATTATGATCTGGAGATACACTATCACCCAGGGAAGGCAAATGTGGTTGCTGGTGCCTTGAGTCGCAAGAGTGCGATCATGGTTAGCCAGATGCCTCGGGAATTGTACGAAGAGTTTGAACGGCTCAATCTGGGGTTCATCGCTCATACGGAAGGAATCACTATAGAGGTAGAGCCGACCCTCGAGCAAGATATACGGAAGGGTCAGCTTGAGGATCCTAAGATAAAGGAGATAAGGGAGATGATAGAAGTAAGCAAGGCACCTGACTTTACCGAAGACGAACACAGATGATAGAGGATATGTGTGCCCGATGTGGATCACCTCCGAGAGAAAATTTTGCAGGAAGCTCATGACTCGGCCTATTCTATCCATCCTGGCAGTAACAAGATGTATCAGGATTTGAAGGAGAAATATTGGTGGTATGGTATGAAACATGATGTTGCAGCTCATGTGGCGCTATGTGATGTGTGTCAGAGGGTCAAGGCAAAACATCAGAGACCAGCCGGTTTGTTACAACCATTGAAGGTGCCAGAATGGAAATGGTAAGAGATTGGTATGGATTTCATCGTGGGATTGCCACGCACACGGGATCGTTACGATTCTATCTAGGTTATAGTGGATTGATTGACCAAGGTGGCTCACTTTATACCAGTGAAGACTACTTACACTGGGGCATGATTAGCGGAGTTGTACATCTCCTGGATTGTGTGTTTGCATGGGGTACCCAAGAAGATAGTGTTAGACAGAGGCACTCAGTTCACGTCTCGGTTTTGGCAAAAGTTGCATGAGTCAATGGACACGAAGTTGAACTTCAGCTCCGCTTATCATTAGCAAACTGATGGGCAGACAGAAAGGACCAACCAAGTGTTGGAAGATATGCTTAGGGCTTGTGCCCTAAAACATGGAGGCAGTTGGGATAAGAGCTTACCGATCGCAGAGTTCTCTTACAACAACAGTTATCAGGCCAGTTTAAAGATAGCACCGTTCGAGGCATTGTATGGCAGGAAGTGCAGGACTCCATTGTACTGGAGTGAGACAGGTGAAAGTCAGTTGTTCGGGCCTGAGATCATTAAAGAGGCTGAAAGACAGGTACTGGTTGTCTGTGAGAATTTGAAGGTGGCTCAGTCGAGGCAGAAAAGTTATGCAGATACTCGATGACGAGAGTTGACTTTTGAGGAAGGAGACTATGTGTATCTGAAGGTGTCACCTATCAGAGGTTTGCGCAGGTTCAAGGTCAAAGGGAAGCTATTGCCTCATTACATTGGCCCGTTCAAGATCTTATAACGGAAAGGCGAGGTGGCTTACCAACTAGAGTTACCTGCACGATTGTCAGATGTGCACAACATGTTCCATATATCACAGTTGAAGAAGTGTTTAAGGGTACCAGAGGAACAGTTGCCACTGGAGGAACTGGATGTGCAGGATGATTTGACTTATATGGAGCACCCAGTCAGAATACTGGACACAGTAGAGAGAATTACCCGGAGTAAGAGGATACGGATGTGTAGGGTTCAGTGGAGTCACCATGCGGAGGATGACGCTACTTGGGAACAAGAGGATGAGTTACAGGCAGATTTTCCCCAGCTCTTTGCTAGCCCAACCAAATCTTGAGGACGAGATTCCTCTTAAGGGGGTAGGTTTGTAACACCCTAATTTTCAAACTAGGAGTTTAAACAAAAATTGTTAGGTTTTATTTAGAATTCATAAGGTTTAATTCAAATACTTTTGATTTTAGAGCATTTTCGAGAATTAATAGTATTTTATTTATCCATAAAAAGAACTATAAGGAAACATAGGATTTGTGCATTTCATGCCTCATTGCACTGTTTTTATTGGGTGTTAACTATTTGAATTCAAGTTTCAATTTCAAATTTAAAAGCCTTTGGATTTGTATTTCCCTTCTCTCTTCCCTCTCCTTCTCCCTTGGGCCGGCCCACCTTCCCTTCCCCTTTTCTCCTTCTCTTTTCTTCCTCCCCCCCCCCCCCCCCGCGTAGCCCAACTGGCCCAGCCTTCTTCTTTACACCGGGCCCAGTCGTGCGCGTGCTTCAGCGGCCCAGCCGAGCACCCCCCAGCCCACATCCACGCCCTCTCCCTTTTTCTCTCTCGCACAGATAGGCGGGGCCCGCCTGTCGGGCCCTTCGTTTCCCCCGCGCCGGACCCGGACTCGAACTCGAGTCCGGTTCGCCCCCGCCCCGTCCCCGCCGCTCTCCGCCTCGGGCCCGCACGCCAACGCGCCCTATGGCCCTCCTATAAGTACTGCTCGTGCCCTAGGGTTCTTTCCCTCAAGCCGCAGCCGCCACCGCAAGCCCTAAACCCTAGCACCCGAGCGCCCGCTCCGCCGCGGCCATTGCCGACCTCGGGAGCTCGCATTGCCGCTGTTTCGTTGCTCACCGATGGCGAACAAGTGCTCCAGAAGTTTCACGGGGTGGTGAGGACGCTTGGCCGCCGTTCTTTTTCCCTCTCCTTCGCTTCCCCCGTGTCGCACGACGCTCACCGAAGGTCCCTCGCCACCGGCCGCCGCCTACAGCCGCCATCTCACCCTCTTAACCCCCCAATAGGGTTCTCCAACACGCGGGCTATCTTTTGGTCTAGATCCGAGCCAAAGCCGTGGCCGGGAACGCGTTATCGTGTTTCTCCGGTGAAGCCCCACCGCGCGCCGCCATCTGAGTCATCGTCGGCGTTCTTCCGCCGCCGCTCCGCGCCGTCCCCCGTGACCCCACCCTTAGATCCAGATCCAACGGCCCAGATCCATTTCAACCCGAGTCAAACGGATCTAATACCGGTCAACCATGGTCTTTTTGCTGGTTAGCCCTTAAGTTTTCTGGGAATCAACCTGCAGTCCATGTTAGTTCAAAAGTATTCACGGAAAGATCCTTTTTCTTCTGTTTAGGCCCCTGACTTTTTCAAATATAGAACCCGCAGTCCCGGATCTTTCTGTTTTGCAATCTAACCCCTAGGTCTACGGTTTAATTATGATCTAGCTCTCAGTTTCTTCTGTTAGAGCCCTTTTAGTTTCAAATCTTTCAGTAATAAGCCCCTAGAATCATGTTTTGGCCCTAATTTGTGACAGTTCGTGTGTTTGTAATGCTAGGCATGTATTTTGATAGTGTGAAATATGTGTTTGTTTGTATAAAGCTTATGTGTGTTTATGTGAAGCTTTTGAAAATTTAAAGTGTAAATAAAAAGGGTATTTTTGTAATTACAGAAAAACCTAGGGTTGTTTTTGCAAAATGTATTTGGAGAAGGATAATTTCAAAATAAGTGAAAGGTGGTTTTGGTAAATATGTTTTTCTTACTTTATGTTTTGTAAAAATATATATATTTACTCAAAAGTTGCATTGGAAATGCGCGTGTTGAAATATGTAAAAATTTTGGGTAAAGTGGTAAAAATAAGGGTATTTATGTGATTTTATAAAATTACAATTCCTTTTATGCAAATGTTCGATTTACAAAAGTAACTTTCAAATTTACTTAGGACTAAAGTGTAAAAGTGCAAGTCATCATGACATGTCTATCCAATCATTATGACGATTCTATCCCGTCATTATGACATGTCATAAATGCTTGCATTTAAGTCCTGAATTTTATAAAATTACACTTTAAGGACAAAAGCAACTCAAATCCAACTTTTATTCAAAACTTCACGCGTAAAAATATAAATTTTGAGTTTTTGAACTTGAGCCCTAAAGCAATGTTGTAGAGTTTGAAAAACTCTCCAACTTTCGTTTTGGGCATTTCGTCATTAGAGTTTTAGATTAACGGAAAATTTTGTTTTACAGACAGACCCTTGTAGTTTTCTGTATTTACGCATAGGTCCTTGGGGAAATCTGTTTACCCTTCTCCTCTGTTTCTTATCCTGACACCTCCTTTCTTTTTGTTTCCCACCGGCGGTAGCTCTGCCAAATTTCCTTTTCCCCTCCCCTCCCTCTCCTCAGCAAGCAGGCAGCGGCACCAAAACATTTCTTTTCTTCCTCTTCCTCTCTCTGTTCTTCTTCCTGTTAGCTTCCTCTTCCACTCACAGGCATTGGGGATCCGGCAGCCAGGGGCCCGAGCGGCTCGGGCATGGGAGCTGGAAGCGCGGGTGGAGGCGCGCTGGGGCAGAGGCCGCAGCGGGCGGCTCGGCTCGCGGGGCAGGCGGTGGCGCGGCCCAGGCGCGGGCGAGCGGCGGCCGTGGGCGGCGCGGGCCGCGGTAGGCGCGGGGGCCCAGCAGCGGCTCAGGCGCGCGGCTGGAGGCGAGACTCAGGCGGAGCGCGCGCAGGGCGCAGGGGGGAGCGAGCGGCGCGGCGCGGCTGCGCGGCGGCTCGGTAGCGCGGGCCGCGGGAACCGGTGGCGCGCGGATGAGCGCGCGCGCGAGCTGCGGCAGGGCGCAGGCGCACGGCTGGAGGCGGGCTGGCGGCGGCTCCTGGCGCAGGTCGGGCGGCAGCTCGGTGCTAGCGTGGGGACCGGAGACGCGCGGGCTGGCGGGTCCCAGGCAGGCGGACGCGCGCAGCTGCGGGCGTCAGCGCGGCAGAGCAGGAGCGGCCCGAGCGAGCGGCGTGAACTGAGCCGGTGAGCGCAGACACAGGGAGCCGGTGAGGATACGGCAGTGGCGCGAACGAGCGCGCGCAGGTGGAGTGGAGGCCGAGCAGGACGACGACGTGCAGGCGTGCGTGTGCGGATGCGAGACCGGCGGCACGTTGTGGAACGGTCTGCGCGAGCTTGAGCGCGGAGTTCGCGATACGGGAACGCGCAGGCACACGTATGTGGGAGTGTCGGCGAGGCTGTCGGCGATAGTGCAGGAGTGATGATGGCGGCTGTTATTCAGGGACGCGAACCCAATCATCAGACCGGCGCCGACGCTAGCAAACACGGGGAGGAGGCGGTCGCCAGTTTGGGGGCACCGCCATCAATGGAGCACGCCCGACGAAGACCGACGAATTGAAAGGAAGGATGCGAGCTCGCTCGCTCATGAGATGCACGAGGAGCGGCGAGCCGAAAGGAAAGGCGGCAACGCGGAGGTGGCGACCGGATGCAATGAGCTCGGAGGAGCCACGCACGGCGAGTTCCCTTCATCCGTGCGGAAGTCGAGGCAAAGAGGGTGAGTGTGGCGCGGCGAGGCGAAAGCGAAGGTCCGGACGGATTTGGACTAGCACGTCCACGGATACGAGCGAGAGTGCTCTACCGGTGACCGGCTCGACTCGATTCAGCAAGCGCGTGCGTGTACAAGACAACAGGCCATCTTCCACCCACGGCAACCATCCCCGACAAACTTCTTCGTCATCCTCAGGATCTCGTCATCGTCGAGCTCATCTTATCGTCGCCAATCCTATTCACCGCGGGAATTTACTTTCCGCGTATTCTTCTCCACGACTAAGTCTACCCCAAGGTTTGCCCTAATCCACTAAATCTTTCTAATGCCGGCGATTCCTTTGTCGAGATATCGTCGTTAACTTTCTGTTATCTGTTTTCCCGGACCAGGGACTTGATTGCTTCGTTTTAGAAAGTTCTAGGGTGTTCTTTGTAAAATTTCCAAAGCTTTCCGTAATTCAAATCGATGAACTTCTACATTTCATAGATTTTCGTAGGAAGTTCATAAAAATGTAAAATCAGTTTTGTTTGAAACCCTAAGTCAAACACTACAAGCTTTATGTCATGATCTTGAGTTGAGATCTTTGATGCGTGGTTTAGGTCAAATATTAGGGAATGAATGTTTTATTGTGCTTTATATTGTATGCATGTGATATAGCTGGGAAATAATTATAGGATATATGTTTTAAATGGAGATGTGTGACAGTTAGTTAATCCTGTCACCCGAGTGCTCATATCTCTGCCTTCAAGACTTTATCCTTGTCTTGATTGTCGTTTCCTTAGGATTCTCTTCGTATAAAGATTCCTACTAATCCGTGTGTATCTGCTACTTAGCCAATACCTCTCTGCAACTATGCTTCAGTATTGGCTATCAGATCAGCCACTAAGCATCTGTTCCCTTTGAGTTTAGAATATTTCTGCGTAACAGCTGTCAGCCGATACATTTCTTGTGATATGCTTCTACTATCGGCTGGTTAGCTGATACGATTGTTACCTTTCTAGTATCGACTACTGCCGATACAAGTCTGTTGTTCTATCCTACATCGACTACACAGAGTCGATGTATCGGAGAGACACCCACAATCTTAGGGTTTTTGCCATCGGCTGACCCAAGCCGATTTTGGTTACTTTTCCCATATCGGTCAAACACGGCCGATCGATCCTTAGTTTTCCCATCTCCATATCCACACACTCCTATCAGTCGATTTATCGACTGAAAGATCGGCTATCTATATTTATCAGTCATATACCCTTAACCACACTCCAATCGGCTATACGTCACTCAATTGTTGTGTTGACGTAATCGAGTCGATATAACCACACTTAGTTACCTAGAATAACATTTAAGAACATCTTAGTTAAGACAACTGTTTTAGGAATCATCCTTCTACCAAAATAATCGATGCTTTCATCGATCACCTAGGAAATCGATACACCTTTCCATCAACTAAACCCTGCTGTTTCCAATCGGCTTTGCTGTAATCTTCAACGAGTAGCCGATTCTAGTTGGTTGTCCCCCTAAAGCTCTGTCTAGGTTTAGTTCAGATCTTTTTGGTTGTTATGTGAATAATGTGTTAAATGAGTGTTAGATTGCAACTTTATTGTGAAGTAAGATAGTTTTGTGTGCACATTTGAATGTGATGTCGCATTGCATGTAGATACGACTACTTCGGCAACGGTATCTACGAGATCTCCCCGGAGTCCGCAGAGAATGTTTCTGAAGACCAAGTGGATGTCATCAAGGAGATATTGGAAGCTCCGAACCAAGTTCAGAAGATAACAACGCTAACATCTCTGACTTCAGTCCCACCAGTAAAGGCAAGCCCCGGACATATCCCATTACTTTATCGACACTGCAATCTATGCTTATTTATATTATATCTTGCATTAAGTCTAGGAGTTGAAGTGAAACCCTAGATGCATGAATCCTAGGAATCCAATGTAATGCTTCCGAGTCCTTATCGGATAGTTGCTCCGCTAATAGGACCGGTAGAAGTCGAGTGATTTCCTGTCACTCGCGCGACATAGGAGTTGCATGTTTACATTTCTGCAACCACTATAAGGATGACGGACAGGGTCATGTGCTGTATCATGACCTGAAAGTTACCCTGTCTGTTTCGTTAAAAGTTGATAAGGTCGATCTATGTGGTAGTGGTGGCTAAGTTTTTGAAAGTACTGGCCACATGCCGCGAAATATGGTAAGCGGCAAGCCTAGTAACCAATCGGCCCGGCAAGTGGACATACCTCCCACCACTCGATTTTATGTTATGTTTACACGCACCGATGTGCGGGAGTACGTTCTGCAAGGCAGACAGGAATACGGGTTTTGTAGTCGCGCTACAGACGTATGTCCTGTACACATTGGGTGTGCGTACGGTCCTGCAGTCGCTTGTGGTGGACCTGATCCACGACCCGGAATGAAAGGCAAACGGTTGCTTCGGAATGCCCTGTTGGTATTCCAAGCGTGTGTGTTAGGTTTACCTTGCAAGGTTAAATTCGATTCGGATCGTCCGCCTCTCACGAGGATTGAGACTGCTTATCCCTTCTGCCACATTGAGTAAGAAGTGGAACTAATGATAGATAATCTTGTTGAATGATAATCACTACCTTGCTTGCTTAGTGTAGGTGCTAATCTAGAATAAATACTCAACTAGAAAATGAAAGCTAAAACTTGAAAATAGTTCATACTCTTTGTTACTTTTCAGCTGAAAATAAACCCAGAGCCTTTGCAATGCCTTCACGAGTCTAGTTACGGGCTAACGTATACCCAACCCCGGGTAAGCCTTGCTGAGTATTAGTATACTCAGCCTTGCTAGTTTTATACTTTTCAGGTAAAGCCTTTGAAGACCCAACTCTTTCCCTGTCATGGCCCTGTGCTCTTCCAGAAGGTTGGTCCGTGGAATGGGATCCGTCCCCGACCAACATTGGTGATACCGAGTGATGTCGTGCCTGGGCTTAGCATGACATCCATCTTGTCGACGTGCTGTAGATCATTGCGTATGTTTTCCGCTGCTAAAGATCATAGCTTAAACGGTTTGTATTATGTTCTCTAGGTTTGAAACTTTGTTCTACTTTTATAAACTCTTGTAATGTAATTCCCTTCGATGTAAAATATGATGGTGACTGTATCTCTGGACTCACCTTCGTGTGAGGTAACCTTATTGATCCTGTGTATCGGTGGTTTATCGGGACGTTACCCGACAGGCCAAGGGATTATACCGTTTGAAGGACGTTGGAGCCCTCGGAAGTGGACTCGCGTACTTGAGCCGGTATAATTCAGGTTGGTTCTGCCACAGCTGGTATCAGAGCTATAAGGTTACTCTGGAGATATATTTTACCTTAAAAATACTTTCGGTATAAAAGTTTGACCAACCAAAGGTTTCCCAAAACTACGTTGGATTCGTTAAGGATTATGTATAGTACGTAAAGCCCTAGGGTAATGCTTATGATGGAAATAGAGGTGGCTATACATATATATATAACCCTAACTACCAGCATTACTTTTCCGTCAAAACTTAAATTTATGCACAACCCAACCTTACTTTCTGTAACGACATCTTCGATGATGAGGTAAGGAGGTAAGGATCCTCAGCCAACTGAGGGAGCTTGGCCTTCCCGTCGGTGATGCGAACCGAACGCTGTTTCTCAAGCAGTGGCCTACTTGAGATGCTGCCAATGTACCAATTTCGATTGACTACATTGGGAGTATATGGTTCGGCGCAGGGTATGGCGATCGCAGATCATACCCCCGCATTTTGCGGTACCCCCGTGAATACGTTATCTCGATAACGTATGTTAACGTTGTCTGTACAGCGGTAATTGTACAGATGCTGTTTCTATAGTGAACAGTAATGTTTGGGAACGCTTTCATGACATGCTGGCATGAAAGGTTCAGTATATACATATTGTGATTTTCTGCAGGTATGCTAACCTCGTTACGTAAGCTTGAACGTAAGAACGACTAGTATATATATAGGGAGAGACGTATTTATATGATGCCACCGTAACTAACCACGTAAGACCAAGATTACTTGGCAGTTATTTTTGTTTGTGAGGACGGGTAGAACGTGCATACATCATGATATCTTGGATTGACCTGATTGCTTTGTTTGATACGTTGATGTACTGAAATATGTTGCTTGTATTTGAATGCCTGTTTTGACTTTGTGTTGTAGGAGTTAATGTAATCTGCTAGGCTATCTTAGAGTTAAGAAAGTCTTTTAGGAATCAAGTGGATTGGGTTATCTTTGAACCCTATCACCAATCTTGGCTGGACAGCCAAATTAAATCCTTGATTTTGCTTTAAATCTGTTTCGACAAAATCATTAAACTTCTCCTTAGATGGTTAAACCTTGATGATTATCATCAAACTCTTCAATCCATCATCTAGTGATTTATCTATCCTCTCTTGGTGTTGTACCGTATATCGTTGACTAATCTGGTTACAACATCTGAAAGCTGTACCTTCAATTTTTGCTCAGATGATTTTGGATAAATTAAAAAGATGTATGACAATAATTCCATTTTGCATACAATTCTCCCGGCAAAAAGTCATGCATCATAACATATACCATTTTGGTCAATGCATGGTGTTGCATCATCATCGAAAGCCCGTAGACTAACTAACGAGTGTGCCTCCTGTACAGCTTTAGGTTGTCTTCGGCTTCTTAAGACCTATCTTGCTGCTGTTGGCACTATAAGGTTGTTATTCCTCTTTTGTGGTGGTGTTTAATCACATAACCATGATGCCGTGTCGGAACCTAAGGCCTCATGTGCGCTGCAGTCACATGATTGAGCCATTAGGAGCGCACTGGTGACTAGGTACATGTGACGTAACCCCACTGCAAACTCTTCTTATGCAACCTTATTAGTGTCCTAACTTTTGATCCTCGTTTAAGGATATAGAGCCACCCAGGTGTTAGTTACAAGAGAACGGTTGTAGGATGCGAGTCACGAGCATCATTAACTCATGAGGGTAAGCATCATATTTCATGCATTTCATATGTGCATACATTGCAAATGTCATCATCCTTGCATCATGGTGTATGCATCATTTGGTCAGCATCATGGCAATTGCATTGTGTCATATGCATCATCTCGGTCGTGCATGGGATCCCTCATCCTCGTGTTGCATCATCATTGCAATCATACATCTCAACAGTGCATCATATTCATAATTATATATTGAGCATTGCACTCGGAGTAGAGCATTTTATTATTATCCCTTGATTGCATCGGTCTAAATAGGCATATTTTGCAATAACATCATCTAAAATTATTCAGGTAACAAACTCTGAGCAAGAATATTTCAAACATCACTTTGTCAATCCCTTGTACTATCCTTACTTGTTATCCATGAGTTTTGCGATGAATGTCATCGACATTTATCGTCCTTATGTATAATCTCTTATCTTGTTAAACTCATCTATGCACCATCTCTTCATGCTCTCGTTATACTCATCTCGTCATGCTCTCGTCATCAATCTCAAACTTCTCTGGTGTGATTGCTTCTTTCCACTTTTGATGTGTGATTTGCTTCTCTTCCCTTTAGAATCTTACGTCCGAATCTCGGGACGAGATTCTTTTTAGGGGGGAGGGTTGTGACAGTTCGTGTGTTTGTAATGCTAGGCATGTATTTTGATAGTGTGAAATATGTGTTTGTTTGTATAAAGCTTATGTGTGTTTATGTGAAGCTTTTGAAAATTTAAAGTGTAAATAAAAAGGGTATTTTTGTAATTACAGAAAAACCTAGGGTTGTTTTTGCAAAATGTATTTGGAGAAGGATAATTTCAAAATAAGTGAAAGGTGGTTTTGGTAAATATGTTTTTCTTACTTTATGTTTTGTAAAAATATATATATTTACTCAAAAGTTGCATTGGAAATGCGCGTGTTGAAATATGTAAAAATTTTGGGTAAAGTGGTAAAAATAAGGGTATTTATGTGATTTTATAAAATTACAATTCCTTTTATGCAAATGTTCGATTTACAAAAGTAACTTTCAAATTTACTTAGGACTAAAGTGTAAAAGTGCAAGTCATCATGACATGTCTATCCAATCATTATGACGATTCTATCCCGTCATTATGACATGTCATAAATGCTTGCATTTAAGTCCTGAATTTTATAAAATTACACTTTAAGGACAAAAGCAACTCAAATCCAACTTTTATTCAAAACTTCACGCGTAAAAATATAAATTTTGAGTTTTTGAACTTGAGCCCTAAAGCAATGTTGTAGAGTTTGAAAAACTCTCCAACTTTCGTTTTGGGCATTTCGTCATTAGAGTTTTAGATTAACGGAAAATTTTGTTTTACAGACAGACCCTTGTAGTTTTCTGTATTTACGCATAGGTCCTTGGGGAAATCTGTTTACCCTTCTCCTCTGTTTCTTATCCTGACACCTCCTTTCTTTTTGTTTCCCACCGGCGGTAGCTCTGCCAAATTTCCTTTTCCCCTCCCCTCCCTCTCCTCAGCAAGCAGGCAGCGGCACCAAAACATTTCTTTTCTTCCTCTTCCTCTCTCTATTCTTCTTCCTGTTAGCTTCCTCTTCCACTCACAGGCATTGGGGATCCGGCAGCCAGGGGCCCGAGCGGCTCGGGCATGGGAGCTGGAAGCGCGGGTGGAGGCGCGCTGGGGCAGAGGCCGCAGCGGGCGGCTCGGCTCGCGGGGCAGGCGGTGGCGCGGCCCAGGCGCGGGCGAGCGGCGGCCGTGGGCGGCGCGGGCCGCGGTAGGCGCGGGGGCCCAGCAGCGGCTCAGGCGCGCGGCTGGAGGCGAGACTCAGGCGGAGCGCGCGCAGGGCGCAGGGGGGAGCGAGCGGCGCGGCGCGGCTGCGCGGCGGCTCGGTAGTGCGGGCCGCGGGAACCGGTGGCGCGCGGATGAGCGCGCGCGCGAGCTGCGGCAGGGCGCAGGCGCACGGCTGGAGGCGGGCTGGCGGCGGCTCCTGGCGCAGGTCGGGCGGCAGCTCGGTGCTAGCGTGGGGACCGGAGACGCGCGGGCTGGCGGGTCCCAGGCAGGCGGACGCGCGCAGCTGCGGGCGTCAGCGCGGCAGAGCAGGAGCGGCCCGAGCGAGCGGCGTGAACTGAGCCGGTGAGCGCAGACTCAGGGAGCCGGTGAGGATACGGCAGTGGCGCGAACGAGCGCGCGCAGGTGGAGTGGAGGCCGAGCAGGACGACGACGTGCAGGCGTGCGTGTGCGGATGCGAGACCGGCGGCACGTTGTGGAACGGTCTGCGCGAGCTTGAGCGCGGAGTTCGCGATACGGGAACGCGCAGGCACACGTATGTGGGAGTGTCAGCGAGGCTGTCGGCGATAGTGCAGGAGTGATGATGGCGGCTGTTATTCAGGGACGCGAACCCAATCATCAGACCGGCGCCGACGCTAGCAAACACGGGGAGGAGGCGGTCGCCAGTTTGGGGGCACCGCCATCAATGGAGCACGCCCGACGAAGACCGACGAATTGAAAGGAAGGATGCGAGCTCGCTCGCTCATGAGATGCACGAGGAGCGGCGAGCCGAAAGGAAAGGCGGCAACGCGGAGGTGGCGACCGGATGCAATGAGCTCGGAGGAGCCACGCACGGCGAGTTCCCTTCATCCGTGCGGAAGTCGAGGCAAAGAGGGTGAGTGTGGCGCGGCGAGGCGAAAGCGAAGGTCCGGACGGATTTGGACTAGCACGTCCACGGATACGAGCGAGAGTGCTCTACCGGTGACCGGCTCGACTCGATTCAGCAAGCGCGTGCGTGTACAAGACAACAGGCCATCTTCCACCCACGGCAACCATCCCCGACAAACTTCTTCGTCATCCTCAGGATCTCGTCATCGTCGAGCTCATCTTATCGTCGCCAATCCTATTCACCGCGGGAATTTACTTTCCGCGTATTCTTCTCCACGACTAAGTCTACCCCAAGGTTTGCCCTAATCCACTAAATCTTTCTAATGCCGGCGATTCCTTTGTCGAGATATCGTCGTTAACTTTCTGTTATCTGTTTTCCCGGACCAGGGACTTGATTGCTTCGTTTTAGAAAGTTCTAGGGTGTTCTTTGTAAAATTTCCAAAGCTTTCCGTAATTCAAATCGATGAACTTCTACATTTCATAGATTTTCGTAGGAAGTTCATAAAAATGTAAAATCAGTTTTGTTTGAAACCCTAAGTCAAACACTACAAGCTTTATGTCATGATCTTGAGTTGAGATCTTTGATGCGTGGTTTAGGTCAAATATTAGGGAATGAATGTTTTATTGTGCTTTATATTGTATGCATGTGATATAGCTGGGAAATAATTATAGGATATATGTTTTAAATGGAGATGTGTGACAGTTAGTTAATCCTGTCACCCGAGTGCTCATATCTCTGCCTTCAAGACTTTGTCCTTGTCTTGATTGTCGTTTCCTTAGGATTCTCTTCGTATAAAGATTCCTACTAATCTGTGTGTATCTGCTACTTAGCCAATACCTCTCTGCAACTATGCTTCAGTATTGGCTATCAGATCAGCCACTAAGCATCTGTTCCCTTTGAGTTTAGAATATTTCTGCGTAACAGCTGTCAGCCGATACATTTCTTGTGATATGCTTCTACTATCGGCTGGTTAGCTGATACGATTGTTACCTTTATAGTATCGACTACTGCCGATACAAGTCTGTTGTTCTATCCTACATCGACTACACAGAGTCGATGTATCGGAGAGACACCCACAATCTTAGGGTTTTTGCCATCGGCTGACCCAAGCCGATTTTGGTTACTTTTCCCATATCGGTCAAACACGGCCGATCGATCCTTAGTTTTCCCATCTCCATATCCACACACTCCTATCAGTCGATTTATCGACTGAAAGATCGGCTATCTATATTTATCAGTCATATACCCTTAACCACACTCCAATCGGCTATACGTCACTCAATTGTTGTGTTGACGTAATCGAGTCGATATAACCACACTTAGTTACCTAGAATAACATTTAAGCACATCTTAGTTAAGACAACTGTTTTAGGAATCATCCTTCTACCAAAATAATCGATGCTTTCATCGATCACCTAGGAAATCGATACACCTTTCCATCAACTAAACCCTGCTGTTTCCAATCGGCTTTGCTGTAATCTTCAACGAGTAGCCGATTCTAGTTGGTTGTCCCCCTAAAGCTCTGTCTAGGTTTAGTTCAGATCTTTTTGGTTGTTATGTGAATAATGTGTTAAATGAGTGTTAGATTGCAACTTTATTGTGAAGTAAGATAGTTTTGTGTGCACATTTGAATGTGATGTCGCATTGCATGTAGATACGACTACTTTGGCAACGGTATCTACGAGATCTCCCCGGAGTCCGCAGAGAATGTTTCTGAAGACCAAGTGGATGTCATCAAGGAGATATTGGAAGCTCCGAACCAAGTTCAGAAGATAACAACGCTAACATCTCTGACTTCAGTCCCACCAGTAAAGGCAAGCCCCGGACATATCCCATTACTTTATCGACACTGCAATCTATGCTTATTTATATTATATCTTGCATTAAGTCTAGGAGTTGAAGTGAAACCCTAGATGCATGAATCCTAGGAATCCAATGTAATGCTTCCGAGTCCTTATCGGATAGTTGCTCCGCTAATAGGACCGGTAGAAGTTGAGTGATTTCCTGTCACTCGCGCGACATAGGAGTTGCATGTTTACATTTCTGCAACCACTATAAGGATGACGGACAGGGTCATGTGCTGTATCATGACCTGAAAGTTACCCTGTCTGTTTCGTTAAAAGTTGATAAGGTCGATCTATGTGGTAGTGGTGGCTAAGTTTTTGAAAGTACTGGCCACATGCCGCGAAATATGGTAAGCGGCAAGCCTAGTAACCAATCGGCCCGGCAAGTGGACATACCTCCCACCACTCGATTTTATGTTATGTTTACACGCACCGATGTGCGGGAGTACGTTCTGCAAGGCAGACAGGAATACGGGTTTTGTAGTCGCGCTACAGACGTATGTCCTGTACACATTGGGTGTGCGTACGGTCCTGCAGTCGCTTGTGGTGGACCTGATCCACGACCCGGAATGAAAGGCAAACGGTTGCTTCGGAATGCCCTGTTGGTATTCCAAGCGTGTGTGTTAGGTTTACCTTGCAAGGTTAAATTCGATTCGGATCGTCCGCCTCTCACGAGGATTGAGACTGCTTATCCCTTCTGCCACATTGAGTAAGAAGTGGAACTAATGATAGATAATCTTGTTGAATGATAATCACTACCTTGCTTGCTTAGTGTAGGTGCTAATCTAGAATAAATACTCAACTAGAAAATGAAAGCTAAAACTTGAAAATAGTTCATACTCTTTGTTACTTTTCAGCTGAAAATAAACCCAGAGCCTTTGCAATGCCTTCATGAGTCTAGTTACGGGCTAACGTATACCCAACCCCGGGTAAGCCTTGCTGAGTATTAGTATACTCAGCCTTGCTAGTTTTATACTTTTCAGGTAAAGCCTTTGAAGACCCAACTCTTTCCCTGTCATGGCCCTGTGCTCTTCCAGAAGGTTGGTCCGTGGAATGGGATCCGTCCCCGACCAACATTGGTGATACCGAGTGATGTCGTGCCTGGGCTTAGCATGACATCCATCTTGTCGACGTGCTGTAGATCATTGCGTATGTTTTCCGCTGCTAAAGATCATAGCTTAAACGGTTTGTATTATGTTCTCTAGGTTTGAAACTTTGTTCTACTTTTATAAACTCTTGTAATGTAATTCCCTTCGATGTAAAATATGATGGTGACTGTATCTCTGGACTCACCTTCGTGTGAGGTAACCTTATTGATCCTGTGTATCGGTGGTTTATCGGGACGTTACCCGACAGGCCAAGGGATTATACCGTTTGAAGGACGTTGGAGCCCTCGGAAGTGGACTCGCGTACTTGAGCCGGTATAATTCAGGTTGGTTCTGCCACATAATTTCTCCGTTTTAACTCCATTTTCATCGATTCTTGCGCTCTCACGATCCTTGCGACATAAGCAGTAGTTTTATTACATTATTTTGTTCTGATTATATTAATTGGTGTACTATTTCTTATTTATTGTATTTGTTTGCTTATATATATATGTGTGCTACAATAGACGATACGTAGTTCGAGGGTCCGCAAGAGCCGAACTTTGAAGAAGTTCCTAAGCAGCAGTAGTTTGCTAACGAAGGCAAGTGGTCCTTGATCATATTTAAGTCCTAATAACATTAAACTTATACACTTTTACTTTATATGCATGCATGTGTCTAGAATGTGATAGGCCCCAAGTTAAGGATATGCCTAGTTTCATTTGAACTTCCTTGATTAAACCTGGGTTATTTAGATTTATGTTGTAGTTATGCTAGTTGCTTCACTTAGATTATGGTTGGATAACCTTGATATCATGTTACACTGGTTTACCCATGTTGTGGAATACTTTATTGGATATTATTTAGATCATTGCATTAATTGGAATATGGAAAACCACCCAGGAAAATAGTGCAACCACAATACTACATGGCTCTAGTCTTGACTAATTAATTAGAAACTTTAGCTTGTAAAGGTCTTCTTGAGGGGTGTGCGTTGATGGGGTATAGCTCAGTCCTCTTGAGGCGTAGATATGATACTGGGTAAGGCGTCTTCCTCATTAGGGAGGGTTATGACCACTGCAGGCTGAAACCTTAGCGGACCATTGCAAGATAGGGAATCTTTGTAAAGGCCTCGTAGTGAATCCCTGCCACTCACCTTGGAAGTGTTTAAGGGCCTTGCAAACCTGGGTATCAAGGGAGACACGAATTGTGGGTAAAGTGTACAACCTCTGCAGTGTGAAAACTGATATATCAGCCGTGCTCACGGTTAAGAGTGGCTTGGACACTCACATGATAATTAAACTTAAAGATGATCTAAATTGATGGTTCTCGTTTATTTATTTATTTATGGTGTTGTGGATTGATTTACCTCAGATAGTTAATGCTTGCTTAATTAAAACTTGACCAACTAAAAATGCTTATCGCAGTAAAACCATGTCAGCCTTTCCTTGATCATAGCCTTGCATGTCATATAATTTACTCCACTTGTTGAGTACCAACCATAAGTGTACTCACTCTTGCTTTATTAAAAACAATGCTGCTCAGAACAAGATAATTGTCCGGTGTTCCCCGAAGATTTTGGAGAATACTAGGCGTATGTCTCCCAGTTATCTGCCTGTGAAGTTGAAGTCCGCTACTATTTATTGATGTTTATTTATTCGTTTAAGATTAAGACTGTTGGTCATGTATTAAAATACTATTATACTCTATTTTATTAATGCATTGTTTCGATCTTCGCTTGTGACGTCTACTGTATATGTGGAACTTGATCCTGGCGCACATATGGGATGCATTCGGTTACCTTTTCTAAACCGGGTGTGACAATTACTGCACCTGCGCATAGCACCTGGAAGAGCTTGCCATTTGATGCTGCTAGCTTTAGAACTTCCAGTACTACTCTGAAATACCCATGTCCGAGCATAATACATCCATCACAAACGATATCCTGCTTGAGCTTTGCTATTATCTTGCAAGCATGAAAACACATCATACCAAAGCATCAGTAATCAAGGCATAAATTGCATAAATTTGAGTACAGAAACTAGAATAATGTAAGTTCTGAATTGGCTGATAAGAAGTCTCATACCTAAGTCAGTTCAAAAAGACTAGAACATGAATCAAATTAATATACCATTGGCATTAAAATTAATTTAGAGTGCTACTGAAAAACAGAGAGCCCCATAAAAAAGCCATAGTCAACTTACTGTCTACAGCAAGTGTCTTTGTTTCAATTTCCTCTCGAAGCTGGGCAACTTGATCTACATAGTCAAATACCGAGAATAAACATATTTGAAATTATTGCCAGCGCACTCTGTTACTTGTGAAACATTTATGACGTATTAATCCCCACTATAAAAAACGGGCTAAAGATCCAGACCTAAAGTACCCGCTGCTGTTGCGAGGCATCACTACTGGCTGCAATGGCCACTGTCCTAGAAAGAGCCTTAGGCACCGGGTCGTGGCATGAACCGGTGCCTATGCTCTAGCATAGGAACGGGGTCCTGCCACGACCCGGTACCAAAGGCTTCACGGGGCCTCAAGCACCAGGTTGTGGCGTGATCTGGTGCCTATGCAGCGGACATGAGCACCGGTTCGTGCCACTACCCGGTGCCTAATAACCCCAGCGGCATTAGTGCCAGGTCGTGGCACGACCTAGTGCTAATGTTTGACCATAAGCACCGGGTCATGCCACGACCCGGTACTAATGCCTCCGCCTATAAATACTAGACCCCCTCCCCTCCCCGAGCTGCCATGAACAATGCCGGGTGAGGAGAAGGGAGGGGAATTTTTGCAATTTTTTTTAAAAATGTTAGAAATTTTTTCGTTGAGCTAGCAATTAATTTTCTTTGGTGCAGTTAGCCTTTGATTTAGTTTATAATCATTATACACTTGCTAATTAATTTTTGTAGTTTTAGTTTGCAAGTGATTTAGATGTAGTTAGCTATCTACTTATTTTATTATTGATATAATAATTGTTAGACCTGTGATAATTATTTTTTTAGATGTAGATACCATGTGATTAGATGTAGTTAGCTAGTTTACTATTGTTATAATAATTATTATACATATCATAATTGAGGTGGTTTCAGTGTATTTAATTTTAGGTTGTAATTATATTTTTTGAAATGAATTATTTTGACACTCTAATGATGTATATATGGTATGTTTCTTAAAACCTTTCCGTGTTTCTTCCAACATAGCCTTAGGAACATTAAGGTCTTTCATGATTACACTATAACCCATTGAGAACTAAAAATTCCGTCAACAATGGTTGCAGCACATCCAGAAACTGGAGAACCTCTCCTGGACCCTTCTAAGTAAGAGAGAGGACACCAAATCAGTGAACTAGGTATGGACACAATTTTTGTTAAGATCCAACTTTATAAATGATATTATAAAGTTGTATCTTCATAAAGATTTTATTCGTGACTCCTTCATTGATTTGGTGTTCTCTGTTCTGTCTAAGAAGGGTCTAGGAGAGGCTCTCCAATTTCTGAATCTGCTGCAGCCAGTGTTGATGGAATCTTTAATTCTCTAGGGTTTTGGTGTCAGCGTGAAAGATTTTAATATCCCGAAGGCTATGTTGGAAGAAATACATAAATATTTTCAAAAACAAACAGTCATCTCTAAAAGTCTATTTGTGAAGATTCGGTTCGAAAAAAACTGAAGAGTGTCAAAAAAATTCTGTTGACTTTTGTATTCAATTATCGGTTAATGAGTAATTATCGGTTAGACCTTTTAATTAATCATGGTGTGTGATGGATATTTAGACCTTATAATTAGTCATGTTATTGTAGTTATTAGAATTTATTCATTTTTGTTCATTTATTTGATTATTGTACTGAAATGGCGTACATTTGAATATAAGTAATTTGTAGATTTACTCTTTTTTTCCAGATGAGTCGGCAATGAATTTACTCTTTACTTTTGTAGATGAAGCAAGGAACATAAGGTTTGGATTAAATACGGATGGTATGAATCCTTTCGGTGAGCAAAGCAGTGGCCATAGTACTTGGCTTGTGACACTATGTATATACAATATTACTCGGCTATGTATGAAACGAAAGTTCATTATGATGCCAGTGCTTATCCCCAGTCTGAAACAACCTAGTAATGATATTGATGTGCACCTGAAACCACTGGTTAATGATCTTCTTTTGCTGTGGAAAGAGGAGAGGGTTCGTGTGTGGGATGCGCACGCAGAGGAACATTTTGACCTACGTGCATTGCTTTTTGTAACCGTCAATGATTGGCCTACACTTAGCAACCTATCCAGACACTCCAATAAGGGTTATAAGGCATGCAGCCATTGTTTAGATGAAATAGACAGCATGTATCTGAAGTGTTGTAGGAAGATTGTATACATGGACCATCGTCGATTTCTTCCTATCAAGTATCCATTAAGAAAAGAAGCATGCTCATTATGGTGGAAGGCAGATCATCGTACGAAGCTTAGGCACATTTGTGGGAAAATAGTATTTGAAATGGTCAAAGATATAAAAGTAGTCTTCGGAAAGGGACCTAGTAGCATATCAGTGCCTAGTGTTGAAGGACGTGCACCTATGTGGAACAAAAAGAGTATTTTTTGGAATTTGCCTTATTGGAAAGTCTTAGAGATCTGCAACGCAATTGACGTGATGCACCTCACCAAGAATCTTTGTGTGAACCTGCTAGGCTTCCTTTGTGTGCATGGTAAACCAAAAGATACACCGGAAACAAGCAAAGACCTACAACGTGTATGAAACAGAGAGTCGCCCTGCATCTAGAGAAGAGCGATAAAGGATGCCATTACTCAGGTCCTACCTGCTACACTCTAAGCAAGGAAGAGAAGGAAAGTATGTTTGAATGTTTAAATAGTATCAAGGTCCCGTCAGGCTACTCTTCAATGTAAAGAGGCTATTAAATATGAAAGAGAAGAAATTCGCGCACGTAAAGTCCCATGACTGTCACGTGCTCATGATGCAATTACTTCCAGTTGCATTGAGAGGTGTTCTACCAAATAATGTTTGAGCAACAATCATAAAGCTATGTGCATTCCTCAACGCAATTTCACGTAAGGCAATTGATCCGTCGAGTCTACTGATGCTATAGGAAGATGTTGTCCAAAGTATAGTTAGCCTTGAGATGATATGTCCTCCATCATTTTTCAATATTATGATGCATCTCCTGGTTCACCTTGTCAAAGAGATTGGTATTCTCGGGCCTGTCTTCCCCCATAACATGTTTCCTTTTGAATGATTCTTTGCAGTCCTAAAGAAATATGTTCGTAACCGTGCTCGTCCAGAAGGAAGCATTGCAAAGGGTTATGTGACAGAGGAGGTCATTGAGTTTTGTGTTGACTATGTGGATGAACTTTGCCCGTTTGGGGTTCCAGTATCACGGCACGAGGGGAGGCTGATTGGAAAGGGCACACTAGGAAAGAAATCAATAAATACCAATGATCATGCTTCGTTGAGCAAAGCACATTTCACAGTTCTGCAATAGTCAGTCTTGGTGGCTCCGAACATCGAGGAGCACAAGCAGACTGTACGAAGCAAGTATCCTTGGAAGTCTGAAACCTGGATTACAAAGCATCACATCGATACTTCTACTAGCTGGTTACGCACGGAACTTATAGCCAACAAGGACATTCATGAACAACTTGCCTAGTTGGCCAAGGGTCCATCCAATACAATCTTGAGGTATCATGGTTGAGGTGATACCCCGTCTGTGTTGGTGAATTTGGTTAAGTTCGCAGTGTGTGGTAGCGGTGGTTAAGCATTTGAAAGTACTAGCCACATGCCGCGAAATATGGTAAGCGGTAAGCCTACTAACCAATCGGCCCGAGGAGTGGACATACCTCCCACCACTCGTATTTGGTTTTTCCTGTTACGCGCTTCGACGTGTGGGAATACGAGTTGCAGGGCAACTAGGAGTACGGTCGTGTAGTCGCACTACAAACGTACGTCCTCCACATTGGATGTGCATATGGTCCTGCAGTCACTTGTGGTGGATCTGATCCACGAGTCAGAATGAAAGGCAAACGGTTGCTTCGGAACAATTGTTGGATGTTCCAAGCGTGTGAGTTAGGTTTACCCTTGCAAGGCTGAAATTCGATTTAGGAATCGTCCGTTTCTCGTGGAGATTGAGACTGCTTGATCCTTTTGCCACATAGAGTAACAAGAGCAACCTTATGGTTATCAAAGATGATGTTTGGCTAAAGATTCTACCATGCCTGAATAGCTATAGGTGCTTATCTAGAACGGATAATCACATAGAACTTGAAAGCTAAAAGTTGAAATTAAGGATCTACTGTTTGTAGCTTTTCAGCTGAAAACTTTGCCCACAACCATTAAAGCCCTCATAAGTCTAGTTACATGGCTAAGTATACCATGAAACGGGTAAGCCTTGCTGAGTATTAGAATACTCAGTCTTGCATTATGATTTTGTTCCACGTAATCCCCCTGAGGACTCTGCTCTACCTGTACCATGGTCTTATGCTCTGCCCGATGGTTGGTCCGTGGAATGGGATCCGTCCCCAGCCAACACTGATCATACCGAGTGATGTCATGCCAGGGCTTAGCATGATGTCTGTATTGGCGACGTGTACAGTGACCATGTTTTAAACTCCGCTGCCATGACTTGAAACCTTAAACTATTTTGTAATAATTTCCATCAGTTGGGAACTTATGTCACTTTTGAACACTCATGTGATTTAAGTGCCTGTGATGTAAAATATGTTGGAGATTGTATCTCTGGACTCGCCTTCGTGCAAGGTACCTTATTTGATCCTGCATTCGGTGGTTTATCAGGACGTTACCCGACAGGCCAAGGGATTACACCGTTTGAAGTACGTTGGAGCACTTGGGAGTGGACTTGCATACTTGAGCTGGTGTAATTCAGGTTGGTTCTGCCACAGCTGGTATCAGAGCTAACAAGTATACCCCGGAGATATGATTGATTTTACAAATGTTTTCAGTATAAAAAAATTGACCCATAAAGTATTTGGTAAAACTATGTTGGTTTCGTTAAGGATTGTGCTTAGTACGTAAAGCCCTATGGTGATGTTATTAAGGGAATTAGAGGTGGCTATAGTATATATATAACTCTAACTTCCAGCATTACTTTCTATCAGAATTTAAACTTATGCACAATCCAACTTTACATTTTGTAACTACATCCTCGTTGGTAAGGTAAGAAGGTAAGGATCCTCAGCTAACTAGGGAGTTAGCCTTCCCTTCGGTGATGCGAACCGAACGCTGTTTCTCAAGCAGTGGCCTACTTGAGATGCTGCCAATATATCAACTTAGGTTGATTATATTGGGAGTATATGGTTCGGCGCAGGGTATGGCGATCGCTGTTCATACCCCCGCATTTTTGCGGTACCCCCGTGAATACGTTGTCTCGATAACGTATGTTAACATTGTCTGTACGATGGTAATGGTACAGATGCTGTTCCTATAGTGAACGGTAATAATTGGGGATGCTTTCATGATATTCTGGCATGAAAGGTTCATTGGATATATATTGTGGTTTTCTGCATGAACACTAACCACGATTAAGTGGCTAAGACGGATAGGACTTATCGACTAGATACTAGTGAGAGACATATGTATTATGCCACCGGAACTAACCACGTAAGCCCGAAGATATTCGGCAATTGTTTTGATTGTGAGGTCGAATAGTACGTGCATGCATAATCCATCCTTAATACACAGTAAATGCATTGTATATGTTGTACTTTTTAAAAGTGAATAGAGTGTTGTTTATCTCTAATGTGGGTCAATAGGATTCTTGTGATAGTTTTAGTTGAGTACCTTAAGTATCCATCTGATTTCCAGCCTTTGCTGTTATCAGAATTGATTGTCTCGTTCCATTTACCTTGTGAGTTCTCAGCAGGGTAAATATATCTCACCATTTGCATTCTTGTTGCAGATGGCCGCTCCTTCGAACGTCTCTTGGGATCATGCAGGGCATCTTCATACTAATGCCTTGCACTGGGAGGGTTTTCCCCGTCTTCTATGGGAATCATTAAGTTTGTTCTTCTACACTGAGCCTCCACAATACGATGGAGTGGAGTATCGAGAAGAAGGTGTACCTCGATGCCGAGTTAGGATGACGATTCCCCAACATCCTTTCCGCTCCCAGTGGCAGCCCATCGAGGTTGATGTGGTGGGCTACCGTCTAGTTGACACCATCGAGGCTGCAGCTCTGGAAGCCATTCATATCTTCTACAACCAGAATCCAATGGAGGTTGCAGGGTATCCTATTGGTCTATTCCCTATAATAGATTCCAGTGATCCCGAGTGGAATTTTTGGATAGCTCATTATGGTCACTTGTTGGGAGATTCAGCCGAAGAAATGATTCGTGGCATTATCCGATTTATGAATGTTCAGCACCATTATCAGATTTTGCTGCGTTGTAGCATGGGTCAGTTAACTGGTGTAGCTCAAGGTTATTACCGGAATGCTGATCGGCAAGTCACCCGGATAGTGGAGCTTCAATCCTTGGTCATGGAGAAGGAGGAGATTATCACAGCAAGGGAGGAGGCTATTCTTCATCGAGAGGATTAGATCAATGAAAGTGATGCCATAATCACTCAGCGCAACACAATCATTGAATTCCTCCAGGAACAAATCCACAACCTTATCCTTGAAGCTGACGATGCCCATGCTCACGTTGAAGAACTGCAGCAGCAACACGTACCTCCCGCTACACCCGTAGTACCTGAAGGTGGAGAAGAAGACGCGGAGGAAATTGAGGGAGTTTCGGATCTCGACTCCGAACATGGAGACCCGAAGTCCAATCCTCAACCAGATTACTCTTCTTCTGGCAGTCAGTCTTCTGTAGGCAATCTCGATGATTTCTAGTTTGTCCAAATCGTCGACTCTTTAGATGTAACTCATGTAAAGTGTAGTGACTTAGGTAGTAAGTAGCTTACCTAGACCTTGTGCCATTTGTTGTAATATAGATGGCCTGTGTATGGATCCTTCTAATGTGCGATGTTAAGGACGACCAATATCTGCGATATAATCTAAATCTTGTGTTTAATCATCTTGTTCAATATCCTTACTTCTGAAATAAGTTGGTTGAATGGAGTATGTGAATTACATATCTGAGTAGTGATATATCTGCTGAAAATGGGAGTAAGGCTATGTGGTTAATAATGGACATCTCCTTTGTTTCAGATGGTTGGAGCTACACGCGGAACCCCGGAAGGTTTCCGAGCAGATCAGGCCAGCGGTTCCCAACAACCGCCACCACCACCTCCAAATCTAGCCGAGGTTATGGCTCGGCAGACCGAACTTCTTAATCTGCTAGTACAGGCACAGCAGAACCAACAACGCCAGCAATCACGAGGAGGTCGTGATGATCCTCAGGTGGCCAACTACCAAGATTTCTTCAGTACCCAGCCCCCGCTATTCAGCAAAGTTGAGGAGCCCCTTGATGCCGATGCTTGGCTTCGCACCATTGAATCCAAGTTTGCTCTTCTTACGATTCCATGTGCGGACTCTAGTAAAGCTCACTTCACTGCCCAACAACTACGCGGAGCTGCCCGTATCTGGTGGGATAACTATTGTGCCATGCAAGCTGATGGCCATGTTATCTCCTGGGAAGAATTTTGGAATGCTTTCAGAGCATATCATATACCCGAAGTATTAATGGAACGGAAATTGAATGAGTTCTTGGCACTCACCCAAGGCACCCGCACCGTACTACAATATACACAGGCTTTTAATCACCTGTGTCAGTACGCGGGTTATCACGCGGATAGTGACACCAAGAAGCAAGATCGCTTTCATCGGGGCTTGAGCACTAAGCTCAAAGAACGTCTGAATCTTGTGAAGGCTAATAGCTTTAATGAGCTGGTTAACATGGCCCTGACCCAGGAGGATTGCATTACGGCACACCGTGCCGAAAAGAAATGAAGGATTTCTACTGGACCCGCGAGTGTTCAACCCTCACGGTATCGATTTGTTCAGAATGCACCGCCTAGAGCGCCACAGCGGAATGTTCCGTTTGGCAGATTGGTTTTCAGGCCGCCTCAACAGCAAGGAGGGTATAGACCTACCGTACCTCTGCAACAGCCACAACAATCTGGCCCACGGCCAAATGTTCAACAAGTCCAACAGAGAAGCAGCACTTATCACTGTTTCAATTGCGGGAGTGCGGATCACTTCAACAGAGATTATCCGCGGCCCAAGAAACCTAATCAAGGGCAGAGTTCCAATCAGAATAACCAGAACAAGGGCAAGAGGCCAATGATGCAAGTCCGGCAAGGGTGAGTTAACTTCACCACCCTTGCAGAACTTCTGGATGGAGCTCCCGTCATGTCGGGTACATTCTCTATTCACCACAAACCAGTTGTTACATTATTTGATTCAGGAGCAACTCATAGTTTCATTAGTAACAACTGTGGTACCCGAATAGGACTTGATCTTTGTCCTACCAAGGGGTCATATATGATTTCTACCCCTGGAGGAAAGATTACCTCTAACCAAATGGTTAAAAGTGTGTGTTATCACCGTATTTTGACCGGGCCAGAAGTGGGCCATGGAGCAAGATGGGCTTAGAAGGCAGTCGTGACAAAGCTTGCAAATTGGGACCCGTGCGGAAGATGGAGGCCATAAGGCCGTGTAAATTAAGAATAAGCAGTTAAGATTCGTGTCGTGTTAGGTTAGGGTTAGTTAAAGAGAACAAGTCTACGGACTATAAATATGTACCATGAATAAACAAGAAACAGAATCATTCATTATCAACTCTCGGCGTATCGCCTCCCCTATTCTAGGGTTTTCATTGGGTAAGTGCCATGCGACCTCGATCACGCTCTGCGTGATCGGGGTAGCGTCACCCTTGCTTGTTCGTTCATACGTTGCTCGTGCTGAAGCCTTGTAGATGGCGAGTAGCGTTGTTTATCCTGGCATGCGTTGAGTAATCTTTTCCTTTTGTGCTTTAATCGTGCTTTATATGTTACTCTCGCATGTTTGATCATCGTGTCCGTTCATGGATACGATGGTTTTGTCCTGTTTCGTAGTTATCAGTAGATCCAATCTGTTATGGCTGGTTTCTATTTATTTAGAAGCTTGGTTCGATATGTGCATGATTAGGCCTTGCAAACGAGTTGAATGATCCGATAGTATGCTCTGTATCGGCTAATCGCTTGAATGGAGGTTGTGTCAGGGATCGGCTTTCAGTTGTTTCCTTGCTCTCTGTTTAGATCGTTTTGTCGATGCTTTCGTGTATTTGTTAGGCTCAATTACGTGTAGGATGTTCCGATCATGCAGTGAGAGCTTGGTCGTCGTAGATTGGATTAGACTGTTATTTATGAAGCAAGTTTTATTTGAATGTATACGTGTATATGTGTCTATGTTGCCCGTTTCAAAGATCCAATCCGGCATTGATGCAATCGGCTCGTCATAGCCGATGCCGGGGAGGAGATGAGGAGCCGATCACGGCTCGGACTAATCTTTACACATGTCTGTGCACACAGGAGTACGACACATCACACCCTCCTGATCGGGTGCAGGATCAGGTGGCACGCCTAGCGACCCTCAGCCAGAGCGCGCGCCAGATCACTGGGCCGTTGACCGAGGGACCGGGGTCCACCAGCCGTCCCGGAAGCCTCCCGGCTCCTCGTGTTGCCTGTCGCTGCCCGCCGGCGGGTTTTGACCGACAACACATTCTGGCACGCCCGGTGGGACATTCCTCATCGACTTTGTCATCATCATCGGCATCATCTTCATCGACTCCGTTGTCTTCGTCGACTCCGTTAGTGGTGGTCAATAAGATGGCAAGGGAAGATCCGATCGCTTACGAGGAGCTCTCTGCTGAACACAAGCAGAGGTACGACGAAATCAAGACTCAGTTTGAAGCCGATCTCATCGGCTCTTTCGAAAGGACTCGCAACCACGGTATCAGGTGGAGAGGTTTTTCACCTGAAGGTGCTCTTGATGGAGTGGATCTGTCTACCCCGTCTGAGGACCGTACCAGAGCTTTGCGGCAGGAGGTGAATTATGCAGTGGCTCATTCGTTGCACCGGCATTCTGAAAGCTTGGTTAATGCTTTTGAGCGTGTAGCTTTACGAGTGGTCCAAGAAATTATGAAGCATCAACATTCTCCGACTGGGCCTGCTCTGGGAAGCCACAAGGGAGAGTTGCCATTCCAGACCAGACCTCCTTTGCCTTATGCGCTTGCAGCGGCGGAATCACATGGTGCTCCAGCTTACGTGGTTTACAAAGCGGGAGGTGATCCCACAGATCACCAGTTCTTCAATGAGCCACCCAAGGAAATCCCACATGGTTACATGTGTGCATACATTCCGGATAGCAATAACCCAATGCATCTCTCACAGAAAGTAGCTGGAGGGGTTTCTGGAGCTGACGCGGATAAACAAGCTTGGCTAGCAACTTATGCCACAGGGCCGAGTCATGACAGTGTGCACTCGGCCCCGGGGTTACAAACGGCGGAGCAAATTGGTGCCATCCTAAGGGATCAATTCGGCATTTTACCGAAAAGGAGAGCGATCGGCTATACAAAGCCGTATCCAAGCGATTATGACTTAATTCCATTGCCACCCAAGTATCGGCTCCCTGAGTTTACCAAATTCAGTGGGGCAGAAGGTTCTAGTTCTATCGAACATGTGAGCCGATATTTGACACAGTTAGGCATGATTTCTGTATCGGATCCGTTACGAGTAAGGTTCTTCTCACAATCGCTTACGGGATCGGCCTTCGGGTGGTATACGTCATTGGGTCCTGACTCCATCCGTACATGGAAGCAGTTGGAAGAACAATTTCATATTCAGTATCATTCAGAAGCTATAGAAGCAGGTATTGCCGATCTGGCGCAGATGCGACAGAAGCGTGGAGAAACTGTAGCAGAATTTATTCGACGCTTCAGGGAGATGAAGAACAGGTGTTATTCAACGCGGATCTCAGAAAAGGAAGCTGTGGAATTGGCGTCTCTAGGGTTATTGAAGCCGATTAGAGATCTGGCTTTTCAATTGGAATTCACTTCGTTGGCACATCTCGTCCAGAAGTTGACGACGCACGAGCAGCGTCACCCTGAGCTGTATCAAGAAAAGTTCAAGCGCCAAGTAGCGCTAGCTGATACTGAAGAAGCCGATGACTCCGGAGAAGAAGCGGAAGTATCGGTTGCAGAGTGGGCTCGTGGTGCAAATCCTGTATCGTGCAAGTGGGTAAAACAAACAGGACCGGCAAAGGGGTTTGATTTTGATGTGAGCAAAGTGGAACAAATTTTTGACTTATTGTTAAAAGAAAAGCAGTTGAAGTTCCCAGAAGGATACAAACCCCCTACGGCGCAGGAATTGAAAGGAAGATCATATTGCAAATGGCATGATTCTTTTACCCACAGCACAAGCGATTGTAAGGAACTCCGTCGGCAGATCCAATCGGCTATTGAACAGGGCCGATTGATCCTGGGCCAGACCGCCATGAAAGTTGACACTCAGCCGTTCCCTGGTGTCAATATGGTGGAAAGTAACGATCGGACGGCAAGGCGACAACTGGACTTCGCACTGGGCATCAACATGGCGGGGGTGGCATCACGCCGCCAGATCAAGGATGGAGAGGCCGATTCGAGCAATCGGCCCCAAAATGAAAAGGATGAATATGTTACAGAAAGGCAAGTAAGGTACGTAAGGAATCAACGGCCAACTTCTTCTGATCTTCTCAGGAAGTACGAGTATCAGTACCAGCAGCGCCTCCATCGGGAATCTGAGGAAGAGGAGTATGAGCGCCGGACCGGGAAGCGCTTGAGGAAGCACGAAGAAGCCCGCGATCATTGGCACTGCCCGTTCTTCAGGTACTGTTGGGATTCAGGTATGAGCCGATTGCCTACAATCAGGGATTGCCCAGAGTGTGGACCAACGAGACCAGAAGCAAGGGATTCGGTTTTCCAGCGGATAGGACCTGCCCCAATCCGGCAAGTGCGGGTTCGGTCACCACGAAAGGAAGACGAAGAAGAAGACAGGTATCATCGTCCTCGTTGGTGCCCCGATGGACTTAGTCGTTCCCAGAAGCGCAGGGTTCAGCGGCTGCGTAGCTTGGAGGAGGCTGAAGCCAAGTACATCGAGACTTTAAGGAAGGCGCGACCGGATTTGGCAGAACAAGTTCATTATGTGCAGGAAAAGGAGTCGCACCCGCCCAGGAAGGAATGGCGGCCCAAGTCAACAAAAGCCGATAGGAAGGTATCGGCTGATGCACATATGGTTTTTGTGCTTCCTGCAGAGTTCCACGCGAGGCCCCAGGAGGAGCCGTCGGTAGCCCAACTTGATTTGGGACCTCGGCCGGTGATATTCGAGAAGCCGCAAGTTAAGAATTACAAACACCTGAAGGCTTTATATCTTAAGGGGTTTATTAATGGTCAGCCCGTGAATAAGATGTTGGTAGATACGGGAGCAGCGGTCAACATTATGCCGTACTCGGTCCTGCGCCGTTTGGGGCGGTCCACTGCAGACTTGATCAAGACCAATGTCACCCTAAGTGATTTTAATGGGCAGACTTCAGAAGCCCAAGGTGTCCTCAGTGTGGACCTCACCATCGGAAACAAAACCGTCCCGACTTCGTTCTTCGTCATCAACAGCAAGAGCACCTACAATGTTTTACTTGGCAGGGATTGGATCCACACTAACTGTTGCATCCCTTCCATGATGCATCAATGTTTGATCCAATGGGATGGAGACGAGGTGGAAGTGGTCCAGGCAGACGACTCGATCGAAATTTCACATGCTGCCATGAGCATTTGGGATGCGGAAGACCAAGAGCCGATTTCAGGAATAAGCCTAGAAGGGTGTGATCGCATCGAGGCTACAAAAAACGGAGTAAGGCTGGTCTTATCCACTGGCCTCACAGAGTAAAGGAGCAGGGAGCGACATGTTGTAGCAGAGCCATAAAGGCCGATTCTTGCAATCGGCCCCGGAAGATCGAAGTTGTAAAGACAAATGTGTTACGTAGTCGTTATGAAATGGCCAGCATTGGCAGCCGGCCTTGTTCTTTTTACAAAAACTTGGAAAACAATGGGATGTGTGGAATGGCCGACCTTAACGATCGGCCGAGTTTTTTTATGCTGTGTCCTTTCTTCATCTGCAATGTTGATCTAACGGAAGAAGAAGGGAAGTTAGGATATGGTTTCACATTGGCTGATGAACATGAGGAGATAGACATCGGTCCTGGGGATAAGCCACGACCAACCTTCATAAGTAGGAAGTTACACCCGTCACTACGAGAGCCGATAATAGCTTTGCTGAAGGGATATGCCGATTGCTTCGCCTGGGATTACACAGAGATGCCCGGACTGGATAGGAGTATAGTAGAGCATCGGCTTCCCCTTAAGAGTGGTTTTCGACCGTTCCAGCAACGGGCACGGCAGATGAAAGCCGAAGTCCTGGTTGAAGTAAAGAAAGAAGTAGAAAAGATGCTGGAAGCCGGATTTATCAGGACTTGCAGGTACGCTGAATGGATCTCGAGCGTCGTGCCCGTACAAAAGAAAGATGGCCGATGGAGGGTGTGCGTGGACTTCAGGGATCTTAATAGGGCCACTCCGAAGGATGAGTACCCGATGCCCATTGCAGAGACATTGATCAATGCTGCCGCCGGCCACAAGATTTTGAGTTTCATGGATGGTAATGCAGGATATAATCAAATCTTCATGGCCCCTGAAGATATACACAAAACTGCGTTCAGAGTGCCTGGAGCGGTGGGTTTGTTCGAGTACGTGGTTATGACTTTCGGCCTGAAGAATGCTGGTGCTACGTATCAGAGGGCTATGAACCATATCTTCCATGATCTGATCAGCAATCTAGTAGAAATTTATATCGATGATGTCGTGGTAAAGTCAACATCGGTCGAGGGACATCTAGACGACCTGCGGCGGGTTCTGGAATGAACTAGAAAGTTCGGGCTCAGGATGAACCCAAAGAAGTGCGCTTTTGGTGTGTCGGCTGGGCAGTTCCTGGGATTTCTGGTTCATGAAAGAGGAATAGAAATTGGCCTAAAAAGTCAGGAAGCCGTACGCACCATGGTGCCGCCCACCACCAAGAAAGAGCTCCAGCAGCTCGTTGGTAAGATTAACTTTGTCAGGAGGTTTATCTCTAATTTGTCTGGACGAATTGAGCCTTTTATGGAGTTAGTCAAGACTAGAACCACTGACGAGTTCCACTGGGGGGCAGAACAGCAATGGGCATTTGATGAAATCAAAGAATATTTGTCGAAACCACCTGTGCTAGTGCCACCACAACAGGATAGACCATTCTATATATATTTATCAATGGGCAACACTTCTATTGCTTCAGTAGTGGTACAGTTATATGATGGCAAAGAGAAGGTGGTCTTTTATCTCAGCAGAAGGTTATTGGATGCAGAAACAAGGTACCCCGACATGGAAAAACTTTGTTTATGTTTATTTTTTACATGCACCAAGCTTCGCCATATCCTGCTATCGGCTGAAGTAGTCGTCATCTGCAAATCGGATGTCATAAAACACATGCTATCGGCTCCTGTTTTGAAAGACCGATTGGGGAAGTGGATGTTCGCGTTATCTGAATTTGATATCCGATATCAACCTGCAAAAGCAGTTAAAGGGCAGGCGTTAGCGGATCTCATTGCTGAGAGGGTTAACACCAGTATTGCAGCACTTGCTATACGAGCCTGGGCTATGTACTTCGACGGATCAGTTTGTGGAGATGGATGCGGCATCGGCGTCTTACTGGTATCGCCTCGGGGGGCAACGTATTCTTTCTCGATCAGATTACCTGTCGCCTGTACCAACAATCTTGCAGAATATGAGGCGGTACGAAAAGGTATGGAATTGCTTCTAGAGGCCGGAGCCGAAGCAGTGGAAGTTTTTGGGGATTCAAAATTGGTGATTTCCCAGCTTACAGAAGAGTACAGGTGCGAAAGCGAGCTGCTGTTCCCAATGTGGGTCCAATGCCAGGAGCTAATAGCTCAGTTCAGGTACATTAATTTTTATTGGATAACTAGAGCTCGGAATGCCGAAGCCAATGATCTAGCACAGCTGGCTTCAGGGTACAAAGCCGACGGGTCAGTTCATCAGGCATATTTCCTGGACCAGGGAGATTGGAGAGCCGATATCTTCAATTACTTGAAGGATTCGGCTCGGGGGGCACCCAAGAGGATACGATACAAAGCTATGAAATATGTTCTCATAGGGGATGATATGTTCTACAGGACCTTAGAGGGGTTACTGCTTAAGTGTTTGGGGCCAGTTGAATCCAATCGGCTCCTGCATGAAGTTCATGAAGGAACGTGTGGGACCCATCAGTCGGCCCACAAGATGAAGTGGCTAATTAGGCGATCAGGATACTACTGGCCCACCATGCTTGAAGATTGTTTTAAATATTATAAAGGATGTCAGGCATGTCAGAGGTTCGGAAAGATCCAGATGGTGCCAGCGTCCGTTATGAACCCCATCATTAAACCATGGCCGTTCAGAGGCTGGGGTATGGACATGATCGGCAAAATTAATCCTCCATCTAGCAAGGGTCATCAGTTCATTCTAGCTATCACAGATTATTTTACCAAATGGGTGGAAGCGGTTCCGATGAAGTCGGTGGCATCCAGGGATGTTATTCAGTTTGTCAAAGAGCACGTCATTCACAGATTCGGAATTCCACAGACTATTACAACAGATGGTGGCTCGGTTTTCATTTCAGAAGAATTCAAGAAGTTTGCTGCTGATATGGGAATCAAGCTGATTAGATCGTCTCCATATTATGCTCAGGCAAATGGACAGGCTGAAGCGTCCAACCAGAGTCTTATCAAGTTGATCAAAAGAAAGATTGATGAATACCCTAGACGTTGGCACGAGGTCTTGTCAGAAGCACTTTGGGCATACCGCATATCATGTCACGGGGCGACAAAAACTTCTCCTTACCACTTGGTCTACGGGCAGGAGGCCGTGTTACCATGGGAGGTTACGGCCGGATCAAGACGTGTGGAATTCCAGAATGACTTATCCGCTGAAGAATATGCTACTCTGATGAGCGATAATGTGGAAGATCTCACGGAACTCAGGCTATGGTCACTGGAGAAGATCAAGGAGAATAAGGCTAAAGTGGCCCGTGCATATAATAAAAAGGTTAAGCCAAAGGAGTTTCAAGTGGGAGACTTGGTTTGGGAAGCAGTATTACCATTGGGAACTAAAGACGCGGCCTATGGCAAGTGGTCTCCAAATTGGCACGGGCCGTACAGGGTTGACCAGGTCCTACCTGGGAACGCGTACATGCTTGAAGAATTGGACGGCGTTAAGTTCCCAGTAGCAGTCAATGGCCAACACCTTAAAAAGTACTTCCCAAGTATGTGGGCTAATGAACAATGAAGCCGATGATACCCATCAGGCCACAAGCCGATGCAACCAGCAAGCTAAGTAGGGGGATATAATCTTCTTAGGAACACCATGCAGACAGACAATCCTGGAGATGTACAACTCTGCGAGTCTAGCACCGGAGTAAGTAGTGCTCACCGGAATAAAATGAGCAACCTTCGTCAACCGGTCCACTACTAGCCATATGGAGTTGTACCCTTTCTGCGTACGAGGCAAGCCAACAATGAAGTCCATGGTGATTTCCTCCCATTTCCACTCTGGAATCTTCAACGGCTGCAATAACCCTGCTGGCCTCTGATGCTCTGCCTTGACACGCTGACAAGTGTCACAAATAGCCACGTACTCCGCGACGGAACGCTTCATTCCATACCACCAGAATCGTTCCTTCAGGTCGTAATACATCTTCGTGCTGCCAGGATGGATAGAATACGCTGTATCATGAGCCTCACTCAGAATCAACTTCCTGAGATCTGCCACATCCGGCACACATATACGACCCTTGTACCACAAGGTACCCTGATCATCCTCTCTGAAATGAGGGGCTTTGCCAATTTTGAGCAACTCACGAATCTCCTGCAGCTTCTGATCTTCCTTCTGATGCTACCTGATCTCGGCCTCTAGAGTGGGTTCTGCCTCGAATGATGTACCCGAGGTATGATGCAAGAAACTCAGGCTCAACTGCTCAAACTCCTCACATAACTCCTGAGGCATCTGAAAAGCCACGGCCATGTTAACATAGCTCTTCCTGCTCAGAGCATCCGCTACAACATTGGCCTTGCCCGGATGATAGTGAATCTCCAGGTCGTAATCCTTGACCAACTCCAGCCATCTTCTCTGCCGCATATTCAGCTCACTCTGAGTGAAAATATACTTGAGGCTCTTGTGATCGGTGTAAATATCACACCTCTGCCCAAACAAGTAATGCCTCCATATCTTCAAAGCATGCACAACTGCGGCTAACTCCAGATCATGAGTGGGATAATTCAGCTCGTGCCGGCGCAACTGCCGCGAAGCATAAGCTATCACTCTGCCCTCCTGCATCAGGACGCAACCAAGACCATCCCTCGAAGCATCACAATACACTGTGAACCTCTTGCTCTGGTCCGGCAGAGTAAGGACTGGCGCCGTAGTTAACCTCTTCTTCAGCTCCTCGAAGGCCTTCTGACGCTCATCAGTCCAAGAAAAACCCACATCCTTCTCCAGCAAGGAAGTCAAAGGCTTCGCAATTTTGGAGAAATTCTCAATGAACCTCCGATAATAGCCTGCTAAGCCCAGAAAAGAGCGGACTTCCTTCACCGTCTGTGGTACAACCCAGTCAAGCACATCCTTCACCTTCCCGGGGTCCACAGCAATACCTCCCTTGGAGATAACATGACCGAGGAACGGGACCTCATCAATCTAGAACTCGCACTTGCTGAGCTTGGCATACAGCTTGTGCTCTCTGAGCCTCTGCAACACAAGCCTCAGATGCTCCTCATGCTCCGCTTCTGACTTGGAATATATCAGGATATCATCAATGAATATCACCACAAAGGTGTCCAGATAATCCATGAAAACCTTGTTCATCAGATGCATGAAGAAAGCCGGAGCATTAGTCAAGCCGAAGGACATGACCGTATACTCGTATAACCCATACTTGCAGGTGAATGCCGTCTTCTGAATATCCTCAGGACGAATCTTCAGCTGATGATAACCCGAACGCAGATCAATCTTCGAAAATACACAAGCACCCTGAAGCTGATCAAAGAGATCCTCAATACGGGGCAATGGATGCTTGTTCTTGATAGTGACTGCATTCAGATCCCGATAATCGACGCACATTCTCTTCGCGCCATCCTTCTTCTCTACAAGCAACACAGGAAAAGCCCAGGGAGAGAAACTGCGACGGATATAACCCTTAGCTAGCAACTCGTCGACAGTCTTCTTAACCTCCTCATGCTCAACAGGAGCCATACGATAGGGCCTCTTAGCAATAGGAGCTGTGCCAGGCAAGAGATCAATAGAAAACTCAATGTCGCGATCAGGCGGCATACCTGGCAGATCATCCGGAAAGACATCCGGGAATTCGGACACCACGCGAATGCCATCCGTGGGTCTAGCCTCCATCTGATGAAGAAATCCAGAAGGCTCCGTAGCTCCAACAGTAACCTCCTGACCATCTGGTGCTGACAGAAGAACCGTCCTTTGAGCACAATCTATCCGGACTCCCCATTTAGCAAGAGTCTCCATCCCAAGGATCACATCAATGCCCTTGGAGTCAAGCACCATCAGATTCGCACTGAAATCTACCCCCCTTATAGCCACACTGACTCTGGGACAGAAGACATGAGATCTCAACTGCCCTCCCGGTGAAGACACTATCATGCACCTCTTTAACGTGCTAGTAGGAATACCATGATGCTCAACAAAAGACTGGGTGATGAAAGAATGTGTAGCACCAGTATCAAAAAGCACTGTAGCAGGATGGGCATTAACCATGAACGTACCAATAACCACGTTGGGAGCCTCGGCCGCTGACTCGGCCATCACGTGGTTCACCCTGCCCTGAGCTGGGGCCTTGGGCGGTGCTGCACGCCCCTGCTGTCCTGCCTGCGCCTTCCAAGGGCAGACGTTGGCGTAGTGCCCGGGCTCGCCGCAGTGGAAGCACACTCGAGGAAGTGCCGGAGCCTGCTGCCCAGGAGGAGGAGTGGGCGCTCCCTGCCTCTGAGCTGGTGGAGCCGGAGGCGCCGGAAGCCTCTGACCCTGTCCCGCCTGCTGCTGCTGCTGAGGACGAGGCGGAAACTGCTGCCGCTGCTGGTACTGCTGGGGCGGCCTCTGCTGCTGCTGCTGTGGAGGGTACTGGTAGCGGGGACGGGTGTTGCTGCCCGAAGAGGATGGAGCCATCTTCCTCTTCTTGTCCTCAATCTCCCGGCGCTTGCGCTCGGTGTTGAGAGCCGCATCAACCAGCTGGTTGAAGTTGTCGAAGCGGTGGTTCAGCAGCGCATACTGGATGTGATCATCCAGTCCCTCCTTGAAGTACTCCTGCTTGTCGCTATCACGAGCGACGTCAGCAGGGGCGTAGCGGGCAAGCTGAAGAAAACGGTCACGATACTCCGTCACCGTCATCGATCCCTGAAATAACGGACACAGATAACAAGGATAGAGATCGCTCATTTGGTCAGGTTACAAAAGAAATCAGGGATGGATCAAGCTCAAAAGGAATGGTAGGGAATTCCGTTAAATTTTACCTGCTTAAGGGCACGGAACTCCTTCTGCTTCATCTTCATGATGCCCTCAGGAATGTGATGGTTCCTGAAACGCTCACGGAACTGGTCCCACGTGAGGGCCTCACGATCCCGAGCTGGGTAGGACTCCCACCAGTCAAGAGCGGAGCCTCGCAGCTGCCCTGCGGCGTAAAGGACTCGCTCCCGGTCGTCGCACTGCGCAACAACCAACTGGCGCTCCACCGAACGAAGCCAGTCGTCCGCCTGGAGTGGGTCCGTGGCGTGAGAGAAGGTCGGCGGGTGACCTCTCAGGAAATCCGCACGCCTGTCACGGGGCTGAGGCGGCGGAGGAGGCGGTGGCTGAGCATGGATCTGCTGCAGAGCCTGAACGGTGTTGTTCAGGGTCGCCATCATCTGCATCTGGAGCTGGAAGAACTGCTCCGGGGTCAGTGGTGGCGGCATCGGCAGCGGCTGACCAGTACTCTGGTTGTTCTGCTCCTGCTGGTCAGAACCGGAACCGGTGCGCCTGGTGTTCACCATCTGATTGCAACAAACGAAATTTATGAGAATAAGACATCGTGCAGCTGCGGAAATGAAACTTCGGAAGGGTATGACAGAAAGAAAGGAATATAGGTTTTACCCCCAACGTTCTAACTCAATTTTTCTATTATTTAGTTCAAGTGGGGTTAGGTCGATTTGCATGAACAAGTTTAACTACTAGCCTATACAATCAACCAAAAATCCAAATCAGACATTTGCACAATAACAATCATTCAATATTCACAACTTAGTCGAGTTTTCCACACTACTCGACTAACACACTCGTTCTAGCGTATTTTTATCGGGACAATCTAAACCTATAACTTATAAGATTAGGCGACTCAGGCCCACGTCTACGGAAAACTCAAGCTACTTCTCAGAAAAGACGGGGGAGATGGCCAATCTAGGGCTTAAGACTCAAGGAATAGAAGCAGAAAAACGATGGCTGAAGATTTGCGGAGGCAAGCAAGCGAACAGAAGTCCTAAACTCGGCCAATTCTACCTAGGTTTCGTCCTACAGTCGACACGGCTCTGATACCAATCTGTCACACCCGATTTATAAGAACATAAATCGAGCAATCATATATGCGCCAGGATCAAGTCACGCATATATACAACAGATTATCAAGATATCACAACACATGTCACGAATAAAAGCGTATAAATTATAAAATGAATATCTTTGTTACAACTGAATCAAGAATCAGTTCAAGGAATGCGGAAGCGTAACATGAATACATGAAGAGCTGGGCGCCACAGGGACGTCGACTGGGAGACAAACGCCTAGAAGTCGTCGAAGCCGCTGACGTAGTCCTCCACGTTGCCGGGCACTGAGCAGCAGTCGAAGATATCCGAAAGAGAACAGAAGAGTAGAGAGACAAGTGTGAGCACAAACTAGTACTCAACAAGTATAACACGAGCATGAGGCTCTAAGGTTAGCTGACTCAACTGCATTAGCTTTTAGTCTTGGCAAATTTTATTAAAACTAATTACTACGAGTGGATAAATTACCATAACCCAAATTGCATAAGAATTAATCAATATTAATTAAGAACTACTGAGAACCATCCAAACCAAAACCACCCGGGGAATCGCCCTCGTCAAAGGTTGATAACCCCACTAATCAGACGGAGGATCTGGGCCGCTCATGACTGTGAGCACAGCTGATATATCAGTTTTACACTCTCGAGAGGTTGCACAACTTTACCCACAAGTCGTGAGCTACGCTAGTGGTTCATCACACTTCCTTAGGTGAGATGGCTAGCAAGCACACTACGAGACCGTTACAAAGGATCACGTTGGTAAGGCGTAACCGCTAAGGATTCTGGATCAGCGACGATGGGGCCCACCTCCGGGGGTACAAGACACACAGCACAGACCAAGCCGGAGGAGCAGGGACCATTGAAGCTTACCACCCCTCTTGCCCACGCAGGTAAGTTACTCCCGAACCAAAATGAACTAATTAGTAAGTCAAGACCGTCCCATACCAGTCTTGTGGTTGCGCGGTTGTTCCAGGTTGTCGCTCTATGAACCGGTCCTTATGGAGAGTGGCCAACCAAGCACTAAGCACCGTGCTGGCCCCCTAAACCATGTTTCTAGCAAAAACATCTTTTAAGGACGCACAAACCACTCAAGCACACAGCACAGAGGGTCGGCTCCAGAATTAAGTTGCATAAGACCATTAATCAAATTAATTAAAAAGGACCAAGATTTGTTATAGCGCAGCAACCTAGCACAACTAACCAAAATGCAACCCAAAGGATATATATAAGGATATAAAAGTGGCTAGGAAGTCCTTATAGGTATACAGTATTAACATGCAGTATGAAATTATATTTAAAAGTGATAGGAGTTTCATGTTATACTTGCCTTCCTCGTACTCTCCCGGCTGCTGCTCGAAGTGCTCGGAAGACGGCTGCTCCTGGTACTGCTCCAAAGGCTCCGCGTCTACTCTCGATCATCAAACATAGCCCACACATACACACATGCATAGCAAGAACAAACTATAAGAAAAACAGTACACCAATACAACAGAACAGCACATGAAACTAGCCTAGAACTAATCTACGCGTTACAACGATCGCGTGGATGTAAAAAAACACCTAAAACGGAGCTAAAACGTGAAAACTACGCTTAAAACAGGATCCAGGGACCTATTTGTAAGAAAAACTGAGCAACCAGGGGCTTCTGGACAAAACTCGGGGACTAAAACGTAAATAAAGCCTAGATCTAGGGGCTAGCACGAGAAAATTCAAGAGATGGACTGCGGGTTCAAATTCCAGAGAAGCCAGGGGCCTAAAGGCATAAAACAGGACCTATCCGTAATTTCTTTTGAACTACATGCGGACCGCGGGTTGATTCCCCAAAAAGGCGAGGGCTCTTTAGCAAAAAGACATGACTGAAGCGGTAAGATCTGTTCTGGGCCCTCGGATCTTGATCGCGCGGCTGAGATTAGATTCACTAAGCGAAGGGGTACGCGTGACTCTCGACCGTCCGATCCAAATCCGACGCTCCTGGCCTATACTTAAACGGATCTAATCTAGACCACCTAATCCAGATCTGACGGCTCCGATTCATCCTTACCCCGAACCGGTACGCACGCTTTAGATCCATTGGATCTCGATCTTACGGTTCGGATCTAAGCTACCCTCGATCTAATCTTGCCCACCCATCCCGGGATCGCACGGCTACGGACGAACGGCGCACAGGACGGCGGAGGGGGTCACCGGAGCTCCTTCCCGCGGCGGCGCTTCGCCGGCGTAGGCCGATCTCGGCCACCCGGGCTCCACTTGGGACGAGACCAACCCGTAGAGGATGCTGGCGGCACGTGCAACTCATCTGGGCCACCGGCGCGGCAGATTGGGGCTCGGGGCGGTGCTCCCCGCGGTGAGGGCGGCTCGGGGCACGGCGGCACGGGGAACGCGCACGGACAGAGGGAGTTGGGCAGGAAAAAAAGGGGCACGGCGCGCTTCTTACCACTCCGGGGTACTGCAACGGCAGTGGGGGGGGCCGGGGATCGAGGCGTCGGGGTGGTGCCGCGGTGGCGCAGAGGCTCGGGCGGCGGCGGCTCCAATCCGGGGTCGGTGGAGAGGCGTAGGGTTGGAGGCGGCGGTGGGGTTAGGGCACGGGTAGGTGGGGGTCGCAGGGCCACTTAAGGGCGGACGTCGGGCCTCGGCGTGCGGTCCAGAGGGGAAAAATCGCCGGCGGGTTCGGGGTTAGTTGGGCGCCGGGGCAAAACAGAGGAAGGGAAGGGAGAGAGGGAGGAGGAGGGAGCTGACGCGTGGGTCCAGCTCGCCAGCGAGAGAAGGGGGAAAGGGCGCTGGCTCGGGCTGAGAGGGAAAGGTGGGCCGGGGCGCGGCCCACGCGAGAGAAGGGGAGGGAGAGAGGAGAGAGCTCGGGCTTGGCCCATGCGGGAAGGAAGGGAAGGCCCGGGATGGAAAGGGGAGAGAGAAGGGAAGGGGAAAAGAGATGGGCCGTGAGAGAGGAGCCGGCCCAAGAGCTTTTACTTCTTTTCCTTTTTTCCTTTCCTATACTCAAACATTCCAACAAACTCATTTGAATTCAAATAATCTTTGAATTCAAAGCCACACCAATAAAACCATGCACCGGCATGAATGCACAAGCAAGTTGACTTATAGTAAATTTTAATTACTTGCATTATAAAATTACTTTAAATGCGACAAAAATTAAAGAAAAGCCTGAGAAATTTATTTAAGCCCGAATAAATTAATTAAAATTTGAGGAAATTACCTTAGGGTGTTACAAACCTACCCCCCTTACAGGAATCTCGTCCCGAGATTCGGATAGGCTAGCTAGCAAAGAGATCGGGGTATGTCTTCCTTAGCTCGTCTTCTCGCTCCCAAGTAGCCTCATCCTCCGTATGATGACTCCACTGAACACGGCACATCTTGATCTTCTTGTTTCGGGTGACTCTCTCAGATATCTCCAATATCTTCACCGGATGCTCGACATAGGTCAGATCCTCCTGCACATCCAGCCCTTCTATCGGTGCTTGCTCTTCTGGCACTCTCAAGCACTTCTTCAGCTGAGACACGTGGAACACATCGTGCACTCCTGAGAGATTGAGTGGCAACTCCAGACGATATGCCACCTCACCTTTCCGTTCCAGCACCTTGAACGGACCAATGTACCGAGGAGCTAGCTTCCCTCGTACATTAAATCTGCGGATTCCTCTCATCGGTGAGACCTTCAGATATACATGATCCCCCACTGTGAAGGTCAAATCTCGACGACGAACATCCGCATAACTCTTCTGACGAGTCTGAGCGACCCTCAGATTCTCTCGCACCTGCTGTACCAACTGTTCTGCCTCTTCAACAATATCTGGGCCAAATACCTGCTTCTCACCAATCTGATCCCAATACAACGGAGTCCTGCATTTCCGACCATACAGGGCCTCAAACGGGGACTTCTTCAGACTGGCCTGATAACTGTTGTTATACGAAAATTCTGCATACGGCAGGCATTTATCCCAGCTGGTACCATACTGAATAGCACAGGCTCGAAGCATATCCTCCAACACTTGGTTGGTTCTCTCTGTCTGCCCGTCTGTCTGAGGATGATAAGCAGTACTGAAACGCAGCTTCGTATCCAACGAATCGTGCAACTGCTCCCAGAACCGTGAAGTGAACTGAGATCCTCGATCAGATATAATCTTCTTAGGAACACCATGCAGACAGACAATCCTGGAGATGTACAACTCTGCGAGTCTAGCACCGGAGTAAGTAGTGCTCACCGGAATAAAATGAGCAACCTTCGTCAACCGGTCCACTACTAGCCATATGGAGTTGTACCCTTTCTGCGTACGAGGCAAGCCAACAATGAAGTCCATGGTGATTTCCTCCCATTTCCACTCTGGAATCTTCAACGGCTGCAATAACCCTGCTGGCCTCTGATGCTCTGCCTTGACACGCTGACAAGTGTCACAAATAGCCACGTACTCCGCGACGGAACGCTTCATTCCATACCACCAGAATCGTTCCTTCAGGTCGTAATACATCTTCGTGCTGCCAGGATGGATAGAATACGCTGTATCATGAGCCTCACTCAGAATCAACTTCCTGAGATCTGCCACATCCGGCACACATATACGACCCTTGTACCACAAGGTACCCTGATCATCCTCTCTGAAATGAGGGGCTTTGCCAATTTTGAGCAACTCACGAATCTCCTGCAGCTTCTGATCTTCCTTCTGATGCTGCCTGATCTCGGCCTCTAGAGTGGGTTCTGCCTCGAATGATGTACCCGAGGTATGATGCAAGAAACTCAGGCTCAACTGCTCAAACTCCTCACATAACTCCTGAGGCATCTGAAAAGCCACGGCCATGTTAACATAGCTCTTCCTGCTCAGAGCATCCGCTACAACATTGGCCTTGCCCGGATGATAGTGAATCTCCAGGTCGTAATCCTTGACCAACTCCAGCCATCTTCTCTGCCGCATATTCAGCTCACTCTGAGTGAAAATATACTTGAGGCTCTTGTGATCGGTGTAAATATCACACCTCTGCCCAAACAAGTAATGCCTCCATATCTTCAGAGCATGCACAACTGCGGCTAACTCCAGATCATGAGTGGGATAATTCAGCTCGTGCCGGCGCAACTGCCGCGAAGCATAAGCTATCACTCTGCCCTCCTGCATCAGGACGCAACCAAGACCATCCCTCGAAGCATCACAATACACTGTGAACCTCTTGCTCTGGTCCGGCAGAGTAAGGACTGGCGCCGTAGTTAACCTCTTCTTCAGCTCCTCGAAGGCCTTCTGACGCTCATCAGTCCAAGAAAAACCCACATCCTTCTCCAGCAAGGAAGTCAAAGGCTTCGCAATTTTGGAGAAATTCTCAATGAACCTCCGATAATAGCCTGCTAAGCCCAGAAAAGAGCGGACTTCCTTCACCGTCTGTGGTACAACCCAGTCAAGCACATCCTTCACCTTCCCGGGGTCCACAGCAATACCTCCCTTGGAGATAACATGACCGAGGAACGGGACCTCGTCAATCCAGAACTCGCACTTGCTGAGCTTGGCATACAGCTTGTGCTCTCTGAGCCTCTGCAACACAAGCCTCAGATGCTCCTCATGCTCCGCTTCTGACTTGGAATATATCAGGATATCATCAATGAATATCACCACAAAGGTGTCCAGATAATCCATGAAAACCTTGTTCATCAGATGCATGAAGAAAGCCGGAGCATTAGTCAAGCCGAAGGACATGACCGTATACTCGTATAACCCATACTTGCAGGTGAATGCCGTCTTCTGAATATCCTCAGGACGAATCTTCAGCTGATGATAACCCGAACGCAGATCAATCTTCGAAAATACACAAGCACCCTGAAGCTGATCAAAGAGATCCTCAATACGGGGCAATGGATGCTTGTTCTTGATAGTGACTGCATTCAGATCCCGATAATCGACGCACATTCTCTTCGCGCCATCCTTCTTCTCTACAAGCAACACAGGAAAAGCCCAGGGAGAGAAACTGCGACGGATATAACCCTTAGCTAGCAACTCGTCGACAGTCTTCTTAACCTCCTCATGCTCAACAGGAGCCATACGATAGGGCCTCTTAGCAATAGGAGCTGTGCCAGGCAAGAGATCAATAGAAAACTCAATGTCGCGATCAGGCGGCATACCTGGCAGATCATCCGGAAAGACATCCGGGAATTCGGACACCACGCGAATACCATCCGTGGGTCTAGCCTCCATCTGATGAAGAAATCCAGAAGGCTCCGTAGCTCCAACAGTAACCTCCTGACCATCTGGTGCTGACAGAAGAACCGTCCTTTGAGCATAATCTATCCGGACTCCCCATTTAGCAAGAGTCTCCATCCCAAGGATCACATCAATGCCCTTGGAGTCAAGCACCATCAGATTCGCACTGAAATCTACCCCCCTTATAGCCACACTGACTCTGGGACAGAAGACATGAGATCTCAACTGCCCTCCCGGTGAAGACACTATCATGCACCTCTTTAACGTGCTAGTAGGAATACCATGATGCTCAACAAAAGACTGGGTGATGAAAGAATGTGTAGCACCAGTATCAAAAAGCACTGTAGCAGGATGGGCATTAACCATGAACGTACCAATAACCACGTTGGGAGCCTCGGCCGCTGACTCGGCCGTCACGTGGTTCACCCTGCCCTGAGCTGGGGCCTTGGGCGGTGCTGCACGCCCCTGCTGTCCTGCCTGCGCCTTCCGAGGGCAGACGTTGGCGTAGTACCCGGGCTCGCCGCAGTGGAAGCACACTCGAGGAAGTGCCGGAGCCTGCTGCCCAGGAGGAGGAGTGGGCGCTCCCTGCCTCTGAGCTGGTGGAGCCGGAGGCGCCGGAAGCCTCTGACCCTGTCCCGCCTGCTGCTGCTGCTGAGGACGAGGCGGAAACTGCTGCCGCTGCTGGTACTGCTGGGGCGGCCTCTGCTGCTGCTGCTGTGGAGGGTACTGGTAGCGGGGACGGGTGTTGCTGCCCGAAGAGGATGGAGCCATCTTCCTCTTCTTGTCCTCAATCTCCCGGCGCTTGCGCTCGGTGTTGAGAGCCGCATCAACCAGCTGGTTGAAGTTGTCGAAGCGGTGGTTCAGCAGCGCATACTGGATGTGATCATCCAGTCCCTCCTTGAAGTACTCCTGCTTGTCGCTATCACGAGCGACGTCAGCAGGGGCGTAGCGGGCAAGCTGAAGAAAACGGTCACGATACTCCGTCACCGTCATCGATCCCTGAAATAACGGACACAGATAACAAGGATAGAGATCGCTCATTTGGTCAGGTTACAAAAGAAATCAGGGATGGATCAAGCTCAAAAGGAATGGTAGGGAATTCCGTTAAATTTTACCTGCTTAAGGGCACGGAACTCCTTCTGCTTCATCTTCATGATGCCCTCAGGAATGTGATGGTTCCTGAAACGCTCACGGAACTGGTCCCACGTGAGGGCCTCACGATCCCGAGCTGGGTAGGACTCCCACCAGTCAAGAGCGGAGCCTCGCAGCTGCCCTGCGGCGTAAAGGACTCGCTCCCGGTCGTCGCACTGCGCAACAACCAACTGGCGCTCCACCGAACGAAGCCAGTCGTCCGCCTGGAGTGGGTCCGTGGCGTGAGAGAAGGTCGGCGGGTGACCTCTCAGGAAATCCGCACGCCTGTCACGGGGCTGAGGCGGCGGAGGAGGCGGTGGCTGAGCATGGATCTGCTGCAGAGCCTGAACGGTGTTGTTCAGGGTCGCCATCATCTGCATCTGGAGCTGGAAGAACTGCTCCGGGGTCAGTGGTGGCGGCATCGGCAGCGGCTGACCAGTACTCTGGTTGTTCTGCTCCTGCTGGTCAGAACCGGAACCGGTGCGCCTGGTGTTCACCATCTGATTGCAACAAACGAAATTTATGAGAATAAGACATCGTGCAGCTGCGGAAATGAAACTTCGGAAGGGTATGACAGAAAGAAAGGAATATAGGTTTTACCCCCAACGTTCTAACTCAATTTTTCTATTATTTAGTTCAAGTGGGGTTAGGTCGATTTGCATGAACAAGTTTAACTACTAGCCTATACAATCAACCAAAAATCCAAATCAGACATTTGCACAATAACAATCATTCAATATTCACAACTTAGTCGAGTTTTCCACACTACTCGACTAACACACTCGTTCTAGCGTATTTTTATCGGGACAATCTAAACCTATAACTTATAAGATTAGGCGACTCAGGCCCACGTCTACGGAAAACTCAAGCTACTTCTCAGAAAAGACGGGGGAGATGGCCAATCTAGGGCTTAAGACTCAAGGAATAGAAGCAGAAAAACGATGGCTGAAGATTTGCGGAGGCAAGCAAGCGAACAGAAGTCCTAAACTCGGCCAATTCTACCTAGGTTTCGTCCTACAGTCGACACGGCTCTGATACCAATCTGTCACACCCGATTTATAAGAACATAAATCGAGAAATCATATATGCGCCAGGATCAAGTCACGCATATATACAACAGATTATCAAGATATCACAACACATGTCACGAATAAAAGCGTATAAATTATAAAATGAATATCTTTGTTACAACTGAATCAAGAATCAGTTCAAGGAATGCGGAAGCGTAACATGAATACATGAAGAGCTGGGCGCCACAGGGATGTCGACTGGGAGACAAACGCCTAGAAGTCGTCGAAGCCGCTGACGTAGTCCTCCACGTTGCCGGGCACTGAGCAGCAGTCGAAGATATCCAAAAGAGAACAGAAGAGTAGAGAGACAAGTGTGAGCACAAACTAGTACTCAACAAGTATAACACGAGCATGAGGCTCTAAGGTTAGCTGACTCAACTGCATTAGCTTTTAGTCTTGGCAAATTTTATTAAAACTAATTACTACGAGTGGATAAATTACCATAACCCAAATTGCATAAGAATTAATCAATATTAATTAAGAACTACTGAGAACCATCCAAACCAAAACCACCCGGGGAATCGCCCTCGTCAAAGGTTGATAACCCCACTAATCAGACGGAGGATCTGGGCCGCTCATGACTGTGAGCACAGCTGATATATCAGTTTTACACTCTCGAGAGGTTGCACAACTTTACCCACAAGTCGTGAGCTACGCTAGTGGTTCATCACACTTCCTTAGGTGAGATGGCTAGCAAGCACACTACGAGACCGTTACAAAGGATCACGTTGGTAAGGCGTAACCGCTAAGGATTCTGGATCAGCGACGATGGGGCCCACCTCCGGGGGTACAAGACACACAGCACAGACCAAGCCGGAGGAGCAGGGACCATTGAAGCTTACCACCCCTCTTGCCCACGCAGGTAAGTTACTCCCGAACCAAAATGACCTAATTAGTAAGTCAAGACCGTCCCATACCAGTCTTGTGGTTGCGCGGTTGTTCCAGGTTGTCGCTCTATGAACCGGTCCTTATGGAGAGTGGCCAACCAAGCACTAAGCACCGTGCTGGCCCCCTAAACCATGTTTCTAGCAAAAACATCTTTTAAGGACGCACAAACCACTCAAGCACACAGCACAGAGGGTCGGCTCCAGAATTAAGTTGCATAAGACCATTAATCAAATTAATTAAAAAGGACCAAGATTTGTTATAGCGCAGCAACCTAGCACAACTAACCAAAATGCAACCCAAAGGATATATATAAGGATATAAAAGTGGCTAGGAAGTCCTTATAGGTATACAGTATTAACATGCAGTATGAAATTATATTTAAAAGTGATAGGAGGTTCATGTTATACTTGCCTTCCTCGTACTCTCCCGGCTGCTGCTCGAAGTGCTCGGAAGACGGCTGCTCCTGGTACTGCTCCAAAGGCTCCGCGTCTACTCTCGATCATCAAACATAGCCCACACATACACACATGCATAGCAAGAACAAACTATAAGAAAAACAGTACACCAATACAACAGAACAGCACATGAAACTAGCCTAGAACTAATCTACGCGTTACAACGATCGCGTGGATGTAAAAAAACACCTAAAACGGAGCTAAAACGTGAAAACTACGCTTAAAACAGGATCCAGGGACCTATTTGTAAGAAAAACTGAGCAACCAGGGGCTTCTGGACAAAACTCGGGGACTAAAACGTAAATAAAGCCTAGATCTAGGGGCTAGCACGAGAAAATTCAAGAGATGGACTGCGGGTTCAAATTCCAGAGAAGCCAGGGGCCTAAAGGCATAAAACAGGACCTATCCGTAATTTCTTTTGAACTACATGCGGACCGCGGGTTGATTCCCCAAAAAGGCGAGGGCTCTTTAGCAAAAAGACGTGACTGAAGCGGTAAGATCTGTTCTGGGCCCTCGGATCTTGATCGCGCGGCTGAGATTAGATTCACTAAGCGAAGGGGTACGCGTGACTCTCGACCGTCCGATCCAAATCCGACGCTCCTGGCCTATACTTAAACGGATCTAATCTAGACCACCTAATCCAGATCTGACGGCTCCGATTCATCCTTACCCCGAACCGGTACGCACGCTTTAGATCCATTGGATCTCGATCTTACGGTTCGGATCTAAGCTACCCTCGATCTAATCTTGCCCACCCATCCCGGGATCGCACGGCTACGGACGAACGGCGCACAGGACGGCGGAGGGGGTCACCGGAGCTCCTTCCCGCGGCGGCGCTTCGCCGGCGTAGGCCGATCTCGGCCACCCGGGCTCCACTTGGGACGAGACCAACCCGTAGAGGATGCTGGCGGCACGTGCAACTCATCTGGGCTACCGGCGCGGCAGATTGGGGCTCGGGGCGGTGCTCCCCGCGGTGAGGGCGGCTCGGGGCACGGCGGCACGGGGAACGCGCACGGACAGAGGGAGTTGGGGAGGAAAAAAAGGGGCACGGCGCGCTTCTTACCACTCCGGGGTACTGCAACGGCAGTGGGGGGGGGCCGGGGATCGAGGCGTCGGGGTGGTGCCGCGGTGGCGCAGAGGCTCGGGCGGCGGCGGCTCCAATCCGGGGTCGGTGGAGAGGCGTAGGGTTGGAGGCGGCGGTGGGGTTAGGGCACGGGTAGGTGGGGGTCGCAGGGCCACTTAAGGGCGGACGTCGGGCCTCGGCGTGCGGTCCAGAGGGGAAAAATCGCCGGCGGGTTCGGGGTTAGTTGGGCGCCGGGGCAAAACAGAGGAAGGGAAGGGAGAGAGGGAGGAGGAGGGAGCTGACGCGTGGGTCCAGCTCGCCAGCGAGAGAAGGGGGAAAGGGCGCTGGCTCGGGCTGAGAGGGAAAGGTGGGCCGGGGCGCGGCCCACGCGAGAGAAGGGGAGGGAGAGAGGAGAGAGCTCGGGCTTGGCCCATGCGGGAAGGAAGGGAAGGCCCGGGATGGAAAGGGGAGAGAGAAGGGAAGGGGAAAAGAGATGGGCCGTGAGAGAGGAGCCGGCCCAAGAGCTTTTACTTCTTTTCCTTTTTTCCTTTCCTATACTCAAACATTCCAACAAACTCATTTGAATTCAAATAATCTTTGAATTCAAAGCCACACCAATAAAACCATGCACCGGCATGAATGCACAAGCAAGTTGACTTATAGTAAATTTTAATTACTTGCATTATGAAATTACTTTAAATGCGACAAAAATTAAAGAAAAGCCTGAGAAATTTATTTAAGCCCGAATAAATTAATTAAAATTTGAGGAAATTACCTTAGGGTGTTACAGGAAGCCATTCATATCTTCTACAACCAGAATCCAATGGAGGTTGCAGGGTATCCTATTGGTCTATTCCCTATAATAGATTCCAGTGATCCCGAGTGGAATTTTTGGATAGCTCATTATGGTCACTTGTTGGGAGATTCAGCCGAAGAAATGATTCGTGGCATTATCCGATTTATGAATGTTCAGCACCATTATCAGATTTTGCTGCGTTGTAGCATGGGTCAGTTAACTGGTGTAGCTCAAGGTTATTACCGGAATGCTGATCGGCAAGTCACCCGGATAGTGGAGCTTCAATCCTTGGTCATGGAGAAGGAGGAGATTATCACAGCAAGGGAGGAGGCTATTCTTCATCGAGAGGATTAGATCAATGAAAGTGATGCCATAATCACTCAGCGCAACACAATCATTGAATTCCTCCAGGAACAAATCCACAACCTTATCCTTGAAGCTGACGATGCCCATGCTCACGTTGAAGAACTGCAGCAGCAACACGTACCTCCCGCTACACCCGTAGTACCTGAAGGTGGAGAAGAAGACGCGGAGGAAATTGAGGGAGTTTCGGATCTCGACTCCGAACATGGAGACCCGAAGTCCAATCCTCAACCAGATTACTCTTCTTCTGGCAGTCAGTCTTCTGTAGGCAATCTCGATGATTTCTAGTTTGTCCAAATCGTCGACTCTTTAGATGTAACTCATGTAAAGTGTAGTGACTTAGGTAGTAAGTAGCTTACCTAGACCTTGTGCCATTTGTTGTAATATAGATGGCCTGTGTATGGATCCTTCTAATGTGCGATGTTAAGGACGACCAATATCTGCGATATAATCTAAATCTTGTGTTTAATCATCTTGTTCAATATCCTTACTTCTGAAATAAGTTGGTTGAATGGAGTATGTGAATTACATATCTGAGTAGTGATATATCTGCTGAAAATGGGAGTAAGGCTATGTGGTTAATAATGGACATCTCCTTTGTTTCAGATGGTTGGAGCTACACGCGGAACCCCGGAAGGTTTCCGAGCAGATCAGGCCAGTGGTTCCCAACAACCGCCACCACCACCTCCAAATCTAGCCGAGGTTATGGCTCGGCAGACCGAACTTCTTAATCTGCTAGTACAGGCACAGCAGAACCAACAACGCCAGCAATCACGAGGAGGTCGTGATGATCCTCAGGTGGCCAACTACCAAGATTTCTTCAGTACCCAGCCCCCGCTATTCAGCAAAGTTGAGGAGCCCCTTGATGCCGATGCTTGGCTTCGCACCATTGAATCCAAGTTTGCTCTTCTTACGATTCCATGTGCGGACTCTAGTAAAGCTCACTTCACTGCCCAACAACTACGCGGAGCTGCCCGTATCTGGTGGGATAACTATTGTGCCATGCAAGCTGATGGCCATGTTATCTCCTGGGAAGAATTTTGGAATGCTTTCAGAGCATATCATATACCCGAAGTATTAATGGAACGGAAATTGAATGAGTTCTTGGCACTCACCCAAGGCACCCGCACCGTACTACAATATACACAGGCTTTTAATCACCTGTGTCAGTACGCGGGTTATCACGCGGATAGTGACACCAAGAAGCAAGATCGCTTTCATCGGGGCTTGAGCACTAAGCTCAAAGAACGTCTGAATCTTGTGAAGGCTAATAGCTTTAATGAGCTGGTTAACATGGCCCTGACCCAGGAGGATTGCATTACGGCACACCGTGCCGAAAAGAAATGAAGGATTTCTACTGGACCCGCGAGTGTTCAACCCTCACGGTATCGATTTGTTCAGAATGCACCGCCTAGAGCGCCACAGCGGAATGTTCCGTTTGGCAGATTGGTTTTCAGGCCGCCTCAACAGCAAGGAGGGTATAGACCTACCGTACCTCTGCAACAGCCACAACAATCTGGCCCACGGCCAAATGTTCAACAAGTCCAACAGAGAAGCAGCACTTATCACTGTTTCAATTGCGGGAGTGCGGATCACTTCAACAGAGATTATCCGCGGCCCAAGAAACCTAATCAAGGGCAGAGTTCCAATCAGAATAACCAGAACAAGGGCAAGAGGCCAATGATGCAAGTCCGGCAAGGGTGAGTTAACTTCACCACCCTTGCAGAACTTCTGGATGGAGCTCCCGTCATGTCGGGTACATTCTCTATTCACCACAAACCAGTTGTTACATTATTTGATTCAGGAGCAACTCATAGTTTCATTAGTAACAACTGTGGTACCCGAATAGGACTTGATCTTTGTCCTACCAAGGGGTCATATATGATTTCTACCCCTGGAGGAAAGATTACCTCTAACCAAATGGTTAAAAGTGTGTGTTATCACCGTATTTTGACCGGGCCAGAAGTGGGCCATGGAGCAAGATGGGCTTAGAAGGCAGTCGTGACAAAGCTTGCAAATTGGGACCCGTGCGGAAGATGGAGGCCATAAGGCCGTGTAAATTAAGAATAAGCAGTTAAGATTCGTGTCGTGTTAGGTTAGGGTTAGTTAAAGAGAACAAGTCTACGGACTATAAATATGTACCATGAATAAACAAGAAACAGAATCATTCATTATCAACTCTCGGCGTATCGCCTCCCCTATTCTAGGGTTTTCATTGGGTAAGTGCCATGCGACCTCGATCACGCTCTGCGTGATCGGGGTAGCGTCACCCTTGCTTGTTCGTTCATACGTTGCTCGTGCTGAAGCCTTGTAGATGGCGAGTAGCGTTGTTTATCCTGGCATGCGTTGAGTAATCTTTTCCTTTTGTGCTTTAATCGTGCTTTATATGTTACTCTCGCATGTTTGATCATCGTGTCCGTTCATGGATACGATGGTTTTGTCCTGTTTCGTAGTTATCAGTAGATCCAATCTGTTATGGCTGGTTTCTATTTATTTAGAAGCTTGGTTCGATATGTGCATGATTAGGCCTTGCAAACGAGTTGAATGATCCGATAGTATGCTCTGTATCGGCTAATCGCTTGAATGGAGGTTGTGTCAGGGATCGGCTTTCAGTTGTTTCCTTGCTCTCTGTTTAGATCGTTTGTCGATGCTTTCGTGTATTTGTTAGGCTCAATTACGTGTAGGATGTTCCGATCATGCAGTGAGAGCTTGGTCGTCGTAGATTGGATTAGATTGTTATTTATGAAGCAAGTTTTATTTGAATGTATACGTGTATATGTGTCTATGTTGCCCGTTTCAAAGATCCAATCCGGCATTGATGCAATCGGCTCGTCATAGCCGATGCCGGGGAGGAGATGAGGAGCCGATCACGGCTCGGACTAATCTTTACACATGTCTGTGCACACAGGAGTACGACACATCACACCCTCCTGATCGGGTGCAGGATCAGGTGGCACGCCTAGCGACCCTCAGCCAGAGCGCGCGCCAGATCACTGGGCCGTTGACCGAGGGACCGGGGTCCACCAGCCGTCCCGGAAGCCTCCCGGCTCCTCGTGTTGCCTGTCGCTGCCCGCCGGCGGGTTTTGACCGACAACACATTCTGGCACGCCCGGTGGGACATTCCTCATCGACTTTGTCATCATCATCGGCATCATCTTCATCGACTCCGTTGTCTTCGTCGACTCCGTTAGTGGTGGTCAATAAGATGGCAAGGGAAGATCCGATCGCTTACGAGGAGCTCTCTGCTGAACACAAGCAGAGGTACGACGAAATCAAGACTCAGTTTGAAGCCGATCTCATCGGCTCTTTCGAAAGGACTCGCAACCACGGTATCAGGTGGAGAGGTTTTTCACCTGAAGGTGCTCTTGATGGAGTGGATCTGTCTACCCCGTCTGAGGACCGTACCAGAGCTTTGCGGCAGGAGGTGAATTATGCAGTGGCTCATTCGTTGCACCGGCATTCTGAAAGCTTGGTTAATGCTTTTGAGCGTGTAGCTTTACGAGTGGTCCAAGAAATTATGAAGCATCAACATTCTCCGACTGGGCCTGCTCTGGGAAGCCACAAGGGAGAGTTGCCATTCCAGACCAGACCTCCTTTGCCTTATGCGCTTGCAGCGGCGGAATCACATGGTGCTCCAGCTTACGTGGTTTACAAAGCGGGAGGTGATCCCACAGATCACCAGTTCTTCAATGAGCCACCCAAGGAAATCCCACATGGTTACATGTGAGCATACATTCCGGATAGCAATAACCCAATGCATCTCTCACAGAAAGTAGCTGGAGGGGTTTCTGGAGCTGACGCGGATAAACAAGCTTGGCTAGCAACTTATGCCACAGGGCCGAGTCATGACAGTGTGCACTCGGCCCCCGGGTTACAAACGGCGGAGCAAATTGGTGCCATCCTAAGGGATCAATTCGGCATTTTGCCGAAAAGGAGAGCGATCGGCTATACAAAGCCGTATCCAAGCGATTATGACTTAATTCCATTGCCACCCAAGTATCGGCTCCCTGAGTTTACCAATTCAGTGGGGCAGAAGGTTCTAGTTCTATCGAACATGTGAGCCGATATTTGACACAGTTAGGCATGATTTCTGTATCGGATCCGTTACGAGTAAGGTTCTTCTCACAATCGCTTACGGGATCGGCCTTCGGGTGGTATACGTCATTGGGTCCTGACTCCATCCGTACATGGAAGCAGTTGGAAGAACAATTTCATATTCAGTATCATTCAGAAGCTATAGAAGCAGGTATTGCCGATCTGGCGCAGATGCGACAGAAGCGTGGAGAAACTGTAGCAGAATTTATTCGACGCTTCAGGGAGATGAAGAACAGGTGTTATTCAACGCGGATCTCAGAAAGGAAGCTGTGGAATTGGCGTCTCTAGGGTTATTGAAGCCGATTAGAGATCTGGCTTTTCAATTGGAATTCACTTCGTTGGCACATCTTCGTCCAGAAGTTGACGACGCACGAGCAGCGTCACCCTGAGCTGTATCAAGAAAAGTTCAAGCGCCAAGTAGCGCTAGCTGATACTGAAGAAGCCGATGACTCCGGAGAAGAAGCGGAAGTATCGGTTGCAGAGTGGGCTCGTGGTGCAAATCCTGTATCGTGCAAGTGGGTAAAACAACAGGACCGGCAAAGGGTTGATTTTTGATGTGAGCAAAGTGGAACAAATTTTTGACTTATTGTTAAAAGAAAAGCAGTTGAAGTTCCCAGAAGGATACAAACCCCCTACGGCGCAGGAATTGAAAGGAAGTCATATTGCAAATGGCCATGATTCTTTTACCCACAGCAACAAGCGATTGTAAGGAACCTCCCGTCGGCAGATCCAATCGGCTATTGAACAGGGCCGATTGATCCTGGGCCAGACCGCCATGAAAGTTGACACTCAGCCGTTTCCCTGGTGTCAATATGGTGGAAAGTAACGATCGGACGGCAAGGCGACAACTGGACTTCGCACTGGGCATCAACTGGCGGGGGTGGCATCACGCCGCCAGATCAAGGATGGAGAGGCCGATTCGAGCAATCGGCCCCAAAATGAAAAGGATGAATATGTTACAGAAAGGCAAGTAAGGTACGTAAGGAATCAACGGCCAACTTCTTCTGATCTTCTCAGGAAGTACGAGTATCAGTACCAGCAGCGCCTCCATCGGGAATCTGAGGAAGAGGAGTATGAGCGCCGGACCGGGAAGCGCTTGAGGAAGCACGAAGAAGCCCGCGATCATTGGCACTGCCCGTTCTTCAGGTACTGTTGGGATTCAGGTATGAGCCGATTGCCTACAATCAGGGATTGCCCAGAGTGTGGACCAACGAGACCAGAAGCAAGGGATTCGGTTTTCCAGCGGATAGGACCTGCCCCAATCCGGCAAGTGCGGGTTCGGTCACCACGAAAGGAAGACGAAGAAGAAGACAGGTATCATCGTCCTCGTTGGTGCCCCGATGGACTTAGTCGTTCCCAGAAGCGCAGGGTTCAGCGGCTGCGTAGCTTGGAGGAGGCTGAAGCCAAGTACATCGAGACTTTAAGGAAGGCGCGACCGGATTTGGCAGAACAAGTTCATTATGTGCAGGAAAAGGAGTCGCACCCGCCCAGGAAGGAATGGCGGCCCAAGTCAACAAAAGCCGATAGGAAGGTATCGGCTGATGCACATATGGTTTTTGTGCTTCCTGCAGAGTTCCACGCGAGCCCCAGGAGGAGCCGTCGGTAGCCCAACTTGATTTGGGACCTCGGCCGGTGATATTCGAGAAGCCGCAAGTTAAGAATTACAAACACCTGAAGGCTTTATATCTTAAGGGGTTTATTAATGGTCAGCCCGTGAATAAGATGTTGGTAGATACGGGAGCAGCGGTCAACATTATGCCGTACTCGGTCCTGCGCCGTTTGGGGCGGTCCACTGCAGACTTG